>NW_006434367.1:237336-245713 GCF_000325575.1 Pteropus alecto | reverse complement strand
AGATGAGGTAAAAGGGGTCAAATATGTGGTGACAGGAAGAAATCTAACTATGGGAGGTAAACACACAATGCCTTACTGTTAAAATGTATAGCTGAAACTTACTGAATTTCGTTAACTAATGTCACCATAAAAATAAATTAATTAATTTTTTAAAAAGCCAAAAAAAAAAAAAAGAGCAAAAAGAAAAGAAAAAAAAGACTGAGACCTCTTTTCTGGAGAATGCATGTCCCTCAATGACAGAGTCAACCAAGCAAAGAGTTTCTCAAGACTGCAGTTACTGAGTGGCTTTCCAAGAGATAATAATTTTGGAAGAGTTTGTGATAATGAACATGTTTTTACTTCTTGTTTATACTACACCCTGTGCTGTTACCAAGGAAGTCAGAGGACTGTGGAACTAATGGATAACAAAGGCAGAGAGAATATATATTGTCCCAGAACCACAAATAATCCACTTGCATATGTTAATGGCAGTGATGCAGGAAGCCAAACACATGCCAGCTTCCCTAATTACCATAATTACCATGCTTAATTAAAAGTTAATTAGGTAAAAGAGTGACTCTCATGAAAGGGTAAAAGAAGTAGGATTTTTTTCACCCTTATTTCCATTAGGAAAACCCTGGCCATAATTGTTGGGTAGAGTTTGATAATAATTTAAAGACTAAGAATATAGAGAAACTTATAAATTTATTAACAGGGAAGGCTACTTTGGTTAGACAAATAAGTAATGGATTTTATTGTTATAATTCAATTAGGAAAATGAACTTCCTCAGGAAGGATGAAAGACCATAATTAAAAGAATAAACTATTAGAAGGAATTCTGAGTACAATTTTTTCTCACATTTGTTTCTAACTGTTCTAATTATGATCCCAAAGCACATAAGAACCTGAGAAATTAGTAGAATGTGCTTACCTTTAGCTCTGAAGCAGGAAATTTCTAGCCGAGATGACTAAGAATGAATACGGTTTGAAAGAAAAGCCAGTGAAAAGACCTTGGGCCAGGAAGCACCAGAACATATGCATCATGGGGAGAGACAGTTAGTTTGTTATCATAACCTTGAAAAAATGTTGTATGAAATGGACTGCGTATTTCTAGTAATGTGAAATTAGAGAAATAAAAAGAAACAGATTAAGACACAATTTCCATGGGCTCAGCTAGACAAGGTTGCTCCCTAAGTTTATGACAAGTTTTATGATAGATACAGAGTTGTGACCTTGCTCCTTTTTAACAGCATTTTAGAGTTGCATTTAGTTTTGATCTAAGGAATTCAATAAACTAGGGCTTTGAAGAAATGGTTTTAGATGAATTTGTTTTAAAATTTCCAGCAAACTTCTCAGGACATCTTGCAAACATTTGGCTCATTAATCTCACTAAGAAGAAGAGAATAACCCTATTACCCATATTTCACAAGACTAAACAGTGAGACAGAGGAAATTGTGTGCTCGAGGGCATCTAACAGAGCATGGGCCAAAACGAGAAAAAAAACTCTCATGTTCTGCCAATTCTCTGTCATAAAATTTCACAGAAACCACCATCTATAGCTCTGTAATTCAAAGCAAAATTGTTTAGTTTTAGAGTACAATATTGTTGGCTTCTGTTTGCCAATGCCTGCAGGGAAAGACTGTTGTATATGTGTGTCCAAGTATATGCATGTGTATGTATGATGCATGTGTATGTATGTGTATATGTGCATATGTATGTACATGCCTGTGTTTGGGAGGAGAATAGGAGTTGAAGTTATCTCAAGGCAGCTTAGGGAAATAAAAATATGAAGAGTAGATGTTGGTATCATCAACCTGAATGTTTAAATGCAGCATTAAGACAAGTTTTAGGATGGACTGGAGCTTTGGGGCTGATCCCAAACCAGTGGCCATTTTTGAAAATATTAGCTCCAACCACAAACTGAAAGATGTTCCCAAGTGGGTGGTCTGGAAAGGACAGAGGACAGAGGACAGAGGAAATCTGAGTTTGATTTCCCAGCAGGGAAACACATTTTTATGAAGTGCCTTTCCTCTGGCCTGTCCCTTAGGCAAAGCATGTTCTCCCTGGGCACTACTGGACTCAGCTTAGGCTTAGGATTGTTTGTGAGTAGTTGTGGACTTGGCAACATGCCTTAGGGCTCAAATCAGAGTATTCCATAGGCCTCTTTTTCCCACCAGAGCCAAACAGTTGAGACAGAATATAATAGCTGTGCAGTGCCTCCAGAAAGCCACTGTTTGTGTTGCCTGGAAAAGAAGAAACACCTCATCATCAACCCTTAGATTTACAGCTTCACAGAACCTTTGTCAAAGATCTGTGTATCTGATAAGCTGGTTAGGAAAACTAATGGCAGGACCCAGTTAGTGGGCCCCAGGCAGGCTTGGCAAATGGAGGGAGTATTGCAGCACAGGGTGCTCTTTGGGGGAAGGCAATTTTCAGCAGATTCCCTCTGAATGGAGACTTAGGCAGCTCAATTTAGGAGACATGAAAGAGATTTCAAAGAAGGATACGATGAGCTATGGGTTTGGCTAAGCCCTAGAAAAGAAAGTGAGTTTTTCTATTTTAGTTTTTTATTTTTTCTTGGGGGCAGGGGGTGCTCACCTTCCTCTAATTATGCAAGAAAATCAGGCAAAATGCTCTTGAAAAAAGCAGAGTAGAAAGGATGTGAGATTTAAAGCTAGAAGATATGTGTTAGAATTCTAACTCTGCCAGGTTGTAACTCTGGGTTGTAAAGGGAGTTGTTGGGAGGATTAAATGAGATTAGGTTTGTAGTAGTGCTTAGAAAACTACAAAATCATACACCGGTACTTGTGGTTCTTATAGCCTGGTCCAAAGTGTTATTGAAATAGTGGTCAGTTTTTAAGAGATTTCTTAGTTGGAAGAGATTTCATTCAGCATGTAAACATTTAAAAGCAAATTTGTGAGCTGAGATGTTGATAGAAAAACCACAATAATGGATGTTACAATTGTACCATGCATTACGTCCCCATCCCATCTCTTTTCCTCTTAGAGAGAGGTTGGAAAAAGGAATTCTAAAGAGCATAATAGGAGCTCTGGTATGCATCCTTTTTCTCTTATACAATCCAGCAGCTCAGACACTTTTCTGCTTCTCTTCACAACTCCAGCACCCTACTCAGCATTATGCCTCCATTAGGGAAGTGTGTGTGTGTGTGTGTGTGTGTGTGTGTGTGTGTGTGTGTGTGTGTGGGTGTTTTTTTTTGAGAGAGAGAGAGAGAGAGAGAGAGAGAGAGAAAGAGAGAGAGAGAGAGAGAGAGAGAGAGATATCACAGAATTGCTTCATTAGAACAAACGGCCCTCTTGTCACTCAGAAAAATTCCAAGGCATTTAGGAGCTTATTGTCAGGAACCAGGGTCAAGGGCCATATATTAGGACAAAAGATATTCCTACTGCTCTTATCACTTAGGAAACTACAAGGTGTTAGTAGCTCTGTGCCAGGAACTGAGGATATATATATGGATAGATAGACATATTCTACTGTTTCACAAACATTGAAGCAATAATAATTTACATAGTTTTTCTTTTGTGCCAGTCACTATCATTGTTCTAAGTTTCTTACATATGTTGAAATTCGATCTTCACAACAAAGCTGGAAGATTGCCTTATAGACTCCATGAGATTCAGAAAAGAGTAGTAACTAGGTAGAGGCATAATATGCACTTAAAATTTTATTCTGAGAATGATGAGAAGTCATTGGGGTTTTAGGAAGAAGTAGCATGTGATTTCACTTATATGAAGAATCTAAGGAGCAAAAAGAACAAACTAATCAAAAACAGACTCAAAAATATAGAGTACAAACTGGTGACAGTCAAAGGGGAGGGGGATTAGGGGGCTAGGAGAATGGGGTGAAGGGTTAAAGAAGTACAAATTAGTAGTTGGTCATGGGAATGGGGAGTATGGCATAGGGAATGCAGTTAACATTTAATATAATGGCTAGGTGGGAGCTAGAGGAGAGAAAGAGCAATTAGGGGGATCATTTTACAAACTATATAAATATCTAACCAACTGGCATGGGGTCAGGGAGGCATTCTTTTCAGGAAAAGATCTTCTAGGCATGTTCATGTATCCATGGAACCATCCAGTAGGAAATAGAGAACTGGCGAGGCACGTGATGATGCCAGAAAGACTGCAGGACACAGGCTTCTGAGACAGCAGGAGGAGACCTTGGACAAGAGTGGAGACACTTCAGCCAGAAAGACAAGATGGCATATGTGTGTTTGGAAAAGCTTGCTGCCTAATTATTTACTTTCTCTCAGAAATATGAGGCAAAGTTATTTTACTCTGATTTAACATTTCAGTGACTTCACCAATATATGAGCTACTCAGCAAATTAGAAGCATGTATTTGACATATGTGTATGACCATGAGGGCTCACCAAAGCCATGCCACCCAGAATTAAGTGGGTCAGTCACAGACACAAATTTAGCTTCTGCCTAAGGAATTGCCAAAGGAAGCAAATTTCTCAGTTTCAGATTTCTTCTTTTGACCCCATTTCCAGTGTGAAAGTAAGTATGTTAAAATCCATTTGTAGAACACCTCTACTTGCACAAAAAGTCCACCAATAATGGTTGGCACAGAGTTGGTGCTTAATAAAAGATTCTTGTTTCATCTCTGGCTGTTTTTATTAGCCCCTTCAATTTACTAGCCCTTCAAGCACGGATTTGTTGATTCATTCACTCATTTATTTAGCACTCATTTAATTGTGTACACCATATGCCTGACACCCTGCTAGATGCTAGAGAGATAAATGTATATGACACAGTCTCTGAGTTTATCCTAGCTGAGAAGAAGAATCACATAGGTATAAATGTGCAACACACAGAGGTTAAATATGATAAGTGCTATATCCTAAATATATACAAAGTTTTTGGGGAGTTCAAATGTCAAAGTTCTTCATTAGGCAAATGTGAGGCTATCTTCTCACATTACTGAAGTTGCACTGTGAAGGATAAATAAATAGGATATTACCAAGTCTATTTAGTTGGAAAGAATGTTTCAGAAAAGAAGAAATGTGTTGTTAAAAGCACATGTTTGGGGCATAGTGAGGAGTGGAGAGTGAATAGAGAAGGAGGGAGTAAGGAGGGAGCCTACCATAGAAGTTGATAATGTGGACTATAGAGCCAGATTGCCTGGGTATAAATCTTGGATTTGCAACCAACTACCTGAGTGATCTTAAACCAGTTACATAACCTTTCCAGGCCTTTAAAAAATTTTTTTTTCTTCTATCTAAGAAAAATACTAGTATTTCCTACCTGTGGCAGAGACACTGTGCTCACCAAACATCACATGTATTCTTTCTTTCCATTTTCTCTTATAGTTAAGTTGGTACTGAATACATCTGGCCAACAGATGGTGTGTGCAGTGATGAGTTGAGCTTCACATCAAGCCAGTCAATGCCAGTGTGCCTCCCAGTTGTTTTCTTTTCCTCTTCTGCAGGGGCCTAGAAGGCCATGTGTTTTATATGGTAAAACTACAAGTACCTCTGTCAGCCTGGGTTTCTGAGTGGTGATGTTGAGCAGAGACTTACTGAAACACATTTTACATATAATGAGAAATAATCCTTTAAGTATTAAGCCACTCATATTTTGTGTTCATTTGTTAAAGCAACTTTGCCTGCCCTAATTAATATATTACTGGTTAGTGTTGTTACAAGGGTCAAATTAATTAACACTTGTAAAGCATTTAGAACAATACCTGGTATATAGTAAGTGCTATATAAGAGTTTGTTTAACTAAATATAGGGTGAGGACAGGGCATTAAGTAAAGCCAGTACAATTTAGATTATGAAAAACCTTATCTGCCATAAAAAGGTGTTTTGTATTGGTCTTAGCCTATCAAAGACCAGTGTCGTGATGGGATGGGCCCTTGTGGTTCTTATCATGATTGCAAGTTGCCCTTCGGCAACAACCATTAGGAAACTGAAAAAATACAGAGTTACTACTTACAAGACCTGGAAATTATACAGCACTCCTGGGGCCACATGGTGAGGCTGTGAGTAGAGAGAGGAAGAAAGAGACAGGGCAAGCATGTGCTCACAGGAATCTGGGGTTCAGCTTTTATTGGGGTCAAAGATGAAGGCCTAAGTTTTTTCAGGCTCACTCTTTATTGGTGAATTTAAAACATAAAAGTGAGAATTTAAAACAGAGGAAGAGAAAAACAAACAAGTAGCCCAAAAGGTCAGTACGAAATCAACCATATTTCTGAAACAGGAGCCTTGATTGGGGAGGCAGCCTGGCTCTTTATCTAGTCCTGTGGCTGGCAATGTGTTTATTCAAGATATAGTCATCTTCAAAGGGGATGCTTCTGCAATCAAAGCTTAAGTCAAGCATTTGCATTACAAAAAGAAAAAAATGTCAGGGCTTAAACTACAAAACAAATTTGATTTTTAATTAAAGGAGTGTATTAAAAATAGGTGAGAATTTTGGTACTGTGGATAACAAGAATACAAAGGCAGTGCCTTGCACATAGTAAATGCTTAATGAGGACTGCTTTTTGTGTATCCTGTCCTGTTCTTTGACTAGTGGGTGGGAGTGAAGCTGGGAGGGTGGGGGTACCAGTTTTATCCTGAAGCTGAAGACCCTTAGAAGGATCATGTTGATTGATTTGAGGATGGGGACATGGGAGAAATGGTGGCTATTTTCGAAATAGGGATTTGTTTCTTAGCCGCTCTGTTTGGGGCACCACCCTTAGGGCTGGAGGAAGTTACAAAATAAAGGAAAGTGTAAGAGTAAATCATAGAGGCACACCATATTCTTCACTTCAGTCCAGCCCTCCTTGTTTCATAAAGGAAGAGACTGACCCCAGAAAGGCTGACTTGCCCAAGTTCAAGTGCAGTTCCAAGGCAGATGAAAGTTAAATCTGCATTTCCTTACTCTTGCTTACTGCTTCCATCTTCTTAAAGAGCCCATGGTAGTGAAGACTTCCTTTCCACCTTCTCTTCTTTAAAAAAATTCTTAGTTCTCCTGCCTTCTTTCACTTCATCCCAATAGTTATTTATTTTTCCTTTTTTGAATTTTTCTAGTATTCTCATATCCCTTTCAGATTATATTGAGCTTTGGTTAAACATAGCGATAGTCAGTATCCTATTGAATAAAAGTGCCATGTACAAACATGTGGGCAGAGAATAGCAAAACCACAGAGAGAGCACAGAACTTTGGGACAGTTCTGTGCTCTCTCTGTGGTTTTGCTATACTCTGTTCACCTGTTCACTTGTTTGCAGCCCTGGTTGTGAGGTGACAACAGAAGGCCTACTGATTGCACTTGAGTGACCCCAGGGGGAGGAGCTGAGAAGATACCCTTCTCTCTTCTCTCCTCTCTGATCGGCTGCTGGGTCTCATGGGCTTAATCCAACCAGAAGCTAGAGGGTAAGCACTTACTGATAAGTTTCTACTGCTCAGCCTCCCAGGGCACAGAGCAGGGAGAAAGGGTAGAGAGAGGATCTGGAGGGGCAAGTGGAAGATTTTCTGCACAAACAAGTTCAACAAAAGCTGACTTGGGTGGAGTTTGCAGAGGTCATCATCTATTTGCCTGCTGACAAATGTTAGCTCGGGCCTCCAAGCACTGTACTCAGCATCTTAGTCAATGTTCCAATCATTGACTTGTCTTATTTTTGTATCCATATCCTGTCCCCACACTACTCCTGTGTCATTGAGCAGTGCTAAGCGTGTCTGTCTTGGCTTTCATTACACAGCAACAGAACAGTTCTATAACAAGATTACCCTATGCAGTTCTTAAGGTTTAACATCATGGACAGTGCCTGAGTGGTCTGTAGGTGGGGAGAGGGTATTTTATGCTCTTGGAAGATATGTGTAGGATTTTCATGATTAAATTACACAGCATTCCAGAATGCTCATTTTTTGCACTTGGCCAAACTATCTAAAATGCTTCTCTTAAACAATTCTCTTAAACCTGTCTTCACCAGAGAGAGATCACATCTATCAGAAAACACAGGCTATCTGTGTTAATTGAAGTGGAAAATAATAAGATTCCCCAAACTTGAGGACACAAAGAACTGTTAGTAAATAATGTGGTTTTGGCTTTCACGTGATGTCAATCATTTTTGGTTTTGGAACTTCCCCTGAAAAAATAAGGCACTTGACTTTGTCTCAGAGCAAGTCCATATACACAAGGCCAACTGCTCTTATGATTAATGAAAAACCACTAGCAAATCCCATACTTTCTGAACTGGAAGGGCATTCAGAGGTTCTGTGCTTTAAAAACTTTGACTTGCATATAAGAGAATTGAAGCTCAGGAAAGTGAAATGACTTTTTCAATATCATCCTGTAAGACCAAATAACTATCTTTCTTACCTAACATTTATTTCATTAGAGGCTCAAATTTCTCGTCTTCTCTTGGATATAAAAATTAAATTACTGGAACTG
>NW_006434367.1:235138-237312 GCF_000325575.1 Pteropus alecto | reverse complement strand
AGATTTTGTAACCATTATTCTCTTGGTTGCTGCCAGCTGACTCTTGCTCTGAGCTGCTGCCCCTGGCATCTCACCTTTGCCTTCTGTCAAGGCCTGAGCGAACCTTTCCCACACTGCTTCAAGTATAGGGAGGCTCCTCACTCTCCTAGGGTAAGGTTCCTGTGTGGGACACACAGTATCATAGCAGGAAAGCTAAGTTCTCAGGCAGACTGCATTATTTATTCACTCAACATTTGTTGAAAGCTTACTGTGCCTGATGATGTTTGGGTGCTGGCAATTTGGCAATTATTTAAACAAAGTCACAACTCTTGTGCAGCTTCTATTTTCAAACCAGTTCTCTTTATTAAAAAAGGCTCTTATGTCTCTCTTTCTCCCTGCCTTACGCCACCTTGATAGGGGCCTGGTCCTCCAGTGTAGATTCCTCTATACTACATCCTCTGCAGCTTGAATCCTTGGCCTCCAAAAATTCTTTTTATTCCCAGTGGGGCCAGAAGACAGAAAATCTCTTTAATCCATTTCCCATTTGCCCTGATGATACCCTCCAGTGGCACTTGCAGCTGCAGCGTTTACCCCGAGATAACTCATAGATTGCAGTCTTGACCTTACCCGCAACGTTTGCCATGAAATATCTTGGTTTTACTATTATTTTCACATCGCTCTAGTATATCAACAGTCTTTGGAAACAAATGACATCATTCTATTTATAGCATTCTGTTTTTAGTAGTGGTATTTCCATTTATAAAATATCATAATTCTCAATCACTGAAAATGTCAAATTCTAGAAAATATAGCATTCCTACGCGTGCTATTAAATTAACTCTGGGAGTGAGCTGCACTTTTTTTTTCTAAATGGGAAAAGGATTAAAAAGTTTTTAAAAATCTATCGAAAAAACACATTTCTTTACTTGATTTTGTTGAGCAGTGGTTTTAAAAATGTGGTTTTCCCATGAGCAGCCCGAGCCTTACATGAAATGCGTCAAGAACGCAGCAATCATGCTGGACCAGAATCTTGGGATTAGGGTGGATGAGGGACTGGCCACCTGTGTCTTACCAAGCCCTCTAGGTGATCCTGATGCCCCAGAGTTTTGAGAACCATGTTGTAGAGCAATTGAACTGTCTCAACCTCTGTGCCTTTTAGGCCTGAAGCTTTTCTTTACATAACCAAGAGTTCCAATAAAGTGCTTCCCCCTCTACCCCCCAAAAAAGAAAATAAAAAGAAAGTTATTCTCAGTAAGTTCAAGGACAGAAAAAGAAATTATGTAAAATTTCTTACTTTTAGAAACACATTGTTCATGTACTTTTGAAAATGGGTCATAGGGTAGGTATCAAATTGTATAGTGTTTAGACTCCCTTGGATATAATAAGTGATGTAATAGTTTTTCATGTCAATATTTACAATAGACCAAGAATTATATCTTTTGGAGTTACTTAAGCTTATGATGAAAAATGTTCCAAGTCCCATAAGAAATGTACATGGGAGACATAGGCTTTCAAAATTGTTGTAATAGGCGCTTGAGCAAAAATATTTGAAGACTACTAATTTATAGCATTAAAGCTATACTTCTTAATGGAAACAACCTTTATGACATGGCTTCTGCTTACTTCTGTAATTTCCTGGGGACTGGGGCTGGCGAATTTACCCTTTCTCCACCCATTCTGCAAAGTTTATGTTGATACGAACAGACTGTACTGGCTCACTTTTCCATCTGTGCCTTGTTACCGGGCCTGAAATGCCCTCTTTCCAAATGATGGCATCTCTCACCCTTCTTCTTAGTCCTCTTTAAGCTTCCATGTCACTACTCTGCTTCCTTCTAGAGGAAAGGGAGTGCTCCTGCTGTTCTTCCTGCTGTGTGGGTTACACATAGTTCTTGTCTCACTGTGTTGTGAGGATTTGCCCAAAGTTTCCTCTACTAGGTGGTGAGCTCCTTAGAAACAGGCACGTGGCCTCCCTCATCTCACCCCCTCTTTCCTGCATAATTGTTTGACTTATCCAGTAACCAGTTTCAATTCACCTTGGGTAGTAACTGTAATGCTTTTTCTAATTCCTAAGATATCAGCATATGTCACACCTTGTCACTATTCTATTTATGTGCAAAACATGTACCGCATATTTGACAAAGTAATCTATTTTAGTTTAAAAGTGTTTATTTTGCTGAATACCTATAAAATAGTTG
>NW_006434367.1:229251-235049 GCF_000325575.1 Pteropus alecto | reverse complement strand
TTTTAGGACAATACTCAGTTTGAGGTTTGAGTGTCATTAGTGCTCTCTATCTGTGCACAAGTGTCTCTCTTTGAACCTGATTAGTGAGGTACTCCATGTTCCACTTAAGCTGGAAGCAAAGAAGTTCTCAGCCAGCCACAAAGTTGCACACTTGAATGGGAATTCAGAGAAATCCACGCGTAACTGGTGGTGGATTTGGAAGTTGCCATGAAAAGAAACACTTATGTTTTAATATCCTATGGAATAACTTCAGGTGACAAAAGATGTTTGTGAAATATCCTCTACATTGTTCTAAGGAACCAAACCCCAGTTGTCTTTAAGAGTTCCCATCTCTGCTGTTCCTACTCTTGATTCTCTGATGCTAACTTCTCTCTGTGCATGTACGCACGATCTTTATTATGTATAATAATTAATAATTAATGTATAATAATTAATAATCAATTTATTTATTATGTATAATAATGTAAAGAATAATTACATTATCTATGTAATTATTGGACAAATCTCAAATCACTGTGGATAATGAAGTGGTGCATAGGATTTAAAGAAATGGTATATTTCTTCCAATACATGATGGATATGGTGGCATGTACCCCATGGGAATGTTGTTAACTTGATGCTATTACTTGTATCCTGAAAAAAGTGGATTTTAGGAAATATAATAAGTTTGTTCACAGGAAGTGCCAAGAATGTAAGCTGTACGGGGTATAGATAGAACTGAGGTCCATCAGTAGCTAGCAGGTGGCTTTAGAGTAGATAGAAGATAGTAGTTATACAGTTTGGGGACATTAAATACAATAGAACCTGGACTTGGAAAGTGTGCTCATGCACCTGAATGAGACCCAAAATCAGGCCCTTGAGGACCAAATTGGAATGTGGATGTTTGCACACAGGCATACATAAGGTGTGCAATCATGAGCTGAGTGAGTTCTGTGGATGTGTCAGAGCTTTAGTAGATTTTTTTGGATGGAGCTGCATTGTATTAGTCTGGTTAGGCCAGAGTATGATGCAGTAATCACTGCATGGGGAAACTTAATAATAGTCTGTAACTAAAAAGAGTAAATTATGTCAGCCAAATGCAAACATTTGGGGTTAAGATCTGAGAAATAAAGGAATTTTAATAATCTTCTTAAATGAGGAGATGGAGAAGATGTGTAAAATAGAGGCTCTGAGAAGGGGAGATACTTGGAATCTTTCCTATAATAGTAGAGAAATGAATGTTGATAAGGGAAGGAATCACGAGTATAATTAAAATTATAGAGAAACTTCCAAATTGATGTAAGGTTAAAAATGAGAAGGACAAGTCACTTGACAAATTAGTCAATTTAAGAAAACGAAAAAGAGGTGATTACAAATTAAGTGAAAAGCATATCTAAACTAAGAAGGAAGAAACCAAGGGAGTAGCATAGCCATACACTACCTGGGAGTTCTCTGAAGTGTCTTAGTAAAAGCAGAGACAGACAGTTTGAGATTAAAATTAAAAAAAGATACACATTATGTAAAGAATCACATCTAAGAGAAACACAAAATAAAAGCTGAAAGTAAAATGCTAGGAAAATAGGTAACATATAAATGCGAATACAAAGAAAACAATTGTGACCATATTAATATAAGACAACATAGAACTTGTGAATAGTATTGAGAACAAAAGAAGTGAAAAGAACAAATTGCAGAACAATATGTATAATTTGTTTATATTTGCATTCAAAAACATATGTATGTACCTAAATATACATAGAACATATCATGAAAGATACCAAAATATTAATGGTAGACATTTCTAGAGAGGAGGGTTTATGGATGAGGGAGTCGAAGTGGAAAGGGGAGATAAAATAAAATTTATTTTATTTCATAAATTTTAAATGTTTTTTTTTTCTTCAAACTGATGGTAGGTTGCATTTATAATTTTAAAAAATCAATAGTGAAGGATCGGGTTTGTCTTGACTTATTGTTTCCCATTTGTGTGTTAGGACGTTTAAGAGTGTTCTGTCTGCATCAAAACCTGCTGGGTTCTTTTTTCTAGTTTTTCTAGTTTCTTGAATGCATGATGTAAAAGGAAGAAAATGCTGTGTGAATGTTTGTGTGTGAGTGTGTATATGTGAGATTATAGCTGAGGCTAGTAATGTCTGAATTATGCAAAACTTTTAAGATCCTACATGCTTTGTCTTATCACTGGTTGGATTAAGGAAATGAAGTTCTCAGTGGTGCCAGGCCAGGCCAGGCCAGGGAGAAATTCACATAGTGGAAGAAGACATCTCAGTCTTGATGGATGACAAATGCAGTGCATTTATTGTATGGGACAGAGATAATCTAGAGGTGGGCAAGAGACAATCGCACATTTATCTTTCTTTTGGAATTGTGGGTTTTGCCACCAGATTGTCAAGCTCTGTCTGCCTCTCAGCACTTCTTGATTTCCCCAGAATTGCTACTGAGGGAATCTGGGTAGTCATGGAGACCTTCCGCTCTTCATCTCAACTCTGATGGTCATCTCAAGGTTTCACGTTAATTCTGGCTGGTATTATAGTTCGTTGTAAGGTACAGGGCAAGACTCAGAGAAAATGTTCACTAACTCATGTAGTTTTTTATTTATCCATTTACCTGTCCTTCCCACTACCCCCACCCCCGCCATTGGCACATTCATATTTAACCAATATTTATAAATATCTATGTGCCAATCTCATCCTATGGCTGGGGATATAATGGAGAATAAGATCTATATCTGCCTCCTGAAGCTCATTAGCTAGGTCTGCAGGCAGATAAAGCACGTGCTCTACTAGAACATAACATGTACCATAAAATAGGTGTGTGTAAAGCAGCCCAAGAAGCAGAAACAGAAATAATCAGTGCTGTTCTGCGTGTAGGGTGGCAGGATCTAACAAAGTCTTCCTGGAAGTGATGTTGAGCAGAATCTGGAATCTTCTGGGTAGAAAGGGGTTATATTGAATAAATGGAGGATGAGAAGGCACATCAGGGAGGAAAAGGAGTATGGGGCCCAGCAGCACACAATGAATCCAACAATTCTGAGCTATAAAGCTGGAGCTGAGAAAGGAGCAGCAAGATCAAGGCTAGACAGAACTGGATGAAGACATGACTGAAAGACTTTCTGTGAGGAAGTGACTTGATCCTACCTGCATTTAAGAATAATAAAGAGGAGACTGGGAAAAATAGCATAGATGATAGAGGCTTTGTGACCACATCAAAGTGGTAACAGAAATATGGAGCAAACAGCAAGCAGAGTTGCCTTGGATATAGATGAACAGAAGCCCTACAACTAGGGAGAAAAATATAATCACCCTGCAATGGTAGGAGGTAGAAAGGGGAGAAGAGGCGAGGCTGCCTGGTCTGAGAGGCTGAGTGGCTGAGTGGCTGAGTGGGACAGAGGCTATGACAGCTGCAGCTGGAAGCTGCAGATGCTCTTCTTAAAGGGGTCGTGTCCATGACTGGACTTTAGCAGTAATAAACATGCTTACTCTGAGCAACAGCTCTGGGACAGCTGCTCAGGGGGCACCAGGGACTTACATGGGGACACTGAGTTATTAGAGCAAGGCCTGGAGGTGAGGCTTTCTTCTGAGCAGAAGTGCTGGCAGTATCCATTGTTACCTTGTTGAGTTCTCCCTGCTCCCAGTGTGTGGATGCAGCACTGCCATAGCTGGGACATCATCAAATTGGATAATAAAGGTTGCTCAACCCAGAGGATTCCCTGAAACTCTGCCTCTTCCAACTCGCGGCCTTATGCAACCACATCCACTTGTGTCCTCAACAAGTACTGTGCCTCTCGCTGAGCAGCTCCAAGATCCAGACTGGTGGCAGTTGACCTCAGTTTCTGGAGTGATATTTTGAGGCAACTATAAGTGCAACATCTGTGGATTGCTTGCCAAATCTTAACAGGTGGCCCTGGAGAGGCATAGGCTGGGCTAAACTTGACCTGCAGCGGAACCCCTCTCAAAACTGTGCCACTGGACACCTACAACACAAAGCCACCCTAATAAACCAAAGAGACTTAGGGGGTTCGCTTAGGACATAGAAACAGATACAGAAAGGCAGCCAAAATAGGAAGACAAAGAAGAAGATACATTATGAAATAACACAAAGAGATTCAAGAAAAATAGAGTCAAGCAATCTAACAGTTGCAGAGTTCAAAACTCTTGTTATAAGGATGCTCAGTGAACTTAGGGGAAGAGTAGAACTCAGTGAAAACTTTAACAAAGAGATAGAAAACATAAAAATGGAGATAGAAAACATAAAAAAAAAAACAGTAACAAAAGAAGAATATGCTATCTGGGATAAAGAGTGTATTAGAGGGAATCAACAGAGTGCAGGAATAAGAGGATAGAAACACCGATACAGAGAATGGGGAAACCAAGAAAACTCGATCAGAACAGCAAGAAAAAAGAAACCAAAAATATAATTATAATTTAATTATATGGGACACAATTAAAGATAACAACATCTCTGTCATAGGGGTACCTGAAGAGGAAAACAAGACATTGAATATATATTTGTAGAAATAAGGATGGAAAACTTCCTTACCCTGGTGAAGGAAATAGACATACAACCCCAGAAAGCTCAGAGAGTCCCAATAAAGAGAAACCCAAAGAGGCACACACCAAGACACATCATAATTAAAATACCAAAAGTTAAAGACAAAGAAAGAATCTTAAAAGCAGCAAGAGAAAAACATAAGAGCTACCATAGATCAGAACCCTGGGTGTCAGGCTTTGGACTGGGAGAAATAAAGAAGCTGCCTCTTGCAGCATCTGGAGCTCCCTGCAGGAGGAGGGGGAGGGGAGAAGTAGCGGTGAGTTCCTGCAACGAGTTTCCTGAATAGCCCTTCCTGGGAAAGATATGAGTTCCACGCAACCAGCGGCAGGGCTCAGTCATCAGAGTAGAAAGCAGAGAAGCATTATGGGACAACAGAGAAACAACAGTTAATTTTTACCAGCCTGGTTGCAAAACTGAGGCTGAGCCACAGCCCGCAACTCCTATCCCAGAGAGTCCCTCCCCCCATACCATCTGAGACAGAACACCGCAGAGCAAACACTGCCGAGACTGTTGCTGACACTGACAGGGACTGAAACTGAGAGCAGTGAGTGTGATTAAATAACTACAAGAAAATTTAAAAGGCATTATTTAGGCTTTATATAAAGTAAAGATCCAAGAGGCTTAGACTCCACCTACTGGAAACCAATAGAAAAGCACCTTCTTTGCAATGAGCTAAAGAGAGACACACAAAATAGATTTTCTTTCTGGAAAAACAGCAGAATACACTTCCATTAACGCCCAGGTGGAGAAATAGTCCATTATACACCATGAACAACCAAGGTGACAAACAGCTCTGAAAGAAAGAGAAAAATCTCCATAAAATAAGCTTACCGACATAGAAATATGTGACTTAAATGACAGAGTTTTCAGGATGGTACTTTTGAAAAAATTTAGTGAGTTCCGAAATGAGTCATATTAATAATTTCAGGAAATTAAAAAAAAAAAAAGATGAGCAGAGCAAGGACACTGAACCCTCAAAAAGAACCAAATAGAACTTCTGGAGATGAAGAACACACTTCAAGAGTTGAAAAATGACATAGGAACTTTGGGAAATAGAGTCGACCAAATGGAGGAAAGGATCAGTGATATCGAAGACGGAAATCTAGAAATGCATCAGAAGGAAAAAGGGAGAAACTGAAGAATGAAAAATAATGAAAGAGAAATTCAAGAACTAGCTGATACCATCAGGAGAGGAAACATAAGAATAATGGACATTATGAAAGGCAATGAAAAGGAGTAGAAACTAGAGAGAATTT
>NW_006434367.1:226090-229063 GCF_000325575.1 Pteropus alecto | reverse complement strand
CAGCCCCCCAAAAACAAACTGACCAAAAAAAAAAAAAAATACATACTTAGGTGTAAAGTGACTATCAGGCAAATAGAATCAGAGGAGTGCAATCCTTACTAAGAACAAGGCATTATATGCTTAAATAATAAGAAGAGAATTGCTATAACAAGATAGTAATGAACGTTGAACATACATAGGGACAAACTGAGATAGCAATGACTGAAAAGGGGAGGATTCAAAGATCCAAACTCACAAAGGTGAATGGAGATAAGGCCCATGCAGAATATAGATGACTATATATGTATAACTATCCTTTACATATTCATAATGGTAACCACACACCAAAGATTTAGAACTGAAGTATATAACATAAAACAAGAAGAACCAGAGGCAAAACCCACAAAAGCCAACCAAAATAAAGAAAACAGAAACACAAGGACATGGAAGCAATGGAAACACAGAGCTATCAGAAAGCAAAAGATAAAATAGCTATAAGAAGACCTCATATTTCAGTAATCACACTAAATGTAAATGGACTGAACTTACCAATAAAAAGGCAGAGATTTGTAGATTGGATCAAAAAACAAAACCCAATCATATGATGTCTCCAGGAGACACATCTCAGCTCCAAAGACAGATAAAGACTCAAAGTGAAAGAGTGGAAAATGATATTACAAGTAAATGGCATTCTGAGAAAAGTAGGAATAGTGGTACTAATATCAGATGAAATAGACTTCAAAATCAAGAAGATAAAGAAAGATACTGAGGGATACTTCATAATGATAAAGGGAATCATGCACCAAAAAAACATAACACTTATTAATATCTATGCTCCCAATCAAGGAGCTCTGAAATATATAAAGCAATTACTAACAGAACTAAAGGGAGAAACAAACCAAAACACTATCATGGTAGGGGACCTAAAAACCCCACTGTCGGATTTGGACTGATCATCCAAACAGAAAATCAGTAAGGAAATATTGATCCTTAAATGACACATTAGATCAATTGGACATAATTGACATTTACAGAACCTTTCATCCCAAAACAGCTGCTTATATATCCTCTAGTGCACATGAAACATTCTCAAGATTCGGCCACATACTGGGACACAGAGATAGCCTCAACAAATATAAGAGGGTTGAAATCATACCAACCATATTCTCTGACCATAAAGCTCTGAAACTAGAGATCAACCGCAAAAAGAAATCAAGAAGAACCACAAATACATGGAGATTAAATAACATGCGTCTGAAAAATAACTGGATCAGGGAAGAAATTAAAAGAGAGATCAAGAGATACATAGAAACAAATGATAACAATAGTACAACATATCAAAACTTTTGAGACATGGCAAAAGCAGTCATAAGAAGAAAGTTCATGTCATTACAGGCCTAAATCCAAAAACAAGAATGAGCCCAAATAAACAGCTTAACATTTCATCTTTAAAAAACTAGAAAAGGAAAAACAAATGAAGCCAAAGTCAGTAGAAGGAAAGAAATGATCAAAATTAGAGCAGAAATAAATGAAGTTGTAAACAAACAAAATAATAGAAAAAATAAATGCAGCTGGTTCTCTGAGAAGGTTAATAAAATTGAGAAATCTCTGGCTAGACTGACTAAAGAAAAAAGAGAAAGGACACAAATAAACAAAATCAGGGATGAAAGAAGGAAAATTATGTTGGACATCGCAGAAATACAAAGGATCATACAAGAATACTATGAAAAAGTATATAATACCAAATTTAATAATCTAGAAGAAATGGACAAGTACTTAGAAAAATACAGTCTTCTTAGACTGACTCAAGAAGATCTGGAAAAATCTAAACATATCGATCAGCAGTATGGAAATTGAAACAAAAATTTTAAAAACCTACTAATAAGTAGAAGTTCAGGACCAGATGGCTTTACCAGTGAATTCTACCAAATATTCAAAGAAGATTTAATGCCTATTCTCCTCAAACTCTTCCAAAAAATCAAAGATAGGAAATATTTCCCAACTCATTTTATGAGGCCAATATTACCCTGATACTAAAATCTGGTAAAGATAACACAAAAAAAGAAAACTACAGACTAATATGTCTCATGAATACAAATGCAAAAATTCTAAATAAAATACCAGTGAACCGAATACAGCAACATATTAAAAAGATTATACACCATGATCATACCAGAAGCACAGGGACGGTTCAACATATGCAAATTGATTAATGTGATACACCACATAAACAAATTAAAATATAAGAATCATATGATCATATCAATAGATGCAGAAAAAGCCTTTGACAAGATACAGCATCCATTTATGATCAAACCACTTAACAAAATCAGTATAGAAGGAAAGTACCTTAACATAATAAATGCTGTATATGACAAGCCTTCAGTCAACATTATACTTAATGGTGAAAAACTAAAAACCTTCCCTCTAAGATCAGGAACGAGGCAAGACTGTCCAGTATGGCCACTGTTATTCAATATAACATTGGAGGTCCTAGCAAGTGCAATCAGACAAGAGAAAGATATAAAAGGTATCTAAATAGAAAACAAAGAAGTCGAACTGTCACTATTTGTGGATGATGTGAATCTCTATGTAGAAAATCCCAAAGACTTCACAAGAACACTACTAGAAACAATAAGCAAATATAGTAAAATTTCTGGATACAAAATCGATGTCCAAAAATCCATAGCATTCCTATACTCTAATAATGAAGTGTCAGAAAAAGAAGTGGAAAAAATAATTTCTTTTGCAATTGCAACGAAAAAATAAAATACCAAGGAATAAATTTAATGAAACATGTGAAGGACCTATATAATGAAATCTACAAGACTTTATTCAAAGAAATCGAAGAGGATACAAAGAAATGTAAAGATATTCCATGTTCTTGGATTGGGAAAATCAATATAGTTAAAATGACTTTATTACCTAAAGCATTATACAGATTTAATGCAATCTCCATCAAAATCCCATCAGCATTTTTTAAAGAAATAGAAC
>NW_006434367.1:125033-224968 GCF_000325575.1 Pteropus alecto | reverse complement strand
CATAAGAAGAGATGAAATACTGCCATTTGTAACAACATGGATGTACCTCGAGATAATCATGCTAAGTGAAATAAGCCAGACAGAAAAAGTTGAAAATCACATGATATAACTTATATGTGGGATATAAACGTAAAAGCAGCAAATGAACAGGACAAACAAACAGAGCCTCATGGACATGGATTATAGACTTGTAGTTACCATAGAGTAGGAGGTGGTGTAGGAGCGGGGAGATAGATGGGTTAAACGCAGTCAAATATAGGAGGGTAGGGGTAGGGTAAAGAGGGTAAAGGAGATCAAATATATAGTAGCTGAAAGAAACTGGACTTTGGGTGGTCAACACACAATAGAATATACAGATGTCAAATTACAATGTACACCTGTAAATTATATAATTGTATTAACCAATGTTACTCCAATAAACTTAATAAAAAAAAACTGGATTAAGTATGGTAATAACTACATTTCTATCAACAAGTACCTCAAATGAAAAAGAATTAAGTGTGCCAACCAAAAGATAGGGTGGCTGAATGGATAAGAAAACAAGACCCTTACATATGCTGCCTCTAAGAAATTCACTTCAGATTAAAAGACACACACAGACGAAAAGGACAGGAGATGGAAAAAGATATTGCCTTGATGGGCCTAGAGAGCATTGCGCTGAACGAAGTAAGTCAGATAGTGAAGGACAAATATTGCATGATTTCACATTCATATGGAATATAAAGAACAAAATAAACAACAGCAACAAAAAAAATAGAAACGAATCATAGACACAGAAAATATTTTGAGGGATACCAGATGGAAAGGATAGGGGAGGAAGTGAAAAAAGGCAAAGGGATTAAGAAGTACAAATGGATAGTTACAAAATAGTCATGGAGATATAAAGTGTAGCATAAGGAAAATAGTTAATAATGTTGTAATAAATATATAATGGAGAAGAAGGGTATTAGATTTAGTGGAGTGATCACTGTGTGAGTTATATAGTTCTCTAATTACTATGCTGTACAACGGAAACTAATATATTACTGTATGCCAAATATAATTGAAAAAAACCTCATTGACTTACACAATGTAAATATGAGCAACTAATTGCCTAATATATTTCAATAAAGCTGAAAAAAAAAAAAAGAATTGCTGACAGCCACTATATGCTGGGAGAGGCAAGGGAGGATTCTTTCTAACCTAGAGCCTTGGGAAGGTGTGCAGCCCTGCCATCATCTTGATTTCAGACTTCTGGTCCCCAGAATTGTGAGACAATAAATTCCTGTTGTCTTAAGTCAAAAACAAAAAAGAATAAAAAACATAACTAGCACATTTCCTGTTCTGTCATCCAACTTAATTGTAATCTCTTTTGGCAAGATGGCTGTATAGTATAAAAACTAGACAACAAAACTGTAAGTTGGTCTGAGCTGGCAAAAAAGGTAGATGGCAAAAAAGGTAGATGCTATGCTTCCCTCCTCTTGAAACCACATCAAAATTACAACAAAATTACAGAACAAGCATCGCTAGATCACTAGAGATCTGGCAGAGCAGAAGACATACATAAGAGGCTATCTTGAGACTGATAGGAGGGACATAGATGCAAAACAGGTCAGTCCACAACTGCATGTGTCGACTGAGAATCGAAAAGAATATCTTTGCTACAGTGGTCCCTCTGGAGGAGCAATGAGTGTTGGCTCCACACTGTGTTCCCCATCTCAGAGTTCCAGTGCCAGGAAGAGAAATCTACACAATGTCTGGCTATGAAAACCAGCGGAGATTATGGCCAAGTGAGACAGAAGCCTTTAGGAGTTGCAGATGTTCCACTTAAAGGGCCCATGCACAGACTAACTTGGTGACAAACTCACTTACTCTGAGCTCCAGCGCTGGGGCAGCAGCTCAGAAGATGCCATATGGGGAGGAACTGAGTTGTCTGGCTTCAGGGCAAGGGTAAGTGGGGTAGTTTTCTCCTAGAAAGAAGTGCTGGCAGAATCCACTGTTCCTTAGTTGGGCTCTCCCCCAACCCAGTGTGCAGACTCAGGAGGCTGCCATATCTTAGTCTCTATCAATCTAGCTAACACAGGTCACCCTGCCCAAGTAATTCCCTGAGACCCCACCCCTCTCAAGTTTTGAGCCCAACCAAGCTTCCTTCAGTGTTTTTTTTTTTTTTTCCATACAAATGGCATTTTTGGCTCTTGCTGTGAACTTTCCTAAAATCTCTCAAAGGTTCACAAAACTCAAACAAGTAGCATTGGACCTTAGCATGCTCTGTACTACTTACTGAGCAGCCCCAAGCCTAGCACTCGTGGCAGCTTGCCTCTTGAGGCTCATCTAAGCCCAGCACAGGTGGCAGCCATCTGTGGATTGCTTAGTGACTCTTGCCAGGTGGCCGGAGCAGTGTACAGGCTGCAGATGAACTTGGCCTGCAGCTGGGCCCCTCCCAGGAGGCCCTTGGGCTGGCACACCCAGTGGCTGGCTTCAACCAGAGCTAGAGCACCACCTAAGGCTACATCTGAGGAGAACACACCTGAAGGGCAAATTGGGCAGACACTAGAACCCTGCTGATATGAATCCCATTCCATAGGGTAGGCACCTCACCATCCAATCCTCACAACCACTTAGCCCAAGGGTCAGTCTCTCCTGTCAATTAGCAAACATCCCACACAACCCACACAATGGACACATCTTGAGCACCTGGCTCATGTGACAAGGGAAGACTGTGCCACTGGGCCCCACAAGACCCCTACTACATAAAGCCATTTTAATAAGACTAGGAGACTTAGGAGTCCTACCTAATACATAGAAACAAACACAGGGAGGCAGCCGAAAATAGGGAGACAAAGAAACATGTTTTACATGAAAGAACAGAACAAAGCTCCAGAAAAAGAACTAAACAAAATGGAGACAAGCAATCTACCACATGCAGAATTCAAAACACTGGTTATAAGGATGCTCAATGAACTTAGGGGAAGAGTTGATGAACTCAGTGGAAATTTTAACGAAGATATATAAAACATAAAAATGGAGAGAGAAAACATAAAAAAGAACCAGTCACAAATGAAGAATAACTGAAATGAAGAATACATTAGAAGAAATCAACAGTAGATTAAATAAAGCAGAAGATCAAATCAATGATTTAGAATATAAGGTAGCAGAAAATGCCCAATCAGAACAGCAACAAGAAAAAAAGAATATTAAAAAAAATGAGAATAGTTTAAGGGGCCTCTAGGATAACATCAAGCATAACAACATTCACATCATAGGGGTACCAGAAGGAGAATAGAGACAGCAAAACATTGAAAACCTATTTGAAGACATAATTATGGAAATTTTCCCTAACCTGGTCAAGAAAATATGCATACAATCCCATGAAGCTCAGAGAGTTCCAAAGAAGATGAATCCAAAGAGGCCCACACCAAGACACATCATCATTAAAATGCTAAAACTTATATACAAAAAGAGATTCTTAAAAGCAGCAAGTGAAAAGCAATTAGTTACCTAGAGAGGAGCTCCCATAAGACTGTCAGTTGATTTATCAACAGAAATTTTGCAAGCCAGAGGGGATTGGCAGGAAATATTCAAAGTGATGAAAAGCAAGGAGAACTTACAACCAAGATTGCTCTACCAACAAAGCTATAATTTAGAATCGAAGGACAGATAAAGAACTTCTCAAGGAATTCATCAAGCCAGTATTACAGGAAAAGTTAAAGGAACTCCTTGAAGAAGAAAAAGAAAATACATATCAAAAATATGAATAAAATGGCAATAACTACATCAACAATTTCTTCAAATAAAAAAGTTAAATGCTTCAATCAAAAGATGGATAAGAAAACAAAATCCTTACAGATGTTGCCTACAAAAAACTCACTTCAGATCAAAAGACACACACAGACTGAAAGTAAAGGGATGAAAAAAGACATTTCATAAAAAATGAAAATGAAAAAAAATTGAGGGTATCAATACTTGTACCAGACAAAGTAGACTTTAAAACAAAGGCTATAGCAAAAAACAAAGAAGGATCCAGTAATGTCACTTCAAGGTATTTATTCAAAGAAATCCAAAATACTATTCTAAAGGGACATGTGCATCCATATGTTTATTGCAGCATTATTTATAATAGCCAAGATATAAAAAGAACCTGGATGTCCATCAATGGATGAATGGATAAAGAAGAGGTGGTACATATATACAATGGACTATTACTCAGCCATAAAAATACATGCATGCATACATACATACATACATGAAATCTTGCTATCTGCAACAATGTGGATGGACCTGGAGAGTAGTGTGTTGAGTGGAGTATGTCAGAGAAACACAAATGCCATGTAATTTCACTTATATGTGGAATCTAAGGAACAAAATAAAAAAAAAAACAGAAACTCAAGATATAGGGAACATTTTGAGGGTTGCTATATGGGAGGGAGGTGTGGAGGATGATTGAAAAAGGGAAAGAAATTAAGAAATACAAATCGGCAGTTATGAAATAGTCATGGGGATGTAAAGTATATAGTGTAAGGAATGTAGTCAATAATATTGTAATAACTGTATGGTGTCAGTTGGGTACTAGACTTATTGGGGTGATCAGTTTATAAGTTATATAAATATCTAATCATTATGTTGTGCACTTGAAACTAATATAATATTGTATGATAACTATAATTGAAAAATAAAATTACATACATGAAATCTTGCTATCTGCAACAATGTGGATGGACCTGGAGAGTAGTGTGTTGAGTGGAGTATGTCAGAGAAACACAAATGCCATGTAATTTCACTTATATGTGGAATCTAAGGAACAAAATAAAAAAAAAAACAGAAACTCAAGATATAGGGAACATTTTGAGGGTTGCTATATGGGAGGGAGGTGTGGAGGATGATTGAAAAAGGGAAAGAAATTAAGAAATACAAATCGGCAGTTATGAAATAGTCATGGGGATGTAAAGTATATAGTGTAAGGAATGTAGTCAATAATATTGTAATAACTGTATGGTGTCAGTTGGGTACTAGACTTATTGGGGTGATCAGTTTATAAGTTATATAAATATCTAATCATTATGTTGTGCACTTGAAACTAATATAATATTGTATGATAACTATAATTGAAAAATAAAATTTTTTTTTTAAAGTAGAAGTTAGCCTAAAATCATCATACAAAAATTTTAAGTCTTGCTTAGTTTATAATAGTGACAAAATTTGAAGAACAATTGCAAGTGGTACTGATTTTATACATCAAGGCTAAGACCACTACATACATTTTAACACGTCTAAGAGAGTTCCGTGTATCACATTTGCTGGTTAATATGGCTCGCCCACCAAGAATCACCTCACTTCAGAGGTGAAGATAACAAATAAATTGGTTACTCCTGAGAACACTCTTGATATACAGAAGTTAGTCCAGAGAACATTTTAAAACTTTTGCGTATATCCAGATCTTATTGGTTTTGGAAGTGAAGTATGTTGGTATGGTATTGCATCAACTTGGCTAAGCTGCAATGATGTTTTGCAGAATCTCTTTCACTATGCAATTCCAAATCAGAGTTGGCTACAAAAGAAAGTTACATGGGATTGAGCAAGCAGAAACAAGCAGGAGCTGTGATGTTCTGAAAGTCATCCTGATGGAGGCAATGAGAAAGACAGGTGCCAACCCATCTTTTCCTTGTCTCTCTTACTTGATAGTCTTTCTTCTGGACTGCTAGTCTGGCTGTCCTCCAGTAACCCAGGCATATGGTCAGGTCAGATGCAGAAACCAAGCCTCTTTGTTCTCCTTGGTGACCCCACTCTGGCAGGTGGACATGCTGGCTTCAGGAGGGCTGTTTCTGACTTCACTCTGATTCTCTAACTCCCCTTTTCAGATTCCTACTTCTCCAGCTTTACTTGAAATTTTATAGAATCTTATCCCTGCAATACCTTCTCTATTTCATAATACTCGTAATGACTTAGCATCTTTGATTGAACACGAACTGTAGGGGTATTTTGGTAGCTAAAAACGGGGTGCTCCAGTTACAGAAACCTAAAAATGTAGCTTTGGGTCTGAGTAGTGGGTAGAAAGTATCCAAAGAGACTATTAGTAAAAGCTTAAAGGATAGGGGAATTTAAAAAAAAAACACTGGGGAAAAGAGGAGCTGTATTATATAGTTGTGAAATATTGGTAAATTGTGGGCTTCACCAGCATGGAAGTTAGAATGAATACTTAACAAACTCATGGATTTGACTAAGAAAACTTCAGAGCAGAATTTTGAAAGGGCATGCTTTGTATATCTGTGATTTGGGCTTCTAATAATCTCTAAGTTATTCACTCATATCAGTCTCACATGGAGCTCAAGGTAGAGAAATACCCGTCTCAGAAAAAAATGTGGTATGGCTTTTGTCTTATGAAGTGTGAAAGTTACTTTTGTCTAATTTTATGCATAAGAAACTCATGAAGGTTTTAAGTGAATTATATCATTTTAGACTGAAAGGGGCAAAGATAGTTTATAATTAAAAGAAGACTCTCAAGTTTCTATGGGCAGAATGTGGGCTGATAAATTTCTCAGCTACAAACACAGGACATTTCTTATGGGAAAAAAGGGATGATTCAGAGGTTGAAGTCAAGAATCACAGAAAACCACTCCTAGGCAGCAGGACTGGGCCCTAATCAAGGAACTGGTGCCATAAGTCCAGCTGGATTTCACAATTGCTCTTGACCAGTGACTATGTGCTTCCTCCTTATCCCCTCCATTTGAAATAGAAAGAACAACAGTAGTGATCCTCTGCCTGTCCCATGTTGGGTATATATGAAGCTGATAATTTATCTCCTTAGTTCACTGGTCTTCAAATTGAAAGAAACTATCCAAGAAGTTGTACCCAATGAACCGCAATGGAGGAGCCTTATCTTGTGAATTGAATCATATATCCTGGAGTATGAGTTGATGCTTTCATGAGAGCAAGATCTTTGGGATCTTGGGAGGGGTTAGTGTATTTTTTGTATGGAAAGGACATGAGTTGTTATGCTAGAGGGTAGACTGTAGGAGCTAGTGTCCAAAAATAACATGAAAACATCCATTCTTTCCCATATGTACATGATACTTCTGGCATCAGGACCTTGTGTCTCTCCCTTTGATTCTGGGAAGGGTCTATGACAGCTTTGACCAATAAAAATATGGAAGAGGTGAGTTTGGAAACTTTTAAGTTAATATTTAAAGAATCCTTGCAGCTTCAATTTCTTTCCTTTTGAGAAAGCCATTATGCTTGGAGGAAGCCTTAGCAGTTACATAAAGAGGCCAACATGAAGGAAAAGTGAGACCCACAGCCAGCACCAATCTGCCAGCCATGTAAGTGAGCCATCTTGGAATTAGACATGTAGCCCCAACTGAGTGACTCTAACTGATGCCAAAAGGGCAGAAATCAAAGGTGAGCCCCATCAAGCCTGCTCATATTGCAAAACCATGATTAAATCAATGACTTTTTATTTTAAGCAACTAAATTTTGGGATGATTTGTTATGTTGCAACAGATAATCTACACCAGAATTTTCCTCTAAGAATTTCACTTATTGCTAGAAATTCTCAACAATGAATTTAAAATAGAAAGCACTAATGACTATGGGGGGATTGTAAAAATTAACTAGAGAGTGGAGGTAGGTATAGAGACATTTGAATATGTTTTTGGAACAGAATAATATATATTTTAGAGCTATTAAATGTTGAATACTGTTATAAACTCTGAATTTGATCAATTTGAGATATAATCTGTTTTTAAAAAAATCTTTGAAAAGTGTGGAAAATATTACCATTTGAAGGAAAAAAACATAAAAAGTATAATGACTATTCTGAGAATAAGTCACAAACCCAGAGAATGGAAGACACCGATAGGGTTGAATCCAGAAATATCAGAACTATCAGCATTGAGAAAGGGCATTGTTCTTCTTTCAATTGCATATGGTTCTGTACTAGTTGAAAATTGAATCTAGAAGCAAAATCTGTTCAATTTGGTTATGTTCACAGTTGATTCAGAAGCAAAGCTGAATCAAATGTTGAACCATGAAGATTGGTGTTATACATATGAATATGGCCAAATGTGAATAATCAACATCTTCACTGATATAGAATAAGGTTTACAGGGATTCATTTTACTACATCTATACTCAGGACAGCACCAGAAGAATGTGAGCATTTTGGCAGAAAACTAGCATGTTCATATAATTGGGGATGAGAGTGTTTTAACTTAGCACCTGGTGCTGCCCATCTCTTCTCCATGACCCTCTATAACTTTATTACAAACTATTTATATAAATGAAGTTCTCCAGATGAAACTCTTGGAATAACAGCAGAATAATTCTTGAAATAACTAGTTTCCTTCTTGTCTTATTCTCCCCAAACACACTAACTCATCAGACAATGGAAAACAATTTGACTTCATAATTATCTAAATTTCGTGTAATTTAGAATCATCTGGAACCATTGTCTTGTGTGGATCTAATCTTTGTCCTTGATTTCACAAGCAGGCTGAGCTGCCAGGCTAACAGTGCACTTTCATACAGTAGAAAACTCATCTATCCTCACTCACCTGGGATAACCTGCCTCAAATATTCTAATTAAATCTTGTCTTCCCTCTTTGGACTCTGTGGTGAGAATTTACAATGTTAATTTTGGTAGGAACAATGCCTATTTACCTATTATATACTTCAGAGTCTTACAGTTATGAAATTCTCAATGATTTTTTTTAGCAAAAGAAGGAATGAAGAATAAATATGAAAATTCTATAAATCTTAAACATTAATTACAACTAAATGCAGGGATTATCAACCAAAAGTTAAGGGGATTTCTGGTCTCAGCAATGGGCTGATGGCAGTAACAATGATGAGAATTTGGTAAATTCTTTTCATAAGTGGGCAAGTTCCCAGGCCAGTTGAGGGAATGGAGGCCCTGAAGATTGGGAATCAGAAGAGTGCTGCAAAAGTTGTAGTAATGTGCAATTTCCATGTTTTATGGATGAAGAACATTCACTCAATAAATACACACTTGGGATTTATTTACCAGATAACTGTGCTTGATGCCAAGATCTAATGTTTATCTGTCCTCAAGGGGTTTATTGTCTGATGAGTTATAAGTATATCATTTTTCCAATGTGCTATAAGAATAATGTTTAAATGTATACAAATATTTGATAAAACAAAACAAAGGCCAAGAACAAAAAATGCTGGTCACTATATGGGTATTGTTTTTAGAGTTTGAGGACTGATTGTTCATTAATCACTTTTTCCCACTATATTTCCCTCCAGGTATTTTCCATTTTCCTTGTCTTCTCTATTTATGGTATAAAATAGTGGACAAATAATTCCTCCAGGTACAGCCTACATGCTTGTGAGGTGCTCAGGGAGGCAGTCTTGGGAGAGAGGCAGCACAACACAGTGGTAAAATGGGTTGTCTAGGGTCATGCTAATTGGTTTAAAAATATAGATGTGCAAATTGGTGGTCTATGAGTCTGATTCTGTTTTGTTTGTTCGTTTATTTTTTTCTTTAGATTCCACAGATAAGTAAAATCATATGGTATTTGTCTTTGTCTGACACTTTATTTAGCATAATATCCTCTAGGTCCATCCATGTTGTTGTGAATGGTAAGATTTCATTTTTTTTTTATTGCTGAGTAATATGCCATTGTATACATACATGTACCACAATTTCTTTATCCAATCATCTATGATGGGCATGTAGGTTTCTTCCATATATTGGCTATTGTAAATAATTCTGCAATGAACATAGGGATACACATATCTTTGAATTAGTATTTTGAATTTCTTCAAAAAATACCCAGAAGTAGAATTGCTGTCATATGGTGATTCTATTTTTAATTTTTTGAGGAAACTTCAAACTGTTTTCCATAGTATTTACACCAATTTGCAATTCCAATAACAATGAACCAGGATACTCTTTTCTCCACATCCTTGCCAACAATTGTTTGTTGATTTATTGTTGATAGTCATTCTGACGGGTATGAAGTGATATCTCATTGTGTTATGGGAGGCTTTTTGCTACATTTTACTTTATTTTGCACATAATGAAAACAACCAACTAAGAAGTTCCAGAACTATTATTGTTTCTTAATTAAGAAGTAAAAGAAGTCAGAAGGCAAACCTTGATTTCCTCACAAACATATATTGTAATAGCACAGAAACTTCTAATAACCTATGTAATACAGGCTGGTTTCAACACACAGAGAGCCTAAGCAAGAAGAGTGAGTACTGAAGATCCACATGGGTCAGACCAGGAGCAGTGCTCCAAGAAGTTGAACTATACCCAGCCAATCATTCATGCTGCCTCCCATACACATCTGCCCTGTAAATTATTTCGCTACCCCTTTTCAGATTCAAATCCAAGCAACTTTTTCCTCCCTCATTCCAGGCTCATTACTTCCTCCTATTCCAAGGTGGGTAATCCGTAAAAAGAAATCCAGACAGTTCAAATATACTCGCCCAGCTGTGTTTCATGTGGCATCTCCATAAGCCAGGCTCCAGTTCAAATTCTGTACAGGAAGTTCCCATTGTTATCAAAAAAAACCCTCTCACCTCTCCTTTTGCATTTCTCTGATGCTTAGTGATGTTGAGCATCTTTTCATATGTCTATTGGTCAGTTGAATGTCCTCTTTGGAGAAATGCCTGTTGAGGTCCTCTGCCCATTTTTTAATTGGATCGTTTGCTTTTTTGTTTGTTTTAAAGTGTAAAGTTGTAAGAATTCTTTATAAATTTTGTATATAAAATTTCATCAGCTGTATCATTGTCAAATATCTTCTCCAGTTTGGTAGGTTGTCTTTTCATTTTGTTGATGGTTTCCTTTGTTGTATAAAAGCTTTTAAATTTGATGAAGTCTCATTTGTTTTGTATTTTCTTTTTTCTTTCTCATTTGTTTATTTTTTCCCTTGCCTGGGAAAATATATCAACAAAAATATCACTAAGAATAATGTCAGAGAGTTTATGCCTAAGCTTTCTTCTAGGAGTTTTATGGTTTTGAGTCTTACATTTAAGTCATTAACCCATTTTGAGTTTATTCTTGTATATGGTGTAAAAAGGTGGTTCTGTTTTTTGTTTTTGTTTTTTTGCCATGTCCAGTTTCCTCAACACTATTAGCTGAAGAGACAATCTTTACCCTATTGTATATTCTTTTCTCCTCTGTCATTGATTAAATGACCATAAAGGTGTGGATTTATTTCTGGGCTATCTATTCTGTTCCACTGATCTATGTATCTGTTGTTGCCAGTACCATGCCAACAACATGGTACTACTTTTGATTACTATAGCCTTCTAGTATAGTTTGATATTAGGTAGCATGGTACCTCCATCTTTGTTTTTCTTTCTCAAGATTGCTTTGGCTATATGAGGTCTTTTGTGATTCCATATAAATTTTAGGATAACTTGTTCTAGTCCTCTGAAAAATGTCATTAGCATTTTGACAGGGATTGCGTTGAATCTATAGATTATTGTGGGCAGTATCAACATTTTAACAATGTTAATTTTTTCTATTCATGATCATGGTATATGCTTCCATTTATTTGTATTTTCTTTGATTTTTTTCTTCAATGTGTTAAAATTTTCCAAGAGCAGGTCTTTTACCTTCTTGGTTGAATTTATTCTTAGGTATTTTTTTATGCAGTTGTAAATAAGATTGTTTTCTTAATTTTTCTTTCTGAAGGTTTGTTAGTGGTGTATAAAAATGCAGTTTATTTCTGAATATTAATTTTATATCCTGCTTCTTACTTATTTCATTGATCAGTTCTAGGAGTTTTCTCGTAGAATCTTTAGGGTTCTCTATATATTGTATCATGTCATCTGCGAATAATAACAGATTTACTTCTTCCTTTTTCATTTGAATGCCTTTCATTTCTTTTTCTTGTCTGATTGCTGTGACTAGGACTTCTAGTACTACGTTGAATAAAAGTGATATAAGTAGGCATCCTTGTCTTGTTCTTGATAAAGGAAAATACTATTAGCTTTTACCATTGAATATGTTAGTCATGGGTTTTTCATATGTGGCCTTTATTATGTTAAGGTATGTTTATCATAAATGGATGCTGTGTTTTGTCAAATGCTTTTCCTGCATCTAATGATATGATTGTATAATTTTTATTCTTCATTTGTTTATGTGGTGTATCACATTAATTGATTTGTGGATACTGAACAAAACTTGCTTCCCAGGAATAAATCCCACTTTATCATGGTGTATGACCTTAATGCATTGCTGAATTCCGCTTGCTAAAATTTTGTTGAGGATTTTTACATCAATGTTCATCAGGGATATTGGCCTATAATTTTTTGTTTGTTTGTAATATCTTTGTCTGATTTTGGATTCAGGATAATGCTGTCCTCATAAAATGACCTTGGAAGCCATCTCTCCTCCAGAATTTTTTGGAACAGTTTGAGAAAAATGGGCTTTAAATCTCCTTTGATTTGGTAAAATTCATCTGTGAATCCATCTGGTCCACAAATGGGAGTTTTTTGATTAGTGATTCTATTTCGTTGGTAGTTATATGTCTGGTGAGATTTTCTGTCTCTTCCTGGCTCAATCTTGGAAGATTGTATATTTCTAGAAATTTATCCATTATCCAGATTGTTCAATTTTTTTTATAATCCTTTGTATTTTCTTATAATCCTTTGTATTTCTGTGGAGTCAGTTGTCATTTCTCTTTCATTTCTGATTTTATTTGTTTGGGTCCTCTCTCTTTTTCTCTTGATGAGTCTGGTTAAAGGTTTATCAATTTTCTTTATCCTTTCAGAGAACCAACTCTTGGTTATATTTATCTTTTGTATTGATTTTTTAGACTCTATTTCATTTATTTCCACTCTGATCTTTATTATTTCCTTCCTTAAATTCCCTTTGAGCTTTGTTTGCCATTCTTTTTCTAGTTCCTTTAAGTGTAATGTTAGATTGTTTATTTGAGATTTTTCTTCTTTCTTGGCGTAAGCCTGCATTGCTACAAATTCCTCCCTTAGGAATGCTTTCACTGTGTCCCATCGATTTGGAGTCATTGTCTTTTCTTTTTTTATATATTTATTTATTTAAATTAGTTTCAAGTATACAGTACATTGGTTAGACATCTGTAATATTCATCAACTGATCCTCCCAACTGCTCCTGCCCTCCTCTGGCCCTCCACATAGCCATCATATTAATGCTAACTGCATTCCCTCTGTCATGCTCTCCATCTTTTCATTTTCATTTGTGTCTAGGTATCTTTTGATTTCTTCCTTAATTTCATTGTTAACCCATTCATTGTGTAGTAGCATGTTCTTTAACTTCCAGGTGTACAAGTGTTTTTCAGTTTTTTCGTTCTTTTTAAAATTAGTTTCAGTTATATAGCACAATAGTTACGCATTTATATAATTTATGAAGTGATCCCCCCAATTACTCTAGTACCCATTTGGCACTATACATAGTAATTACAATATTGTTGCCTATATTCCCTATGCTGTACTCTACATCCCTGTGACTGTTTTGTAATTAATAATTTGTACTTCTTCATTCCCTTCATCTTTTTTACTGTGCCCCAAGTTTTTTCCCTATAATTGATTTCTAGTTTCATACTATTGTGGTCAGAGAAGATGCTTGATATAGTTTTAACACTCTTAAATTTATTGACTTGTTTTGTGGTCTAACATGTGGTCTAGCCTGGAAAATGCTTCATGTGAACTTGAAAATAATGTATATTGTGTTGCTTTAGGGTAAAATGTTCTAAAAATATCAATTAAATCCATCTGCATTATTTAAAGCCATTGTTTCCTTGTTGAATTTTTTGCCTGGATGATCTATTCATTGATGTCAATGTCAATGGGATTTTAAAGTCCTCTACAATTACTGTATTACTGTCAATCTTTTTCTTTAAGTTGGTTAACATTTGCTATGAACTTAGGTGTTTCTACATTTCGTGCATAAATATTTATAAGGTTTATATCCTCTTATTGGATTGAACCCTTTATGATTATGTAGTGGCTTTCTTTGTCTCTTTATTATAGACTTTGTTTTAAAGTCTATTTTGTCTGTTATAAGTATTGCTACCTCAGCTTTTATTTTTCTTTCATTTCCATTTGCATTAAAAATCTTTTTCAACCTTTTACTTTCAGTCTCTGTATGCCTTTCTATCTGAAGTGAGTCTCTTGTAGACAGCATATGTATGGGTTTTGTTTTCTTACTCATTTAGCCACTCCATGTCTTTTGATTAGAGTACTTAATCTATTTACATTAAAATAATTGTTAATAGGTATTTAGTTATTGTCATTTTGTTATTCATATTTATGTTTCTTTTTCTTTTTCTTAAAGAAATTCTTTTAACATTTCTCAGAAGACTTGTTTAATGGTGATGAATTTCTTTAGCTTTTTCTTGTCTGTGAGGTTCTTTATCTGTCCTTTGATTCTAAATGATAGCCTTACTGGGTAGAGTAATCTTGGTTGTAGGTCCTCAATTTTCATCACATTGAATATTTTGTGCCAATTTCTTCTGGCCTGCAAAGTTTCTGTTGAGAAATCAGCTGACAGTCTTATGGGAGTTCCCTTTAAGGTAACTAACTGCTTTTCTTTTGTTGCTTTTGAATCTCTCACTGTCTTTAACCTCTGGCATTTTCATTATGATGCAATCATCTTTGTGTTCATCTTGTTGGGGACTCTCTGCACTTCGTAAAGTTGTATATTTATTTCTTTGCCAGGTTATGAAAGTTTTCAGTTATTACTGCATCAAATTGGTTCTCAATCCTTCGTTCTCTCTCTTCTCCTTTTTATCTTCCTATGATGCGAATATTGATATGCTTGATGTTACCTCAGAGGTCCCTTAAACTATCCTCATTTTAAAAATTATTTTTTGTTTTTGTTGTTCTGATTCAATGTTTTCTGCTACCTTGTCTTCCAACTCACTGATTTGATTCTCTGCTTTATCTAACCTGCTGTTAATCTCTCCTAGGATATTTTTCATTTTGGTTCTTGTATTCTTTATTTCTGACTGGTTATTTTTTATGGTATCAATGTCTTTTTTTATGTTTACTATCTCTTTGTTGAAGTTCTCACTGAGTTGATCTATTTTACCCCTCAGTTCATTGAGTATCCTTATACCCATTGTTTTGAGCTTTAGTAGATTTTTTTGTTTCTATTTTGTTTGTTTGTTTGTTTGTTTTGTTGTTGTTGTTCCTTTTTTCTGGAGTTTTTTTCATTTGGGATATGTTTCTTTGTCTCCCCATTTTGGCTGCCTCTCTGTGTTTGTTTCTATGTATTGGGTAGATCTGCTATATCACCCAGCCTTTTGCAGGATGGCCTTATATAGTAGGTATCCAGATGAGCCTAGTGGAGCAGTCTTCCTGGTCACCTGAGCCAGGTTCTCTAGGAGTGTTCCTTGCATAGATTGTGTGTGCCCTCCTGTTGTAGTTGAACCTTGATTGCTGTTTGCTCCTCAGTGAGTGGGGTTGACCTTCAGACTGACCTGCTGTGAGGACCAGTCACAACCACAGCAGGGGCTGACCTCACAAAGTATGATTCACCCCTTTTGTGGAGCTAATCAGATAGTGCTCTGTTGTGGTCTGAGGCTGGCCACCAGGCATATTGGTTCTGGGCCAATTTGGGAGTGCAAGTTGAGTTCAGCCACTGCCTGTGCTCAGCATCGGACCATCTAGTAGGAGCTACAAAATAATAAGAGTTGGCAGCTGCCTGTGCTATGCTCAGAGGTACATGGGGGAGGCCATGCTATGACCTTAGAACAGTTGCCACCCATGCGAAGCCTGCGGCACTAAGATCAGCTGCTGCCTGCCTGGGGCATGCAAACCTTGGAATGTTTTTAAGAAAGCTTGCACAGCAGAACAAGATGGTCTATGAGGCACAGCTTCTGTAAGAGCTAAGGGCTACATGTGAGTTGGATGGAGCAGGGTCTCAGGGAGTTACCAGGGTAAGGCAAGCAATGTTCACCAGATTAATGCAGATTCAGATTTGGCACCTATATGCATCTGGGTACCTTTCAACACAAGAATAGTTGTGGCCTTTGACCTGAAGTTGCACAATTCAGTTTCTCAAAAGGTGCCTTTTGAGCTGCTGTCCCTTCTCTGGAGCTCATGATGAGTGCCTTTGAGCAAGTAAGTCTGTGCACAGGCCCTTTAATAGGATGTCTGGGTTTCTAGCAGCCCTCCACCTTACTTAGATGGGCAAATTGCCACTAATCATCACAGCCAGCTGTGTGGTGACGACTCTTCCTGGAAATGGATCCCTGGGCTTGGGAGCCCGTTGTAGCTCTGGGACCCTTTGCTCCTGGGTGGGGATCTTTGCAGCCAAGATATCCCTCCCAATTCTTAACCATCACACATGGATGTGGGAAGAGCCCCTTTTGAGTCTCCACTCCTCCTACCAGTCTTGCTGGTAGCTTCTTCTCTATATCCTTAGTTATAGGAGTCCTATTTATCTAGTCTTCAGGTGGCTCTTCAGGTCGATTGTTCTATAATTAAGTAGTTATTTTGATGTGGTCATGGGAGGAGGCAAGCACAGTGCTTACCTATTCTGCCATCTTGACCAGAACCTTGTTCTGGGAATGCTCTGTATCTCCTGAGTGATGTAGTGAAGTGATGTACCTGTGCCAGAGTTCACTGTACCACTGCATGTGAGAGTTAAATGAGATAATATGTCTAAATGATAGAATCCTACATATTATGGTCTTGGCATTGAGCTAAATGCTTTGCATGCCTTATTCCATTTGATGTCCATAACTACCCTGTGAGATAGCTATTATTATCTTTTTTTAAAGATTAAAAAACTGAGGCTTCAACATAATTTCCCCAAAGTCACATGGCTGGTAAGTCATAGAAATGAGACTCAAATTCAAATCTGTTTTATTTTAGACATCCTAACTCTTAATTTGTCTCTTTACATGACCTTTTGCAGAGTGTGAGCATTGTGCTAAAGTTCACTAAACTTTCCAGAGCTCTTATTTTTACCTTTAGTCAGCCCCTGGCTACAGGAGATTGGGTCTCTTACCAAATGCTTGTGACAAATCTCCTGGTCCCCAAATAGAATGTTTACCATAGTGAAATACAATAACCTCAAGTTTCTCAAATATTATTTTCCTCATTGCCAGGGAAACATTCCTATCTATTGAAAAACCATTACAGTTTACTCATCTTCATCTTTCTGACATTGGCCCCTCATGTAAGGCATTGAGTGTTTAACATTGACAAATCAATCCCAGTGGTTGACACTTTCTCTTTTCTTTTGCATCTGGCTTTACATTCATTTGCCAGTAAGACTTCCTTCCTTCCTAATAATTTTATGTGCCCTAGGTAATTACTTTCTCTCTTCTTGTCAGATAGTTAGATCTTTAGGATTATGTAGGCCTTTTATTCTGTTTATATATTAAGGAAGTGTTTTCCTATCCACTTCTTGGTATGTTTTGTATTATTTTTACTTAGTGGAATTTTAGAGTCCAGAGACTCTGAAAGGGCCATAGCTGCCCACTCTTAATTCAGTTTGGGCTTCAGAAACTTAGCTTCATGGATACATTATGGAACTCAGAGGAAATCTCTGTGTGCCTCAGTTTTTCTATATCAGGATACAGAAAGGACAAATATGACGTATTTTAATTAAAGATAATGCTTGCCTCTGTTATGTTAAAAGAGATGTGATTTCCTATCCACTTATTTTAATTTTCCTCCTGAAGCTTACTTTTGTGCTGAGTCTTAAGAACATTTTCCCAGGGTAATCAATGCTTAGGATCATGTTCTAAAGTACATGTGAAATGTCAGTTATGAAAAGGTGAACTTAGAGGAGGAAAACTAGTTTAAGAGTTTACTGGTTGGAAAATGATATAAAATGACAAATGTCTATAACTTAACTGGAGAGTTAAGCCAAATAATATTCACAGATTACAAAAGTGAAAATCTATTGTGTGCAAACTTTGTGCTCTGGATACAATACTAAGTCCTGGACAGTCAATGTAGGGAGTTCTTACGATAGTCCTAGAGTCATATGCATTGTGCAGGTAAAGGATTCTGGAGAGAGTCAGATCAGTTTAGAGTTGGGTTATTAGGTTTAGAGAAGGGTAGAGAATAGATATGGGCTTTGAAAGGTGGAAAGGAGAAAGGAGAGCATTGTAGAACTATGGAAAGATGTGGCCAAAAGTTCTGGGAAGAAATGTAGTCAATCAGTTCCCAAGGATAGAGGTTTTATATTGATCTCCTGTGGCTTCTATAATGGCCCCGGATGGCTTTCAATGGCTTCATGAACCACAGAAATTTGTTTGTGAAGTACCATACATATGTGTATATATGTATTTTCCTGAGAATGGGTTCATAGTTTTCATCAGATTATTTGGGGATATGTCTGTGACTCAAAAATGTTAAGAAAACTTAGTCTAAATTTTTCTGATAATGTTCATATTGGACAATAATGCAGTTCTAATGTTTATCAAGACTATTCCAGAAAAGAATGACCAATAAAACTTGTTACACGTACTTTTCTATCTTTTTGCTTTTTCTTTTCTTCTTGTCCTCTGCTAGTATTCCTTGAAATTTCATTTTAACTGCTCTGTTCATCTTTTTCGTATCTCAAGCCTTCAATGATCACCTCTCTGTTGATGATTTCCTACTCCATGTTTTCAGCTCCCACTAATTTCCGAGATCAATTTGAATGGGCTGACAACATATTATGGTTAATATATCCTAAACTGAAGTTAACAGGATGATGTCTTCCATGCCGATATTCTTATTGATGTCACCATTATTTTTCTGGTAATTGTAGTGGGTATATTTCACTTTTCATAAATTTCATCCCCTATCTAATCAGTAATTGAGTTGTGTCAGTTTTTCCTCGTTTTTGTATATCTGAAATTCCTGTTCTGCTGGAGTAACGGTAGTGCTCTTAGGTTTGGATCGATTAACTCATGAGACACAACAGGCTTCTCCATTGCCAGGCTGACTTAGCTTTAAGATAGATAACAGGACTGAAAGCCACTCAGCTTATGACATACCTGCAAAGCAGGGGTCTCCAGCCTTGTAGACACAGTACTCCATGTGTCAGTCACACTGGTCTGGGGATGCATATATCTAGGAGACATGAGGCACAGCATACACACACACAACCTGTGTCAGGAAGCCATCATTTCTCTAGTCCTTTCACCTTTACCTCTAGCGTGGCATAGACTCCCACAAGTGTATGGGACCAACCCTCATTCTCAGAGGCTGCTGCATCTTACCAATACTAACGACTTAAAAACAATTTGATGGGGAAATGCAAGTGCTTTCTCTGGCAAATCATCAACAGTTTGTTCTCAGTCAACAACTCATTTATCTTGGTTTCAGTTGGCCAACCCCCTAACAATTTTTGTTAATGTTGCAGGAGGACTGACACATGGTCAAATCCTCAGATGTTCCTGAAGCTTAGTAGAAGGGTCTCAGAACCAGCTGTTACTTTCTTCTTTATTCCCATTGGCACTAGCATTGCTTGAAGTGTGGCCTATCATTCAGATTATTTCAACATCCTCCTTTCTCACTTTCTACCTCTATTTTCTACTCCCTCTAATCGAACTTTATGCCACATTGCTTGATGAATACACCTAAAAAATTTTGTTATGCTGCTTCTCTGTTCAAAGACTGTGGGTGGTGAGACAGTAGAATGGGGGCAACCCACTTTACATCTGCATGAGAATTTGGTTCCTTGTAACTTGCTAAAGGGAGTATATTAACTATGTTACTAAGAAGCATTACTTATGCCAGAATAACCTGTGGTTGCATCTGGTTTTGAAGAACTATAGATTAACCATAAATATCAGATAGGAAGACAGAGCTTTGGCCTCCTTTGATTATAACCACTCTTGTGACTGGGGAACTCTAGAGGCTATGCCTATGAGATTATAACAAGAGATATTGGTTCCTGGGGAACATGAGGCTTGAAGCCAGGGTGGCTCTAACCTGCCCAGAGTGGATCTCATCTTGCATTTGGCTTGACTGCTGTGGGGGCTGCTCCAACAGCTCCTGCAAAAGAGAAACCATGCTGCAAATTGTGGCTCCTGTCCTATATCCTCCCATGCAGACTGGTGCTGAGTGGGACAAGTCTGAATGTTTAGAGATCCTAAAGCTCCTGGTGGGCTTTCTTATGCTAAAGCCTCACTCTGCCCACTATGCATGCTGAACAAGTAGTCTGGCTCCTGCCACCCTCATGCAGCCCACCTACCTCAACTCTGCATTTGTTCAGGTATATGCTGTTCTGCCTCACCCAGCACAGAACTCTAAGTCTGTCTTTTCCATTGGTTCCCCTCTTCCAAAATCTGAACTTCACCTATTGGTCTAATGTTCTTGTTCCCCCTTACATGACTCAGAAAAAAATTTATTCCGTTTATGTCTTTCTGAGGCTTTGCATTCTTGTGGTGACCAGAAAGAAAGAAAATACCACAGGCAATTTCTATTTCCAAATAGCCTATTTCTTGTCAGTTATGTCTTTTTTTTTTTTTCTAATCGAAAGGGAGTACTCCTGGAAACCAAATCTTAAGCCCATTTTCACTCAACTCTTTCAACTAGTTTTTGCAGGTACTATAAAAATTATTTTCCACCATAGAATTTAAACAATTATGAGATACGAAACTGAGAGAATTTTTATAAGCATTTGAAGCAAGATAATATCTTGAAATATTAGTATCTTAAAAATGTTTTTTGTTGAATTGTTCCTTCCTAGGTGAGTCAGAGGCATGTCTTTCTCCTGGAGGAGAATTAAGATGGTTATAGCAGGAGTACAAAGAGAAAGAAAGAGTTAAGGCATAGGTATTTTAACCTCCAAAATAGATGTTGAGAGTCAGAAAGATGAGCTTGGGGATAGACAAGAAAGGCATGGTAGATTGAGAAGGGAATAGAGGAAGAGGCAAATGAGCATCCCCTAGTCCACTGCTGCCTGGGTCACTTCCACTTTCCAGGTGACAGGTTCAGACCTAAGAGAACATGTTAGGGAAGAAGAGGTTGGCACCGAAAGACCCTACATTCTTGCCCAGTGTCCTGTGTGGCCAACATAAGGCTGCTCCATGGAGCTTGAGTCAACACTCCAAAACCATCCCTGATTCTTCTATGAGCAGCGTGGCTCATCTGTGCTGAGAATACATCTGTTTTTCAGGATTCAGTTGTGTGAGAATTTGAACTCGACATGAGACATTTTTCAGCAGTTGTTTTCTCACAGCCTCATTTCTACCTATGCAGCAAAGTAATTTTAGACTTAAGAGGTCTTTAGGGATCTCAAGTAGGTTTTGTCTTCTGTCTTCTCTGGTTGGTTGGTGGCAGATGCCTGGTGTGTGGTAAAGAGGATTGTGAGGCTCAGGAGGAGAGAGTATGGATACCACATAGCTCTGCCTTCCCTGAGATCAAGAGTGCTGAGTAGTGGCATGAATTCCAAGTATTTCTTGGCATGGTTTTTTGTTTGTTTGTTTTTTTGTTTTGTTTTGTTTGTTTGTTTGTTTTTTAATCTATCTCCAATCTCACTAAAGCTAAATAAATTGATCCACGTCACCCAGATAGTTAGTGGCAGAGCCAGGATTAAGAAATCTGTCTTTAGACTCTTGTGCTGGTGTTCATTTATGTCTTTTACTCCAGTTCAGATCCAAAGTGCTTCCTTAGCACTCAGAATCCTATGGGACTCTCCCTTGAGAACATCAGGAGCCTTCCCTTCAGGGTAGTCAGGTCAATCAGATCAACTTCATGTGTTTCCATTTCTTCATATTTATTTACTATATATACCCTCACCTACACCATTTCCTCCTCTTTTTGAAAAATCACAGTCCTGGACATCCTCTGAGAGATAGCTCTGTTCTGCTTCCTCTATTAAGTCCATCCAGGCACTAGTGATATCGCCTTTCTCTGAATTTCTTTTTAACTAGTTGTCGTTGACGTGAATTGCTTTGCAGTAAAAAGGCAGAGAGAGGGAAGCATTTAACATAGTCAATAGACATTTGGAAATAGAATCATAGAATGTTAGCAAAGGGGTCAAAGAAATAATTTAGTTCAATGCCTTTATTTTTTAAACATTTTATTTTATTATTAGTTTTAAGTATGCAGTACATTGGTTAGACATTTATATAGTTTATAAAACAATCCCCCTAATTGCTCTTTCTCTCCTCTGGCTCACCACCTAGCTATCACGTTAATGCTAACTGCATTCTCTATGTCATGCTCCCCATCCCCGTGACCATTTCAACTACATATCAACTACTGATTTGTACTTCTTTAACACTTCACCACTTTTTCCCAGCCTGCCAAGCCCCCTCCTCTCTGGCCATCACTAGATTGTCTTCTATATTTGTGAGTCTGTTTTTGATTACTTTGTTCTTTTTGTCCCTTAGATTCCACATGTAAGTTAAATTATATGGTATTTCCCTCTCTCTGACTTACTTCTTTCAGCAGAATAACTTCTAGGTCCATCCTAGTTGTTGCAAATAGTAGGATTTCATTTTTTTAATGGCTGAGTAATATTTCACTCTATATTTGAACCATAACTTCTTTATCCTATTGTCTGTTGATGGACATTTAGGTTGCTTCCATATCTTGGCTATTGTGAGTAGAACTGCAGTGAACATAAAGGTGTGGAGATCTTTACGAAGTAGTATTTTGCTTTTCTTTGGGTAAATACTCAGAAGTGCAATTGCTGGGTCAAAAGATAGATCCATTTTTAATTTTTCAAGAAACCTCCAGACTATTTTCCATAGTGGCTGTACTAATTTGCAATTGCACTAACAGTGTATGAGGGATCCCTTTTCTCCACATCCTTGCCGACATTTGTTATTCTTTGATTTATTGATGACAGGTGTGAGGTGATGTATCATGTGACTTTAATTTGAATTTCTCTGATGGTTAGTGACCTTGAGCATCTTTTCATGTCTATTGGTCATCTGTATTTCCTCTTTGGAGAAATATCTGTTCAGGTCTTCTCCCTATTTTTTAATTGGATTGTTTGTTTCTTTCTTGTTGCATTGCATGAGTTCTTCATATATGTCGGATATTAACCACTTATCAGATGTATCATAAACAGATATCTTCTCCCATTCAGTTGGTTGTCTTTTTATTTTGTTGATGGTTTCCTTTGTTGTGCAAAAACTTTTAAATTTTATATCAAATTAAATGAGACTATATCGTCTCATTTGTTTATTTTTTCTTTTATTTCTTTTGCCAAAGGAAATATGTCAAAAAGAAATTACTGTTAGCAATATCAGGAAGTTTACTGCTTGTTTTCTTCTAGAAGTTTTATGGTTTCAGGTCTTATATTTAAGTCTATATCTATTTTGAGTATTCTTGAATATGGTGTAAGAAGATGGTCCAGTTTCTTTCTTTTTCAATTTTCCCAGCATCATTTATTGAAGAGACTGTCTTTACCCCACTGTATATTCTTGCCTGCTTTGTCATCTGTTAAGTGAACATATAGTTGTGAATTTATTTCTGGGCTCTCTATTCTATTCCATTGATCAATGTATCTGTTTCTATGCCAGTACCATGCTGTTTTGATTACAGTAGCCTTGTAGTATAGTTTGATATCAGGTAGTGTGATATCCCCAACTTTGTTCTTCTTTCTCAACATTGCCGTGGTTATTCAGGATCTTTTATGGTTCCATACAAATTAAGATTATTAGTTCTAGCTCTCTGAAAAATGCCATAGGTATTTTGATAGAGATTACATTGAATCTATAGATTGCTTTGGATAGTATGGACATTTTAGTGATGTTGATTCTTCCTACCCATGAGCATGATATATATTTCCATTTATTTGTATCTTTTTCAATTTCTCTTCCAATGACTTATACTTTTCTGAGAACAGGTCTTTTACCTCCTTGGTTAATTTGATGCCCAGGTGTTTTGTTGTTTTTGATGCAGTTGTAAATGGGATTGTTTTTTTAATTTCTCTTTCTGAAAGTTCATCATTTGTGTGTAAAAATGCCACTGACATCTGAATATTAATTTTGTATATTGCTACTTTATTGAATTCATCGTTCAGTTCTAACAGTTTTTTTGGTAGAATCTTTAGGGTTCTCTCTATATAGTATCATGTCGTGTTCAAATAATGAGAGTTTTACTTCTTCCTTTACAATTCAGACACACTTTATTTCTCTTTCTTGTCTTATTGCTATGACTAAGACTTCCAATACAATGTTGAAGAGGAGTGGTGAGAGTGGACATCCTTGTCTTGTTCCTGATCTTAAGTAAAAGACTTTTAGCCTTTCCCCATTGAGAAAGATGTTAGTAGTAGATTTGTCATATATGGACTTTATTATGTTGAGGTTTGTTCATCTATTCCCACTTTGCTGAGAGTTTTATCATAAATGGATGCTGCATTTTTTACAGTTAAAACAATATATAATTATTATTTTTAAAATTTGTTTTTACTATGGTGACATTGGTTAATGAAATCCAGTAAGTTTCAGGTGTACAATTCAAAAGTAAGGCATATATATATTGCATTGTGTGTTCACCGTCCACAGTTAGATTTCTTTCTGACACCACATATTTGACCCCTTTCACTCCTCTGCTTCTATCTACCTGCTAGTCGTCTTACTCATAGTTATAAATTTTTTTTATCAGTTGGTTTTAGGTCAGCTGACCCATTGCAGCATTTCCTGTAGTACAGGCCTCATAGAATAGAATCCCGTCAATTTTTTTTTATGACTGGATAGGTCTCACCTTCCATTTTAATCAAAAGTATTGCTGTGTAGAGTATTCATGGTTGTAGATTCTTGTCTTTCATAACTTTGAATATTTCTTGCCAGTCCATTCTGGCCTGCAAAGTTTCTATTGAAAAATCGGCAGACATATTTATGGGGATACTCTTGTAAGTAACTAGCTTCCTTTCTTTTGCTGCTTTGAAGATTCTCTTTGTCTTTGACCTTTGGTATTTTAATTATGATGCGTCTTGGTGTGGGTTTGTTTGAATTCCTCTTTTTTGAGACTCTGTTCTTCCTGAACTTTCATGTCAAAAGCCTTTGCCAGATTAGGGAAGTTTTCTGTCATCATTTCTTCAAATAGATTCTCAATCCCTTGCTCTTTCTCTTCTCCTTCGTGTACTCCTATGATGCAGATATTGTTATACGTCATGTTGTCCTAGAAGTCTCTTAAACTATCTTCATTTTTTAAAATTCTTTTTTCTTTTTGTTGTTCTGATTGTTTTCCACTACTTTATCTTCCAGTTCTCTGATTCGATCTTCTGCTTTGTCCAATCTATTGTTGAATCCTTCTAATGTATTCTTCATTTCATTAATTGTATTATTCATTTCTGTCTTTTTTTTTTTTGGTTTCTATGTCCTTTTTTATGCTTACTATCTCTCTAGTGAGGTTCTCATTGTGCTCATCTATTTTCCTAAGTTAACTGAGCATCCTTATAGCCATTATTTTGAACTCTGTCTGGTAGATTGCTTGCCTCCATTTCATTTAGCTGATTTTCTGGAATTTTCTCCTGTTGTTTAATTTGTGGCATGTTTCTTTGTTTTCTCATTTTATTAACCTCTCTGTGTTCGTTTCTATGTGCCTTAGCCAGATGACCTTATGTGGAAGGTGTCTTATGTGGCCCAGTGGTGCACTCTCCATGATTTCCTCTGCCGGGGGCTCTGGACATGATTGTTGTGGGTTAGGCCCACCAAATCCCTGAGATCTGCCCAAGTGATACTGTAACTTGTGCTGGCAGTAGTGATCTTTCCATTGCTGTATCCCCTGAATGTTGCTCGCTTTGCTGGCTAAAATCTGTTGACTGCACAGAATGTGCCATCCCAGGGCAGGTGCAGCTGCCTGTCAGTGTGCCATGGGGACTTTGTGGATTGGATGGGGAAGGATCTCAGGGACTCAAGGTCCATCAGGCCAATACAGCCTCAGTTTTCTGCAACTTCTGTGCCTGCACATTCCTGCAGTAGTCACAGATCACAGGAAACAAGCTGCTGACTAGGGCGCTTTCCAGACCCCTGCAATCCGCACCCCCACACGATATTGCAGTTCGTTCAGGCAACAGATGTCTGCCTGCAACTAATTTCCCTGCAATGCCTGCACTGTGCTAGCCAAACTTTGTTGCCTGTGCAGATAGGGAGACACAGGGCGAGACAGGTCGGTGGCAGTTGTCTGTCATTGAGTCTCCTGAGGCATTTAGTGGGTTAGGTGAATCTGGGTCTCAGGGTGATAATGACTATCAGGTCAATACAGCCTCAGTCTTGCTGCAACTTCGGTAACCATTCAGGTGCTCCCACAAAAGTCACAGATCACAACAAGACCAGCTGCTGTCTGTGATGAGCCCATAAAAACTCAAGATTCACCCAAGTTCATGTTGGCAGCAATGATCTGCCTGAAATTGTCTCCGAATGTGCGCTCACAGAACTGGCTGCCTGCTGTGAATATTTGGCTCTGAAATAGTGCAGAGCATGGCAGTTGCCCAGCAACAAAAGCCCCTGGAAAACTACAGGTTGGATAGGGTGGGCCAATCTCCTCAGGCCAGTGCAGCTTTTGAATTGGCCCTGTTGGAGGGATCTGCACGAGCAAGCTGTCAAGGTCTGTAGTTTGCCCAATAGTGGAGCCCAACTAAGGCACAATGACGGTTCTCTGTCCAGTCGTTGTTCTGGTGCCAGGAAATGCAGTCTTTCCCTGTATGAATCTTGCACGAGCCTCTAACCCACCACCAGTGCCCTGGGTAAGTAACTACAGGTGAGAGAGCCTGTGCATGGGCCCTTTAAAGGGGCATCTATGGTTTCCTTCTGTCTTACCCAGATGGCCAGAATCCTCTCTGATATTTATAGTCAGAGTTTTTGGGAACTCCTGTTTCCTGGGCTGGGACCCTAAGCTAGGGAACCTCCGAATGAGGCTGGGACCCCTCTCTCCTTCAGAGAATCCTCAGGAGCCTTGCTCTCCCTCTTGATGTTCCTCCACCATCTGCCAGTGCAGGCCCAGCCTGATTTGTGATTTTGCCCCTCCTACTGGCTTAGACGTGGCTCCTTCTTTATATTATCAGATGTATGTGTTATGATCAGTTGGACTTCAAGTGATTCTCCACATTTATTATTTTATAATTTGGTTGTAATTTCAATGCAGACCTGAGAGGAGGCAAACCCTGCTTTTACCTAGTCTGCCATCTTCTTCTTCTCCACCTTTTACTCAATTATCTTACAGATGAACAAACACACTCAGGCTTTGTATACATGACCACTTCTAGGAACATATACTTTTGTGGCACTGAGTATCTACACAGCAATAACAAAGTGGACTTGATTGTTATTTGATTAATTTGATTAGTTTAAGAGCCATACAGAAAACTCCCTGGACAGAAGCTTCATGTCAGTGACCACTGGCCTTTTTTGTCTATGTGTGTATAGTCTGAGACCATTACTTTCAGTGAAATCTTGACAGCAGGGACTATGGTTAATGATCTTTGAGGGTTCACTGTGTGAAAAGCACTGTACTAAACATTTTTTCATAGATATGCTGACCCTTCCTTAGCCATATGCATATGGAAGCTTAATGAATTAATCCACTAAGATGACACTAAAGAGACACAGGATGTAGAAAGCTAAATAGAAGTGCCAGAGATGCTGCCTTCGGAGTCCCCTAGAACAGTGGCTCTCAACTTTGGATTCCAATTAAAATCATGTGGGGATCACTTTAAAAATTTCCAAAGATTGATGGGACAAAATGGATTAGATGATAGAAACTTTGTTCATCCCTCTTGAGACCAAATCAAAGTTGTGTCAGAAACACGGAACAAACAGCAAGCAAAGTCTCATAGGATCTAGATGAACAGAAGCACTACAACTAGGGAGAGAAATAAGAAATTATCTTGTAACTGTAGAAGGTAGGAGGGAGTGAAGATATGAAGCTGCCCAGTCCAGAGCAGCTGAGTGGGACAGAGGCTATGGCAGTCTGCAGCAGTAGATGCTTCTTAAAAGGGGTGTGTCCATGAGTGGACTTTTGCAGTGATGAACCTGCTCACTTAGCACTAGTGCCAGGTTGGCTGCTCGGGGGACACCAGGGACTTACAGGGGTACACTGAGTTGTCAGAGTGAGGGCCAGAAGCAAGGCTCTCTCCTGGGTAGAAGTGCCAGAGGTATCCATTGTTGTTCTCCTCCCTCCCAAAGTGTGGAGTAAGCACCGCAATAGCTGAGAAGTCATCGAACTGGATAACGAAGGTTGCTCTGCCCAGAAGATTCCCTGAAACTCCACCTCACTCATTTCTCGGCCCTACCTAAGCCATATTCAGTTGTGTCCTCCGTGAATCTGATGCTCCTTGCAGAGCAGCACCAAGACTAACACTGATGGGAGCTGACCACGGTTTCTGGTGTGGCTTCTTGAGGCAACTAAAAGCACAGCATCTGTAGATTGCTTGGTGAATCTTAACTGGTGGCCCCAGCAGGGAGGGCACAGGCTGAGGCTAAATTTAGCCTACTAATGAACCCCTCTCAGCACTGTGCCACTGGACACATACTACACAAAGTCACGCTAATAAGACCTGGAGACTTAGGAGCTTTGCTTAGTACATATAAACAGTCACAGAAAGGCAGCCAAAATGGGAAGATAAAGAAGCAGAAACCATATGAGAGAACAGGACAGAGATCCAGAAATAATGGAGTCAAGCAACCTAACAGATGCAGAGTTCAAAACACTGGTTATAAACATGCTCAATGCACTTAGGGGAAGAGTAGATTAATTCAGTGAGAACTTTAATAAAGAGATAAAAAAAAACATAAAAATGGAAATTGAAATTATAAAAGGGAACCAGTCAGAAAGGAAGAACACATTATCTGAGATGAAGAGTATATTACAGGGAATCAACAGAGTAGATAAAGAAGAGGATCAGACCACTGACATAGAGGATGAGGAAGCCAAGGGCACTCAATCAGAACTGCAAGAAAAAAGAAGCCAAGACTATAACGATAATTTAAGGAGCCTATGGGACACAATTAAATGTAAAAATATCTGTGTCATAGGGGTACGTGAAGGAAAACAAGAAGTTGAAGAGCTGTTTGAAGAAATAATGATGGAAAACTTTCCTAACCTGGTGAAGGAAATGGACAGAAAACCCCAGGAAGCTCAGAAAGTCCCAAGAAAGAGGAACCTAAAGAGGCCCACACCAAAACACATGATAATTAAAATGCCAAAAGTTAAATACAAAGAGAGAATCAAAGCAGCAAGAGAAAAGTAGTTACTTACCTACAAGGGAACACCCATAGGATTGGCAGCAGATTTCTCACAAGAAACTATGTAAGATAGAAGGGTTTGGCAGAAAATATTCAACATGATGAAAACCCAGAATCTACAACCAAGAATATTTTATCCAGCAAAGCTATCATTTAGAGTTGAAAGACAGATAAAAAGCTTCTCGGACAAAAATAAGCTAAAGGAATTTATCAACACCAAGCCAGTATTGCAGAAAATGTTGAAGGGATGTCTTTAAGAAAAAAAAGAACATGTATAAAAATCATGAATAAAGAATAGTAATAACTACATTCCTATCAACAAATAACTTAAATGGAAAAGAATTAAGTGCTCCAACCAAAAGATAGAAAGGCTGAGTGGATAAGAAAACAAGACCCCTACATGTGCTGCCTTCAAGAGACTCACTTCAGATTAAAAGACACTCACAGACTAAAAAGAAGGGAATAGCAAAAGATATTGCCTTGATAGACCTAGAGGGCATTGCGCTGAATGAAATAAGTCAGTCAAAGACAATTATCACATGATTTCATGTACATGTGGAATTTAAGAACAAAATAAACAAGAACAAAAAAATTAGAAATAAACTCATAGATGCATAGAATATTTTGAGAGCTGCTAGATTGAAGGGGGAATGCTGGTGATGGTGAAAAAGGCAAAGGGATTAAGAAGTACAAATGGATAGTTACAAAATAAACATGGAGATATAAGTGTAGCATAAGGAAAATAGTTAACAATGTGATAAATATGTAACAGGAAAGAGAGGTAGTAGATTTAGTGGGGTGATTACTTTGTGAGTTGTATACATCTATAATCATTGTGCTGTACAATTGAAACTAATATATTATTGTATGCCAACTATAATTGAAAAAAAAACTTATTGAATTGTACAATGTAAAAAAAAAAATAGGGAAAAAATCTGTAACTACTCCCCTATCCCTTAGCCTCCTCTTCTGTAACTGAGTCAGAATCCCTGGTAACATCCCCTGAGAATCTTTTTGTTTTCTAAGTTCTCCAAGTGGTGGTAAAGTTGAGGATCTCTGTCCTAGAGGGATAGCATGTTGGACAGGTACAATTATTTTTGAATCTTCTACCTCTTCTTTCAGTTCTTACACCTCTTCTGATTCATGTGGTCCAGAGTGGTGGTTCAAGACAATTCTAGATTTTCTATTTGAAGAGTTCTGTGACTATATCTACACAATCAGATGGACTTGTGTTTAAGTCCTGGTTGAAGACTCTGAAAACAAGTGAAATTAATTAGTGTTCTTAAGGTAGAAATACAGATTTATTTTCCACCTGCTCTTACTAGTTATCTTCATTTTTATTTCCAATTGTCTAAGAACCCCAGAGCTTACTCACTCCAAATGGCAGATACAGAGAGGACTAAAAATACTGAACAGTCCCCACTGCCATCTATGCTCTTCTTGTGTTTTGGCGTTGCTGTTTAAGAGGAGTCCTACACAACCATTCATAAATACGTCCAGTCAGCAATGAGGCTCTTCTTGGACCAGAACCTGCACCATCTTTAGTGATATCCCACATTGCTCACCAAAGGCTCAGCTCTTTCAGTTCACAGCACATGCTAAGTCATCCTCCTGTCTGGGATGCTTCTATTCCAGGCAATCTGAGTTCACTGGGGTCCACCATAAGGCATACACTGCCCAACCAGCAGTCCCCTATCTCCCCTGAGTCCCTAAGATGAGCTCAAGCCAGCAGTTCCACTTGCCTCTTCCATAATTTCGAGCTTTTTGTCAGTTCACTCTGTCAAGTTCCCATAGCACTAGATCTCTGGGCCAGGGGCTGGGACTTGAACCCTTCTCTCTCAAGAGACCCTTGGACTTTTAGTCAGTTGATCCATCTCCTCCCCTGGTTTTCTCAGCTGAACACACACATGGTCCTGTTACACTCTCATACTGGGACAATAGGTACCTACAGGTTATATATTTCAAAATATAGTGACTCTGAACCAAATTATATTTACTTTATCCTGTTGTGGTAGGCAGCCTCCAAGAAGGCTCTCAGCCTGCTAGTGTTCATATCTTGTGTACCACTCTCCTCTTGAGTGTGGGCAGCACATCATGACTCACTTCTGATGGGCGGAATATAACATAAATGATAGGATATTACTTCTGAGGTTAAGTTACAATGAGACAGTAGCTTCCATTTTGAGGTCTCACCCAATCTCTTATTTACTTGGTTTGAAGGAAGCCTCCTGCCATATTGCGAATAGCCCTGGGAAGAGGCCTATATGTCAAGAAACCAAAGACTTCAGCCAACATCCTGCTAACAGCCACATTAGCCAGTTTGAAAACAGATTCTCTTCCAGTTTAACCTTGAATAAACCACAGCCTCAGCCAACACCTTGAATATAGCCGGAGAGAGATGCTGAACCAGAGTCACTCAGCTAAGCTGTGTCCAGATTCCTGACTTGCAGAAACTAAAAGATGAATGTGTTTTAATCTGCTATGTTTTGACATAATTTTTTTAGGCAGCAATAGATAATTAATATATTATCACTAGGGATCTAGTGAGTATTTGGAAAAGCAGTTGTCAGTTTATTTTTACTCTGCTCCTACCTGCCCAAATTAAACTCTGCATACCAGACATTCCTCTGTGTTAATAGACACCTAGTTTGAACTATATGTTTGTACATAAGACACTTAACCTTCCTGATCCTCCATTTCTTCATCTCTAAAATAACAATAATAATACTGCCTTTTGTTTTGGTCAAGATAGTGGAGTAGGTAAATGCTGTGCTTGCCTCCTCTCACAACCACATTAAAATTACAACCGAACTACAGAATAGCCATCATTGGGAGTTGCCTGAAGTCTAGCTGAACAAAAGTTCTAAAACTAGAGACACACAGAAGAGGCTACTTCAAGACTGGCATGAGAGGCAGAGATGTGAAACACGCTGTTCTCACTGCTGGGTGTGGCAGTTGAGAATTGGAAGAAATATCTCAGCTGCAGAGGTCCCTCCAGAGGACTGAGGGGTCTCAGGCCCACAAGGGGCTCCCCAGCCTAGGGTTCCAGTGTCGGAAGGAGAAATCCCCACAACTTCTGGCTGTGAAAACCAGCAGAGATTTTGGCTGAGTGAGACTGAGGGCTAGGAGAGTCCCAGGCGCTCCTTTTAAAGGACCCTGCATAAATTTACTTGGGAATGGACTCACTTGCTCTGACCTCCAGTGTTGGGGCAGCTGCTTGAGAGATGCCAGGGACATACAGGGAGGAACTGAATTGTCTGGTTTCAGGGCAAGAGCTAGAGGGGCAGCTTTCTCCCAGACAGAAGTGATGACAGAGGGCATTATTCCTTTGTTGAGCCCTACCTATCTGGCTTGCAGACACAGGAGGCAGCCATGTCTGAGTCTCCAGCAATGTAGCTAACACTGGTTGCCCTTCCATGGTGAGTTCCTGAGGCTTCACCTCTCCCAACTTGTGGGTCCACCCAAGCCTCTGCCAGTGAATTTTCCATAGAAACAATCTGTCTTGGCTCATGCTTTGGACTTTCTCAAAATCTATCAAAGATTCACAAAACCTAAACAAGCAACATCTGACTTCAGCATGCCCTATACCTCTTGCTGAGTAGCCTTAAGCCTGGCACTAGAGACAGCCAGCCTTGGTTTGTGGTCAGGCCTCTCAAGGCAATTCCAAGCCCAACATGGGTGGCGAACATCTGCAGATTGCTTGGTGTTTCATGCCAGGTGGCCCTGGGCAGGGCCCAGGATGCAGCTGAACTTGGCCATAGCAGGTCCCCTCCCAGGAGGCCCCAGCCCGCAAATCCAGTAGCTGGCTTCAGTCTGAGCCAGAGTACCTCCTGGGGTCTCATTTGAGGATGACAAATCCAAAGTGCTGACAGAGAAGTCGCTAGAGCCCTGCTAAAGTAAATCTTGCTCTGTAGGGTCATCCCTGCACAACATCTGCTCCATTGGTCATGCTAGTCATCAAAACCGACCAGCCTGAGGGGTAATTTCTCCCATTTATGAGCAAACAACAATCAAGGCTCAACTACAACAGGAGGGCACATACAACCCATACAAAGGAACATACCTGGTACACTCAGCTCAGGTGACTAAGGGGGACTGTGCCATTGGACCACACAGCACACCTACTACATAAGGCCACTCTATTAAGGCCAAGAGACATAGCAGCCTAATTTAATGCATAGACATGAACACAAAGAGACAGCCAAAATGGGGAGACAAAGAAACATGTCTCAAATAAAAGAACATGACAAAGCTCTAGAAAAAGAACTGAACCAAGTGGAAACAACCAATCTACCAGATGCAGAGTTCAAAACTCTGGTTATAAAGATTCTCAATGAACTTAAGGGAAGAGTAGAGGATCTCAGTGAGAACTTTAACAAAGAAATAGAAAACACAAAAAAGAACCAGTCCAAAATGAAGAATACAGTAATTGAAATGAAGAATTCCTTAGGAGAAATTAACAGTAGATTAGATGAAATAGAAGATCGAATCAGTGATTTAGACAGGGTAGCAGAAAATACCCAATCAAAACAGCAACAAGAATAAAGAATTAAAAAAAATTGAGGATAGTTTAAAGGGCTTCTTGGACAGCATCAAGCATAACAGCATTTACATCATAGGGGTACCAGAAGGAGAAAAGAAAGCTCAAGGAATTGAAACCCAATTTGAAGAAATAATGACAGAAAACTTCTCTAACCTGGTGAAAGAAATGGACATACAAGCCCAGGAAGAGCTGAGAGTCCCAAAGAAGATGAATCCAAAAAGGCCCACACCGAGATACATCATAATTAAAATGCCAAAGTTTAACAACAAAGAGAGAATCTTAAAAGCAGCAAGAGAAAAGTAGTTAGTTACCCACAGAGAGCTCCCATAAGTCTGTCAGTTAATTTCTCAACAGAAACTTTACAGGCCAGAAGAAACTGGCAGGAAATATCCAAAGTGATGAAAAGCAAGGACCTCCAATACAATGAAGATTCGTCTATCCAGCAAAGGTATCATTTAGAATCAAAGGACAAATAAAGAGCTTCTCAGACAAGAAAAAGCTAAAAGAGTTCATCACCACCAAGCCAGTGTTACAGAAAATGTTAGATAGACTTTTTAAGAAGGAAAAAGAAAAAAATAGATAAAAAATATGAATAATAAAATAGCAATAATTACGCATCTAGCAACAATTACTTTAAATGGAAATGAATTAAATACTCCAATAAAAAGATATGGTGGCTGAATGGATAAGAAAACAAGACTCTTACATATGCAGCCTATGAGAGACATTTCAGATCAAAAGACACACACAGACTGAAAGGAAAGGTATGAAAAAAGATGTTACATCAAAATGGAAAGGAAAAAAAGCTAGGGTAGCAATACTTATACCAGACAAAACAGACTTTAAAACAAAGGCTTTTAAAAGAGACAAAGAAGGACCCAGTTATCCCACTTATGGATATTTATCCAAAACACTACTTTGAAGGGACATGTGCATTCATATGTTCATTGCAGCATTAAATAACCAAGATATGGAAGCCACCCGAGTGTTTATCAATAGATAAATGTATAAAGAAGAGGTGGCACATATCTACAATGGAATATTACTTAGCCATAAAAAAGATTGAAATCTTGCCATCTGTAACAACATAGATGGACCTAGAGGGTCTTGTGTTGAGTAGAGTAAGTCAGACGGAGAAAGACAAATGCCATGTGTGGAATCTAGAGACCAGGAAAAACAAACAAACAACAGATAAAAGCTCATATTTCAGAGAGCATTTTGATGGTTGTAAGATTGCAGGGGGCGGGGTAGGATGTGTGAGGGGGGAGATGATTAAGAGGTATAAATTGGTAGTTACAAAATAAACACGGGGAACATAGTCAGTAGTATTGCAATAACTATGCATGGTGTCAGATGGGTACTGGATTTATCAGGATGTTCACTTCATAAGTTATATAAATGTCTAATTATTGTATTGTACACCTGAAATTAATATTATATTGTATGTCAACTATATTTTAAAAAGTAAAAATATAATTTTTTAAATACTACCTTCACAGATTTAGCACATTGGAGATGCTAAAGTACATGTTTCTCCTTCTACCTTCCTTCTCCTTAGTATAAGTTATGATTAGGACAAATCGTAAATTATCCAGAGAACTATTAATCGACCAATACATATTTCTCAAGTGTTTAAAAGTCTTTATGCCGAATAGTTTATAAGTATGTATGTGTTTGAACTAACTAAAAATTGCCTGTTTTGCTGGTCAAAGATATTCATTGTTGTTCCCCTAGTATCTGCTACAATGCATGGCATTTATGACTCCCAGTAACATATTTATTAACTCACTTTACTCACCGAGTAAATGAATGTCTTCTTCGTACTAGATTATATACATTAAATGTCTACTGGAAAACTCCTGGATATTCTTCAAGGCCCAGCCACACATCATAACATATGTGAAGCTTCCTCATCTGCACTTGTGATACTCTCCATCCATTTATCACATTGTTGATTTAAATATTAGCCTCCTTCACTGTCCTTATTCAGTTTTTAAAGCATTACCAATTAGCTTCCTTTACAAACAGTTGAGAAATCTTGTCACACCCTCTTTCCTCTCTCTTCATCCTCCTAGCGCAGCTGGATGACTATTTCTGGTTACATTCATATGCACTGCTTAACCACAATATATGCCAGTATCACAATTTCTTTTTTTTTTTTTACAATGTATTATTTTCCAAGAATTAAAAAATATCTCATTTTAAAATTTGCTTTAGATTCTTGGATTTAATGTTTAAGTGTCTTCACCGACTTCAGTGGTCTGAGTGCAGTCGATCTTAGAGTGCTCTGTCTTCCACAATTCAGATCACTTGCTGTTTTAGGACTTTCTTTCACTGGCATCTGCATAGTCTCTTTCTCAATGAGAACTTTCATGCCTGGATCCCATTATTCCCTTTCCAGAATATACTCCCTTGTTTTCATGAAGCATATCCTTCAGTAATTTTCAAAGAAAGTGTGCATGAAGAGTAAATTTTTTTTACTTTTCATATCTGACTGAAAATGTCTATTGTACTCTCACACTTGACCTGTATTTGTTGGGTGGAAAATTCTAGGTTAAAAGTAATTTCTTCTCAGAAATGGAAGGCACTGCTATTTTCCTTTAACAATTTATTGCTGCTGTTAAAAAGTCTGATCTCATTTTGATTATCATGCTTCTTGTGTGAAATTTTCTTCTTTAATGCATTATGTAGCATACTTAATGAATCTTATTATACCAGAGACTCAAATCTTCCAGCTGTGGAAAACTTTAATATGTTATTTTTTTTTTGATAACTTCTTTCTCTTTTTCTGTGAAACTGCTATAAGATTGATATTGGACATACTGAATTGATTCTCAAATTTCCCTTTCCCACCTTCTTGAAGGGAAGACTGGAGGAAAGCCCTCACTGTAGTCCCACAATTGTTAATAAAACATGGCACCACATTTGCCTGTCAAGAGAACTGCTTTTCTACTCTTGTCAGAAAATAAGGCATGAGTGAGTGAGCTCACACTAGTTTGTTGGGGGTTCCCTTACTTTTACACAGTTCCTACCTAGCTTTAAGGACCAGAGTCACCATGGGCCGGAAACATTTTTATATAGTGTTTGATTTTTTTCCCACTATATGAGTAGGTTGGCAAGATCTCAATTTCAGAGTTGAGAAACTGGAACATGGATAGAGTTTAGGAGTTACACAGTGATCTTTCCATAGAGGCCTGACAAATATGTGAGATCAAATGGAGAACTGGGGCACTTGTTTGGAAAAATAAATGCAATAATCCCTTTTGGCTTTATACAGTTCCCCCTGGTAAAAATATTTTCCCCTCTTAACCTATGTAAAGTCTTCTCAATTCTTTATATCATTTCTATATGTGAAAAAAATAATGAACTATGAATAATGCCTTAACCACCAGATTTTAATGAATTATCAAGAATTTGCATATACCACAGGTTATTTCTTGAAGATAATTATATCTTGAAGGTAACATCAAAGTACAACACTCTTTGAATATATTTAATGATTTTATCTTCAGTTATCTTGAGACAAGGATATATGCTAAGAGAATTTTTTCTCTTAAATATCTGACAACAATCTATTTCTTAAAATAAAATATGTTCCCTTGGCCATGCCAGGAGGAGGGGGAAAGGCTATGGTTACCAACAGTTTTTAAAGACTCTGATTATTATCATAAATATTTTGAATACATCTCATGAAGTAAACAAAATTTTACCATCTATAGATGGTAAATTACTGCTAAGATATTAATTTTTAAAAAAATTTAACTACATTCTCTACAGACAACTAATATTTAAGATGGAACAGTAGATTGCTAAATTATTTAACTACTATCAATAGTTAAGAATCCATGACACTTAATAGATGGACTTATGTACTCAGGGATAACACAAAATTGTAAAATGCTATTTTATACTAAATTTCAACCTCCTTCTCAAACATGAACACATGGAAACTTATATGTCAAGATTTCTACCTTTTGTGATTGTTGGGGTATATATGATTTAGTTATTCTTTTCTTTTATCTTCCCTATGTAGGTTGTTTTTCTTTAATTCAATATAGTTCACCTTATCATAGTGGTGTGTGCAAAGGACAGTGAGTTTAGAGTGATATGAATAATAAAAAGAGGAGAAACAGTAACTTCCTAGATATAGGACAATAAGCAAATAGAAGAGCCTTTTATTGGCATTTCATTGTACTCAGGGGTTGTGTCTCTCCAAATAGATGGTGAAATAGTAGGAGTTTAAATACAATACTTTTTAAATAGTTTGTACAAGATCTACCAATTTGGTGCCATTCTGTGCTGTAAGTATTTGATATAGTCGCTGATTTATGAACTTTGAAAACTTCGGAATAGCCAAAGTTTTTAAGGGAGTTTAATTCAAGATTTCATTTTCATTTAGAATCATAACATTTTAGTGCAAGAAAGAACTATTGTCATCACTGAGTCCGACCCTCCTTTTACTGAAGTGGACAGCTGTGTGGAGAGATGAAATTACTTGCCTAACATTGTGCATCAAACCTGTGCAGCCAAGCCAATTGCCTACCTCCCTTGACTTCCTGTGTAGAGCTTTCTCACTGGGCTCTGCTGCCTCCTAGAGTCTTGGATTTCTGGCTAAGCACTCAGCATAAACTTTCCTGAGAACAGTAAATCTGCTTACTACAGGAATTTATTTCAGGATATTCCAACCAGAATAATGAGATGTATGTATGTGTGATCTTTAGGTTTAGTGTCTGTTGTTACAATCTTCTTTTGATTCTTTAACTTGTCCTAAAACTGAAAAAAATACGTGGAATTCCTTTCAATGAAATTTATAACAGACGAAAAAATAAAGGTCAGAGGCAAGCAAGGGACAGATGTGAGGGAGGCAGCTATTCTTATGTTGTACACTCCATTTTTCTCCTTAGTTCAGCCAGTTATTGAGGGTCTCATGGGGGCAGAACTCACTGTCATTTACCATATTCATAATTGTGGTGTAGGCATGGGAAAGAAGTCAATCCCTAGCCTAGGCTTAGGTGGACATGTGCAGGAAATGACTCTCCCAGAAGGTCACCGCTTAGTTCCCTCTGCCAATTGCTAGAGCTAAAAGGTGATTTCACAACCATTTTGCTCAGTATCTGTACTCGATGCTCTGGCTATTCCAAAGTTTCCAAAGTCATGGGATGTTCTCTGGGAAATAGCTCAGCCTCTAGCTTTTGGATAAAGAACATTTTTTCTTTAGTTCTTTAGTTAAATTAAAACTTGTGTTATCTACTACAAGGGTAACAATAGAAAGAAATAGTTAATTTTAGTTCCTTATGTTCTGATCTGGCTTAATTAACCAAACATGATTCATTAATATTAACAATTGTGAATAAAATCAAAAAATTCCAAAGCAAAAACAGAACTTTCAGAAGCTCAAACAGTAAATTATGTGATGATTGATGAGCTCTATTCTCATAAGTTTTAAATAAGATATATCACAGAAACTTTGCTAGGGTATTTAAAAACATAATCATGTTTATCAAGATTATCTAAGGCAGATTTTATGGAGGACAATTATTGTGTATATCTGTTATATACATAGAAATTAGCTTACATCTATAAAAATTAGCTTAAAGCTTAATATTAAGTCTATCTATTGTTTTATAAGTAACTCTTAGCTTTTGACTGTATATTGTCAGATTCATTCTGCATTTGATATGTACTTTCCAAGAAAAGGATTCTCTTTTACTAAGCTTAACGTCTTTTTAAGAATTGTGATTTACAAGGCAACAGGAACAGTCTTCTGCCAAAAATGATATGCTATACGTGGTCTGAACATTTTTCGCTTCCATTTTTCTGCCTCAAATTCCTCCTCATGAAGCTTGATTTCTGTTAACAAACATCTTTTAGGAAATAAGACCAGATTGACAAAGTAAACTACTGCTCACAAAATATCCAGGTCTTTGTGTTAATGAGGTGAAAAACCTTCTTTTCTAGCATTGGGGCAGAAAGATGAAGGGTGAATCACTAAGGAAGTTTAGAAGAGAGAAAGCTAATTTCAAAATTTAGAATACATAAAAGGCTAGTATGGGTACGGCTTCAAAAAGGGAATAATGGAAATAGTTGAGAGGATTTGGTGAGAGATAAGTGATAACATTGAGCATCTGGAGAAGTTTCAGGAGAATAGGAGAGAACCAAAGGCAAACTTAAATTTAAATATTACATTATTTAAAACTTGACAGTGGTAAACTAAAAAGGTAATAAAAATGATTGCTTTTGAATTTTCTTGATGTATTGTTTTTGTTTCTTTTATTTCTTCTTTTGTTTTATTTATTCATTCATTCATTCATTCATTTATATTTATTATGATGACATTGGTTAACGAAATCCAGTATGTTTCAGGTGTACTGCATCGTTTACATCACCCGAAGTTAGATTTCTTTCTGTCACCATATATTTGACCTCTATTACACCATCTATCTTCTCCTACCCCTCCCCCTTCCCTCTCTGGTAACCACTAGTCTATTGTCTATGTCTATGAATCTCTGTTTCTTCTGTTCATTTGTTGCTTTTAGGTTAATATTCCACATGTAAGTGATATCATATGGTTTTCAACTTTTTCTGTCTGGTTTATTTTGCTTAGTGTGATTACCTCGAGGTCCATCCATGTCGTTGCACATGGTAGTATTTCATCTCTTCTTATGGCTGAGTAATTTTCCATTGTATATATGTACCAGAGCTTCTATTTTTTTAAAACATGCCAATGAGAATTTGATGGGAATTGCATTAAATCTGTATAATGCTTTAGGTAATAAGGCCATTTTAACTATGTTGATTCTTCCAATCCAAGAACACAGAATATCTTTCCATTTCCTTGTATCTTCTTCAATTTCTTTTAATAGGGTCTTATAGTTTTCATCACATGTTTCATTAAATTTATTCCTAGGTATTTTATTCTTTTTGTTGCAATTGCACAAGGAATTACTTTTTCCATTTCTTTATCTCACACTTCATTATTGGAGTATAGAAATGCTATGGATTTTTGAACATTGATTTTGTATCCAGAAACTTAACTGTATTTGCTTATTGTTTCTAGTAGTGTTCTTGTGGAGTCTTTAGGGTTTTCTATATGGAGAGTCATGTCATCCAAAAATAGTGATAGCTTGACTTCTTCGTTTCCTATTTGGATGCCTTTTATATCTTTCTCTTGTCTGATTGCACTCACTTGGACGTCCAATGTTACATTGAATAACAGTGGTGATAGTGGACAGCCTTGCCTTGTTCCTGATCTTAGAGAAAAGGTTTTTAGTTTTTTACCATTAAGTATAATGTTGGCTGAAGATTTTTATATATGACATTTATTATGTTAAGGTACTTTCTTTCTATACTGACTTTGTTAAATGTTTTGATCATAAATGGTTGCTGTATCTTGTCAGAGGCTTTTTCTGCATCTATTGATATGATCATATGATTTTTAGTTTTTAATTTGTTTATGTGGTGTATCGCATTAATCAATTTGCATATGTTAAACCATCCCTGTGCCCCTAGGATGAAGCTCACTTGATTGTGGTGTATAATCTTTTTAATATGTTGTTGTATTTGGTTCACTAGTATCTTATTTAAGATTTTTGAACCTGTGTTCATGAAAGATATTAGTCTGTAGTTTTCTTTTCATGTGTTTTCTCTACCAGGTTTTGGTATCAGAGTAATATTGGCTTCATAAAATGCGTTAGGAAGTATTGTCTCCTGTTCGAATTTTTAGAAGAGTTTGAAGAGAATAGGTATTAAATCTTCTTTGAATGTTTGGTAGAATTCACTGGTGAAGCTATTTGGTCTTGGACTTTTACTTTTTGGTAGATTTTTTAGATTATTTCCATTTCCATACTGCTGATGAGTCTATTTAGATTTTTCAGTTCTTCTTGATTCAGTCTAGGAAGGTTGTACCTTCCTAAGTACTTGCCCATTTCTTTTAGGTTATTAAATTTGGTATTATATACTTTTTCATAGTATTCTTGTATGATCCTTTGTATTTCTGCAGTGTCTGTCATCCTTTCTCTTCTTTCATTCCCTTGTGTATCTGTGTCCTTTCTTTTTTTCCTTTAGTGAGTCTAGCCAGGGGTTTGTCAATTTTATCAACCTTCTCAAAAAACCAGCTCTTTGTTGCATTTACTTTTTCTATTGTTTTTGTTTGTTTGTTTTCAATTTCATTTATTTCTGCTCGAATTTTGATTATTTCTTTTCCTCTGCTGACTTTAGGCTTTATTTGTTCTTCCTTTTCCAGTGTTTTTAAGATGAAGCGTTGCATTGTTTCTTTGGACTCATTCTTGGTTTTGGAGGTCGGCCTGTAATGATGTAAGTGAACTTTCCTTTTATTACTACTTTTGCTGTGTCCCCAAAGTTTGGTATGCTGTACTATCATTATCATTCATTCTTATATATCTCTCTATCTCTCTTTTTATTTCTTCTCTGACCCAGTTATTCTTCAGTATCATGTTGTTCGATCTCCATGTATTTGTGGTTCTTCCCACTTTCTTTTTATAGTTGATCTCTAGTTTCAAAGCATTATGATCAGAGAATATGTTAGTATGATTTCAGCTCTCTTATATTTGTTGAGGCTATCGCTGTGTCCCAGTATGTGGTCAGTCCTGGAGAATGTTCCATGTGCCCTAGAGAAGAATGTATAAGCAGCTCTTTCGGGATGGAAGGCTCTGTAAATGTCAATTATATCCAGTTGGTCTAATGTGTCATTTAAGGATGTTATTTTTTTATTGATTTTCTGTTTGAATGATCTGTCCATATCTGAAAGTGAGAATATTTAGGTCCTCTACCATGATAGTATTTTGGTCTGTTTCTCCCTTTAGTTCTGTTAGTAATTGCTCTATATATTTCAGTGCTCCCTGATTGGGAACACAGATATTATAAGGGTTATGTCTTCCTGGTGTATGATTCCCTTTATCATTATGAAGCGCCTCTCAGTATCTTTTATTATCTTTTTTATTTTGAAGACTATTTTGTCCAATATTAGTATAGTTACTCCCACTTTTCTCTGAATGCCATTTGCTTGAAATATCATTTTCTACCCTTTCACTTTGAGTCTATGTTTGTCTTTGGAACAGAGATGTGTCTCTTGGAGGCAGCATCAGGTTGGGTTTTGATTTTTGATCCAGTTGCAACTCTGTGCCTTTTTTATTGGTGAGTTCAGTCCATTTACATTTAGGGTGAATATTGAAATATGAGGTTTTTCAATAACCATTTTATGTTTTGCTTTCTGGTAGCTTGGTGTTTTCATTGCTTCCTTGTTCTTGTGTGTCTGTTTTTTGTTTGTTTGTTTGTTTTGGTTGGAGTTGTGGATTTTTCTTCTGGTCCTTCTTGTTTTATATTATACACTTCGATTCTGGGTTTTTCTTCTGTGTTTTATGTTACAAATACTTTGAATATATATATTTGGCATGTGGTTACCATTACAAATATGTAGAATACACACACACACACACACACACACACACACACACACACACACACACATATATATATATTCATTTTCTTCTGCATGTGCCTTATCTCCATCCCCCTTTGTGAATTTGGATCTTTGTATCTTTCTCTTTTCAGTCATTGTTGTTTCAACTTGTCCATATGTATGCTGAACATTCATTACTGTCTTGTTATAGCAAATCTCTTCTTATGGATTAAGCTTATAATGCCCTGTTCTTAATAAGGGTTTCATTCTTTTGCTTATATCTGCTTGCTAATCACCTTACTCCTAGTTATGTATTTTTTTTTTGTCATTTTATTTTAGGTGAGCTGAACCCTTTTAGTATTTCCTGTAATGAAGGCCTCATAGTGGAGAACTTCCTCAATTTTTGTATGTCTGGAAAGGTCTTTATTTCTCCTTCATATTCAAAGGAGAGCTTTGCTGGATACATTATTCTTGGCTGGTAGTTCCTTTCTTTTAAGTTTGAGTATTTGATTCCACTCCTTCCAGGCTATGAGGTTTGTGCTGAGAAGTCCAAGGATAATCTAATTTTTTTTATAGGTTATTGTCTTCTTTTCCCTGTCTGCCATGAGAATTCTTTTTTGTCATTGATTTTTGAAAATTTTAATACAATGTGTCTTGGAGAAGGCTTTTTTGGGTTGAGATAATTGGGTGTTCTGTTGACTTCTTGAATTCCAAACTCCAGGTCATTTTTTAGTTTTGGGAAATTCTCGTCCACTATTTGTCTGAAACTGCTTTCAAATCCCTGCTCCTTTTCCTTGTCTTCGATAATGCCCATTATTCTTATGTTTCCTCTCCTGATGGTATCAGTTAGTTCTTGTACTTCTCTTTCATTATTTTTCATTCTTCAGTTTCTATTCTTCCCTCTGATTTATTTCTAGATTTCTGTCTTCGATATCTGTGATCCTTTCCTCCATTCGGTTGACTCTATTTCCCAGGCTTGTTATTTTATTTTTCATCTCTTTCAATGTGTTCTTCATCTCCAGAAGTTCTATTTTGTTCTTTTTGAGGGTTTCAATCTCTTTGATAAAAAACAAAAAAAAAAACAAAAAAAAACTCCTCTGCTGATCTAGTCGTTTTTTCAATTCAGTGGTAGATCTTATGTGCAGATCCCATGTTTAGATGTGCGTGTGTGCAGGTTGGGTGTTTTTTGTTGAGTTTTAGATGTTCATCTTATTGTTGTTTCAAGGGGAGATTTATGGGGACATCTGTCACTCTGCCATGTTTCCCTAGTGGATTTTCTTTTCTCGATGTTTTAGTTAAACTTTTTATTTTGAAGTAATTGAAGATTCAAATGTACTTGTAAGAAGTAATATAGAGATTCCCTATACTTTTTATCCAGTTTTCCCCAATGGTAACATAAGACAAAACTATCATACAGTATCACTCCAGGATATTGATATTAATAGAGTAAAAATGAACAGAAGATCCCTCATCTCTCTCTTTTATACCCAAACCCACTCCCACCAAACTTTCACCTTTGGTAACTGCTAATGTTTTCCATTTCAGGAATATTATATAAATGGAATCATACAGTTTGTAATCTTTTGGGACAAGCTTTTTTCACTCATTAAAATTTTTTGGAGATTCATCCAGTTTATTGTATACATCAATATTCATTTCTTTTTATTGTTGAGAAATAATTCATGGTATTACCACACTCTTTAGCCATTCACTTGTTGAAAATATTGGGTTTGTTTCCAGTTTTAAGCTACTTTGAAGAAAGCTACTATGAACATTTGTATACAAGATTTTGTAAAAACATAAGTTTTCATTCTTCTGGGATATATATGCTCAGTAGTGTAATTACTGGTTTGTATGGGAGTTACATGTTTAGTTTTCTAAGAAACTGCCAACTTTTTTCCAAAGTGACTCTACCATTTTACATTCCAACCAGCAATGGGTGATCTAGTTTCTCTACAACCTCACCAACATTTGGTGTTTTCAATTATTTTTTATTGTAGCCATTTTGATGTGTGCATCAATATCTAATTGTGGTTTTAAATTTCATTTTCCTAATGCCTTTGATGTTTAGAATCTTTTCATGTGCTTGGATTTTTTTTTAGTGAAATATCTGTTCATTTCTTTTGCCAATTTTCAAATTGAATTTCTTAGCTAGAGAGAAAAGACTTCTGTTGGGCTTTTTTTTTTTTCTACACTTATTTATATTTTGGGGTTTTCAGCTTCTTCAGTTTCAAATCTGAGATATGTGAGGCAAAAAGAAAACTCAGGGAACTTACCATCATGTTGTTCCTTTAGTGCCACGGTCTCTAAATTCTTGCCTAATCTCATTTCATCTCTCCACATTTCAGAGTCTTCTTATGTTTGCTTTACTTATAATGTTCAGTGTTTTTATTTGTATTTAGTGGGAAGAATAGAGAAAAGTATATCTACTTCATCTTCCTGGAAGCAGAAATCTCCTCTTCTTAATTTTAATCACTTTAGTGTGCTTGTGAAATGATGTCGAAAGTAGCTTCTTGTGACACAAAAATCCTGATGATTATAGCACTGTATTATAGTGTTTGATTATATTTGACTTAACTGGTAAATTTGCCTTTATAAAATGTTATTGACTATTATTATTAAGTGTATAAATAAGGATGTGACAGTGGAAAGTCAGTTCTATCCTCAACCAGCAGGGGATAATCTAAATGAAGCTATGAGCACACCTAGGTGTCTCAGATAGGTCTGTGAAAGAAATATTTTAGTGTAGGTAAGATGAAGATAACATTCATCTGAACTTACAGACTTTAACTAGAGGGACTGTTTCAGCTACCACAGTTGAGTTAATGAACTTTCAATTGAGGATATTCTAGTATTAGTTGAGTGCTGCAACCTAACCTAAGATTATGGTGAGAGTGGTATTTTGATTGGTATATGAGTAAAATGACAATCTTAATATCTAGGACATGAACAGTTCTGGGTTGGAGTTAATTACAAAGGATAAAGAGGATCTATTATTTGTAATCATAACCAAGGTGTGAAGGGATTCGTGCACGGCTCATGAGTAGTGTATGGGATCTGATATTTCAGGCATAGGAAGTCAGAAACCTTACTCCTTTACAACATTAAGGTCGAGGTTGAGAGAGGTCAGGTGACTTGTCCAAAGCCACAAATGACATAAAGAGCAGAGGCAGAGCCCTCAGCACATGGGCACTCTCTTCTGCACCATAAAGTTATTATGTAAAAAGAAAAAAGAAATCTCAGCATCAGGAAAAAAAAAAAAAAACACAACATTTACTGGAAGCTTGAAAATTTTTCCAGGAAGAAAAAAATGAAGAATTTTTGTAAGGGAGGCAGTGATTGATGATAGGTTGGTAAGATAAAATAAGCATATCTTTACTGAATAATTAAAATAGAAAAGAAGAAAAACAAACGGTCGACATTTCTAACGTTTTATGTTTTGGAAAACATATACTGTCTGTCTACATTGCACTTATTTACAGTAGCCTGGCAGGTGAGCCAGTGCTTGCTTCTCATACCACCTACCAGTAACTAACTCTTTATCATAACTCTGCTTAATTTCTTCATAACTCTTAATTTGTTGAAGGAATGGATTAACAAATTGGATTTAAACAACTATACTTACTTTACAAGTGAGCGTCATTTTATCTTGTGGACCTGGCCCTGTTTCAAGTAGCCACAGCTGTTTTCTTAATGAAAACTGCCAGATCTGGGATTGAGGTTAAATTCTTGGTGAGGGCCTTTAGAACCTTTATAGAAATTACCTTACAACCTTGACAACAAGAAGAAGACAAAAATAAAAGTGAACTTTATTTATGATAATCTGAATGAACAGATTTATTTCACCATAAACTTTCTGGAAGATATCATTACCTTTACAGAGCAACTAGTATTCTATGTATAATTTTTTATAAAAATAAAGTATTTAAATATGGTGAAAGTGGTTGGAATCAAGGAAAAGGTTTATTTCCTTCAAGCTGTGGTTTTCTAACTTTAACAGGTCTCAGAATCACTTGGACATTTCATTAAAACAGATTACTGGGCCTCATACCCACAGTTTCCGACTTAGCAGTTCATCTGTGCATGTCTAACAAGTTTCTAGTTTATAGGGTCTACACTGAGAGACTCATAGCCTTAAGAGCATTCTCACGGCACTCGGTGATCAATTGCCTTGCAATTTAAGGAGAAGACATTTCTAAAATGCCATTGAGTCACTATAGAAACAAAACTAAACTAAACCAAAGACAAATGGCAGATAAAAAGAGATAAAAATAAAGCTAAACATTTTCACCTTTGATTACAGGTGGGCAAAAGAAAGTAATATGTAAGAAAAACTTCACTGGGTTTGCTACCTAGTTGATAAAAAATAATTCCTTAACAGAATTTTTATTAGAGAGAGAGGACTGGAAAATACGTTCCTCATTGGTAGGTAGAAGGTGAAGCTCATTGAATATACTTTAATCAAGGTATATATTTTTCTGTTAATGCTTGCATACATACATCAACCCAATCAAAAAAATCTTTACTAAAATGTTTAAGAAATTACCTGCTAATATTTCTAAAATTTTCTCCTACTACTTTCTTACACAAATCCTCTACTTTATTCAGTTCATTATTCCAAGAATTTACATAATATTTTTTCTTCATGAAATGTTCTCCCTTTTCAACAATTTTCTAAGTTCTATTCATCAGTTAGGATCAGCTTAATCCATCACTTTCATGAAAACTTTGTTATGAGAAACACAAAAATTCTTGTGTCCGCCAATATAGTACCAAACAGAACCATTCTACTACCACACAAAACTTTCACATACTGCCACTTCTCTAACTGTGGCCACCACTAATCTGTTTTCTGTATTCACACTTTTGCTTTTTTCCAAATAGCATATGAATGGAATCATATATATGGGTCTGATTTATTTAACTTAGTACAACACATTTTCATCCATATAATGATGTGAATCAAAAGTTCATTTCTTTTATTGCTGAGTAGCAATCTATTGAATGAATGTAACAGTTTGTTCATTTATTTAACTATAGAAAGGTATTTGAATTGTTTCAGGTTTTGACAATTTTGAATAAAGCTGCTATATACATTTTTATACAAGTTTTTGTGAGAAAATACATTTTCGTTTCAGTTGACTAAATATCTAGGAGTGGGATTGCTAGGTGGTATGGGAAATGTATATTTAATTTTATGGGAAACTGCAAACAGTTTTCCAGGTGATTGTACCATTTCACATTCTTACCAGCAAAGTATGAGCATTCCATAGTCAGCACTTGGTATTGTCAGTTTTTTTTAATTTTAAATATCATGGTAAGAGTGTAGTGGTATCTCATAATAGTTTTAATTTGCATATCCCTGGTGAATAATAATGTTGACTATCTTTCCATATGCTTATTTGATGTCTATATATCTTCTTCAGTGAATTGTCTCGAGATCCTTTGCCTGTTTTTAAAAATTGGCTTGTTAGTTTTCTTAGTGTTGAGTTTGGGGAGTTTTTAAAGTATATTTTAGATACAAATCTTTTATTAACTTCTAGCCAGACTGACTGATATGTGGTTTGCAAATATTTTCTCTCAGTGTATGGCTTGTGTTTTCATTTGACATTTTATCAATTTTGCCTTTTATGGATTGTTTTTGATGTTTTATCTAATCTTTTTGCCAAACCCAGGGTAACTCAGATTTTCTCCTGTCTTCTCTCAGAAATGTTATGGATTTACACTTGGTTCTGTGACCCATTTTGAGTTACTTTTTATATAAGTTGTGAGGTATGTGCGAAGTTTATTCTTGCGTATGGATAACTAATTTTTCTAGCACAATTTTTTGAAAAGACTATCCTTTCTATATTGAGTTACCCTTGCACTTTTAGGAAGAATAACTTGATCATACCTGGGTGAGCTTAATTCTGAACTTTCATTTTAGTTCTATTGACCTATATGTTTAATTCTTTGCCAATAATGTATTGTCTTGATTACTGTAGCTTTATAGTGAGCCTTGAAATTGAGCAGCGTTGGTCTTCAATTAATTTTTATTTTATTTCAAAATTGTTTCGTCTATGTAAGGTCTTTTGTCTTTTTATATAAATTTTTAAATCAAATTGTAGGTGTTTGCAAAACTATATTTTGATTGAGATTTCATGGAATCTATAAATTAAATTGTGGAGAATTAACATCATAACAATATTGAGTCTTCCAATCAGTGAACTAATGGCAATACTCTCCTTTTATTTAGATCTGTGATTTTTCTCACCAGTGATTTATGGTTTTCAATATACAAGATCCTACATACATTTTTGTTAGATTTATACCTATGTATTTTATTTTTGGCTACTATTTAAAATGATATTATTTAAAAATTTAAAATTCCAATTATTCATTGATAGTACGAGAAATTTAATGGATTTTTGTATATTGAGATTGTATCCTGATAACTTGCTGAACTCACCAGTTTCATGAATTTTAAAATATTTTTTGGAATTTTTACAGAGATAATTAAATTGTCTTTGAAACCGTTTATTTCCAACCTGTATAACATTTATGAATGTATGTATTTTTGTCTTATTGCACTAGATAGAAATTCTATAATGTTAATTTAGGTGATATGTACATACACTTAATTAGCTTAAGAAATATCCATTTTATTCCTAGTTTGCCCAGAGTTTTTATCATAAACTTTTATGAATTTTGTCACATGCTTTTTATGCATCAGTTGAAATAATCATATGGTTTTTCTTTTCTAGTCTGTTAACATGGTGAATAACAATTGATTTTCAAATGTTGAAGCAGCCTTGCCTTCTAGGGATAAACCTGAATTTGTCATGATGTATTAATTTTTATATATTTTAAACATACATGTATATTGCTGGATTCAATTTGCAATTTTGCAATTTGCAATTTGTTGAGAATTTTTGTGTTGATGCTTATGAAGAATATTGTTTGGGGGATTTTTTTTCTCATAATATTGCTATCTGTTTTTGGTATTAAAGTAATGATGGTAATATAATATGAGTTGGGAAGTGTGCCTCCTCTTTTATATTCTGGAAAAGATTGGTAGAATTAATATTAATTCTTCTTTAGATGTTTTGGAGAATTCATGAGCAGCATTTTCTTCATTGGAATGTTTTCAAATATGAATTTAAATATTTTAATGAATTTATTTATTCAATTTGTCTATTTGAATGGCCTTCTTTATTCAATTAATCTATTATTTTTTTATTGAGTTTTTGTATATGTCTTTCAAAGAATTGGTCCACATCATGTACGTTTTGCAATTTATGAGTATATGGTTATTTGCAGTATTATTTTATAATTCTTTTAATATCTAAGAGGACTATAGTGATACCTTCCTGATATTGGTAATTTGAGTCTTCCAGTTTTTCTTTGTCAGTCTGGCTAGAAGTTTATTAATTTTATTGATTATTTTATTTCAAGGAGCTAGCTATACATTCTATTGAATTTATCGTTATTATGTTTTTAATTTTATTGGTTTCTAATTTTATTTTTATTACATTCCTCTTTCTGCTTATTTTGTATCCAATATCTCTTCTCTGGTTTTTTAAGGTGGAAGCTCAGACTGCTGATTTTGAGAACTTCGATCTTTTTTAATAAGCATTTAATGCGATAAATTTTTCTTTAAGCTCTGCTTTACTGAATCTCATAGTTCACTTCAAGATATTTTTTATTTTCTATTGGAATTTCCTCTTAAACTGATGCATTATTTACAAATGTGTTGTTTAATTTCCAAATATTTGAGGACGATTTCAGCTTTCTATTTTCGATTTTATATTTAATTTCATTATACTTTGAAAACTCATTTTGTAAGATTCGTGTTTTGGCCTTGAATATGATCTACTTTACATGCTTTAAGTAAATATGTATTCTGCTTTTGTGGGGTGCACTACTCTATACATGTCAATGGAGTTAAATTGATGATACTGTTGTTCTACTCTTTTTAGTCCTTACTTGTTTTGTCTACTTGTTCTTTCAATTATGGAGAAAGGAGTGTTAAAATCTTCATCTATAATTACCATTTTGTTTATTTCTTCTTTCTGTTTCTTGTTTTTGTCTCATTATTTTGAATTCCTGTTGTTAAATGCATATATATTTGGAATCGTTATGGCTTCGTGGAGAATCGACCTCTTTATCACTATGTAATATCCTCCTATATCCCTTATAATTCTTGTTTTATAGTTTATAACTACTTGAACTGTCTTTTGGTTAATGTTTGCATAGTACATCTTTTCTATCCATTACTATTAACCTATTAATGTCCTTATTTTTGAAGTGAGTTTCTTATAGATAATATATAATTTTGTTTTCTTTTGTTTTGTTGTTGTTAATTCAGCCAAACTCTGTGTTTAGGCTATTAAATTTAATGTAACTATTGATATGATTGGATGAATATCTTATTGTATTAGTTATCTATGCTACAAATTACCACAACTTAGCAGCTTAAAAGAACAGTTCTGTAAATCAGAAGTCCAGGCTGAAATCAAGATATCACCTGGACTGCATTCTCATCTGGATGCTTAAGGAAAGAATCGGTTTCCAAGCTCATTCAAGTTATTGGCAGTATTTTGTTCCCTGCAGTTGTAGGACTAAAGTCATTTCCTTTCTTGCTGTCAGCTAAGGGCTTCTCTTTGCTCTTAGAGTCGGCTTGTATGCCTTGCTACATGCCCCTTTCATTTTTAAAGTCACCAGTGGTGAATCTGCTTCATATCAAGTCTCTCATACTTTGAGTCTCTTTCACCAGGAAGAGCCCTATCTCTTTAAAAAGCAAAAGATTAGGTGTGGCTCATTATTACAATTAGGCTTGCTATCTTAGGGACACTTGATTATGGGCATTAGTTACATCAGCAAAATCCCTTCAAACAGCGCCAAAATTAGTATTCAATTGGATTACTGGAAGAAGATGTATGTATACCAGGAGTCAGGAATCTTGGGCAGAGGGACATCTTAGAATTCTGCCTAAAACATTTACCACCTTGCTAGCTCTTTTCTCTGTTAAATCTGTTCTTTACTTTTCGATCTTTTCTATCTTCTCTTGGGTTATTTTTTAAAAATTTTACTTTATCTCCTTTATAAATTATTATTTATATCTCTTTAAATATTTTTAGTGTTTCTTTAGAGTTTAAAATATATAAATTTTATCCAATAAGTCTTCCTTCAAGTAATATTATACCATTTTACACATACTGTAAGAATCTTACAATGGTATTTTTGCATGTCCTGCCTTCCAACTTTTGTGTTATTGTTGTCATAACTTTTACTTTTGTGTGTCATATAAAAACACAGTACTTTACTACAATTTTACTACTATTTTACTTTAGACAGCTATCTTTTAAAACAAAAGTAAGATAAAAACAATTTTACTCTATCTTCATTTATTTCATTTCTATTGCATATTATGTTTGTGAAATTTAAGTTTTTCTTGATATAATTTCTCTTCAGCCAGAAAAACATTCATGTTTATTGTAAAGTAGACCTGCCAGCAAAAAATTCTCACAATTATTGTTTGTTTAAAAAGTTTATTTCTTTTTCATTTTTGAAAAACGTTTTTTGGGGGACATAGAATTCTGGATTAACAGCTTTTTTTTTTTTCTTTTCAGAACTTAAAAGATGTAATCCCATTGTCTTTAAATTTACATGGTGTCTGAAGAGAATTCTGCTTAATTTCTTATCTTTGTTTCTTTGCATGTAATGTGTTCTTTTCTTTGGTTGCCTCCAAAGTGTTCTCGGTCTTTTGTTTTCGAAATTTGGATATAATGTGCCCAGTTCAATTCCTGATTTATTTATTTATTTATTTATTTATTTATTTTATGCTACTTGTTATTTTCTGAGATTCTTGAGTCTGCGGTTTGATGTCTATGATTAACTTTTAAAAATTCTCAGCCAACATTTTTTCCAATGTTAGTTCTGCCCTATTTTTTATTTCTCTTATCCTTCTTGGACTTTAAACATGTGTGTTTTTGTGCATTCAAGCTGAGGAACTCTGAGCTTTGAGAATTAACCATTTTTGTAGTGAGAAGTAAGCAAGCCTGCTCTTTGTCTCTAAGGGGGAGATTACTTTATCCCTCGAGGTTTCTGACTACAATCACAACAGTGACAAGTGGCTGGGGTAAAGAATGAGCAAGGCCTTGCATTTTTGGCCTTGCAAAACATGTGGAAGCACAAGACACAAAGGGAAGATTGGCTCCTCCTGTAATCCGACTTTTGGTCCAGAATCTTGGCTTCTGTTCACTAGAATTTGTTGTTAAATAATTTTTTTGTTATTTTTTATTTTATATTAGTTTCAGGTATAAAGCACAATGGTTAGAGATTTATATAATTTATGAAGTGATTACTCTTGCACCTATCTGGCACTACATACAACCACTATGATAATATTGACTATATTCCCTATGCTATACTCTAAATCTCCATGACCATTTTGTAACTACTAATTTGTACTTCTCCATCCCTTCACCTTTTCACATAGCTCCCCAATCCCCATCCCCTCTGACAATCACTAGTTTGTTCTCTGTGAGTCTGTTTTCATTTAGTTTGTTTATTTCTTAGAGTCCGCATATAAGTGAAATCATATGGTATTTATTTTTCCCTGTCTGACCTATTTCACTCAGCATAATACCCTCTAGGTACACCCATGTTGTTGCAAATGGTAATATTTCATTTTTTAATAGCTGAGTAATTTCTATTGTATATACATATCATAACTTCTTTTTCCAATCATCTATTGATGGGCACTTAGGTTGCTTCCATATCTTGGTTACTGTGAATAGCACTGCCATGAACATAGGGGTGCATAGATCTTTATAAACTAGTGTTTTGGTTTTCTTTGTATAAATTCTCAGAAATTCAATTGCTGGGTCAAAAAGTAGTTCTATTTTTAATTTTTTGAGGAATCTCCAAACTGTTTTCCAGAGTGGCTGTAACAATTTGCAATCTCACCAACAGTGTACGAGGGTTCCCTTTTCTCCACATCCTTACCAACATTTATTATTTTTTGATTTATTAATGATAGCCAATCTGACAAGTGTGAGGTGATATCTCATTGTGGTTTTAATTTGCATTTCTCTGATGATTAGTGACCTTGAATATGTCTATTGGTCATCTGTATATTCCCTTTGGAGACATACCTATTCAGGTCTTCTTCTCATTTTTTACTCCACTTATTTTTTCATTGTTGAGTTGTATGAGTTCTTTATATGTTTTGGATATTAACCTCTTGTCAAATGTATCATAGGCAAATATCTTCTCCCATTCAATAGATTGTTTTTTTTGTTTTGTTGTTGGTTTCTTTTGCTGTGCAAAAGTTTTTTTGTTTGATGTAGTTCCATTTGTTTATTTTTTTTCTTTTGTTTCTCTTGTCCGAGGAGATATATCAGGAAAGAAAATGTCAATAGCAATATCAGAGCATTTACTGCCTATGCTCTCTTCTAGAAATTTTACAGTTTTGAGTCTTACATTTAAATCTTAAATCATTTTGAGTTTATTCTTGTATGTGGTGTAAGAAGGTGGTTCAGTTTCACTTTTTTTGCATGTATCAATCCAGTTTTCTCAGCATCATTTTTTGAAGAGACTGTCTTTACCCTTTTGTATATTCTTGCCCCCTACATCATTGATTAAATGACCATAAAGGTGCAGATTTATATTTGGGCTTTCTATGCTATTCCATTGATCTATATATCTGTTATTGCCAGTATCATTCTGTTTTGATTGCCATAGCCTTGTTTGATATCAGGTAGCATGATATTTCTAACTTTTTTTTTTTTTTTTTGGTCAAGATTGCTTTGGCCATATGGGGTCTTTTGTAATTCCGTATAAATTTTAGGATAATTTGTTCTAGTCTTCTGAAAAATGTCATTAATATTTTGACAGGGATTGCATTGAATCTATAGATTGCCTTTGGGCAGTATCAACATTTTAACGATGTTAATTTTTTCTATCCATGATCATGGTATATGCTTCCATTTATTTGTATTTTCTTTGATTTTTTTTCTTCAATGTCTTATAATTTTCCTAGTACAAGTTCTTTACCTCCTTGGCTGAATTTATTTCCAGGTATTTTTTTGATGCAGTTGTAAATGGGATTGTAATTTCTCTTTCTTATTGTTCATGATTGGTGTATAAAAATGCTTACTTCTGAATATTAATTTTGTATCCTGCTACTTTACTGACTTCAGTAGAATATTTATCAGTTCTAGTAGTTTTTTGGTAGATTCCTTAGGGTTCTCTATATATGGTATCATGTCATCTGCAAATGATGATGTTTTTACTTCTTTTTACATTTTAATGCTTTTTTCCCCCTTGTCCAATTAGCTAGGACTTTCAATACTATGTTGGATAAAAGTAGTGAAAGTGGACATTCTTGTCTTGTTCTTGATCTCAAAGAAAACTCTTTCAGCTTTTCCCCCATTGAGTATGATGATAGCTGTGGATTTGTCATATATGGCTTTCTTATGTTGAGGCACGTTTCCTTTATTCTTATTTTGCGGAGTTTTTATTATAAGCAAATGCTAAATTTTGTCAAAAAATTTTTTGTATTTATTGATATGATCATATGACTTTTATCCTTTATTTTGTTTATGTGGTAGATCACATTAATTGATTTGTGGATATTAAACTAAACTAGCTTTGTAGAAATAAATCCCATTTGATCATGGTATATGACTTTCTAATGTGTTGCTGAATTTGTTTTGCTAATATTTTGTTGAGGATTTTTGCATCTATGTTCATCTGATACGTTCACCTATAATTTTTTATTTTTATTTTTGTAATGTCTTTGTCTGGTTTTGAAGTCAGGATAATGCTGACCTCATAAAATTACCTTGGGAGCCTTACATTTTTTGAAATAGTTTGGAAAGAATAGGTGTTAATTCTTCTTTGAATATTTGGTAAAATTCACGTGGTAAGCTATTAAGTCCAGGACTTTTGTTTGTTGGGAGTTTTTTGATCATTGATTCAATTTTTTAGAAGTAATTTGTCAGTTCTTTCTGTTTCTTCTTGATTCAGTCTTGGAAGAATGCATGTTTCTAGAAAATTATCCATTTTTCCAGATTATCCAATTTGTTGGCATACAATTGCTCATTGCATTTTCTTATAATCCTTTGTATTTCTGTGGAGTCAGTTGTTACTTCTCCTCTGTCATTTCCGATTTTATTTATTTGAGTCCTTTCTCTTTTTTTCTTGCTGAGTTTGGTTAAAGGTGTATCTATTTTATCTTTTCAAATACCAGCTCTTGATTTCATTGATCTTTTACAATGCTTTTTTATACTCTATTTCATTTATTTCCACTCTGATCTTTATTATCTCCTTCCTTTTACTTACTTTGGGCTTTGTTTGCTGTTCTTTTACTTGTTCTTTTAAGTATAAGGTTCGTTTGTTTATTTGAGCTTTTTCTTGTTTCTTGAGGTAAGCCTACATTGCTATGAATTTCCTTCTCGAGACTGCTTTCGCTGTGTCCCATAGATTTTGAGTGTGTTTTCATTTTTGATTGCCTTTAGGTATCTTTTGATTTTTTGATTTTGTTGTTAATCCATTCATTGCTTGGTAGCATGTTATTTAGCCTCCAAGCGTTTGTGTGCTTTTTCAGTTTTTTTTTTTTTTTTTGTAGTTGATTTCTAGTTTCATATCATTGTGGTTAGAGAAAATGTTTGATATAATTTTAACCTTCTTAAATTTATTGAGTCTTGTTTTGTAGCCTAACATGTAGTCTACTTTAGAAAATGTTTCATGTGCATTTGAGAAGAATGTATACTTTGTTGCTTTGGGATGAAACTCTCTAAAAATATCAATTAAATCCATCTGGTCTAGTGTGTGTTATTTAGTCGCTGTTTCCTTGTTGATTTTCTGTCTGGAAGATCTGTCCATTGTCGTCAATTGGGTGTTGAAATTCCCTACTATGACTGTATTACTGTAGTTCTCTCTCTTTATGTCAGTCAATATTGGCTCTATATGTTTAGGTGGTCCTGTGTTGGGTGCATAGATGTTTACTAGGATTATACCCTCTTCTAGTATTGATCCCTTTATGTAATGTTGCTCTTTGTCACTTATTATAGTCTTCAAGTCTATTTTGCTTGACATAAGTATTGCTACCCTAGATTTTTTTTCTTTTATTTCCATTTGCATAAAATACTTTTTCCTATTTCTTTACTTTCAGACCACAGTGTCTTTTGAACTGAAGTGGGTCTTTTGAAAATAGCATATATATAGGTCTTGTTTTCTTATCATTTCAGCCACCCTCCGGTAACAGTTATTGCCATTTTATTATTCATATTTATGTTCTTTTATGTTCCCCCTGTGTCTTTTGATTGGAGCATTTACCCATGTACATTTAAAGTGATTATTGATAGATATGTAGTTATGACAGGACATCACTTGTGAAATTCTTAATCTTTTAGCAGGAAATGAAATGGGACATCTCTTGCAGAGTTCATCTTTTTAGTAAATCTAGTTAAGTTTTTTTTCCTTCTTTTCTTTGGAAAAAAAGGTCCTCTCCCTCAAATCCTGATAATTGCCCTGGTGACTCAAATCCTCTGGCAATTGATAAGCGTCATCAGCCCACTGTTAAGCAGAAAAGATATTATGCCAGACGGGCCCTTAGAGTCTGAGAGAGGAGGAGACTTTAGGCCAAAGGTCCTTTTTTTTTTTTTTTTTTACTTTTTAAGAAATATATTAACTAACTCTGTTTCCCTTTACTCGCTTTTAGAAAAGAGCTAGGCAGGAAAGTTAGTTAGTGGGTTTGGGGTCTGCCTGCCAAAACACTGAGGTCATCCTATCCTAGAAGGAGGTCCACCCTAATCTGCCCACAATTAAGCAAGGCAAAAGTCATATTTTTAACTCACACAAAGAAACCAGTAGTCATAGAATTAGGTACCAGTTTAAGCCAGTCACTTGCATCTGCTCAATGAAGACTCCAACGACCTTCAACTCACCTGAGCCTCATTATACCATCACTATAGTATGATGCATATGCCCGGTAGTTCATTAATATCATTATAACAGATTGAATTCTGGGAACCAACATGATGAATCACTGAGTCCTGTCAATCTTAGTTGTCAATCAAGGAAGCCCCCTTCTCTAAGAAAAGTAACCACTCACAGCAAAAAGGAATAAAAACCCAAAGGCTTTGTTTCCAGGCCTTTGAGCTTCACTTTTCTTGCTCAGGCCTGCTTCCATGTCTGGAAATGTACTTTCCCTTCTAATAAAACTTTTCTTTTCTGCTGTATTTTGGTGTCTTGCTCAATTCTTTGTTCGAGATATCAAGAGCCTGGACAATGTTCCAGGAGAGGATCCCCACTCTCCTGTAACAGTTATTGCCATTTTATTATTCATATTTATGTTCTTTTATGTTCCCCTTTTCTTCTTAAAGAAGTTTCTTTAACATTTCTTGTAGTACTGGCTTGGTGGTGATGAATTCCTTTAGCTTTTTCTTGTATTGGAAGATCTTTATCTCTCCTTTAATTTGAAATGATAGCCTTGTTGGGTGGAGTAATTTGGGTTGTAGATTCTTGCTTTTCATCACTTGAATATTTTGTGCCAATTCTTTCTGGCCTACAAAGTTTCCATTAAAAAATCAGCTGACATTCTTATGGGAGTACCCTTGTAAGTAACTAGCTTCCTTTCCCTTGCTGCTTTTAGAATTCTCTTTGTCTTTAAGCTTTGGCATTTTAATGACAATGTGTCTTGGTGTGGGCCTCTTTGGGTTCATTTTACTTGGGACTCTCTGCACTTCCTGGACTTGTATGTCTATTTCCTTAGGGAAGTTTTCAATCACTATTTCTTCAAATATGTTAATTCCTTGCTCTCTCTTCTCCTTCTAGTATTTCTATGATGCTAATGTTGTTCCTCTTGTTGTTTTTCCCAGAGGTCCCTTATTTATTTAGTTGTTTGTTTGTTTGTTTATTTATTTATTTATTACTCTTTTTTTTTCTATTTGCTATTCATATTGGGTGTTTACTTCTACCTTGTCTTTCTAATTGCTTATTCAATCCTCTGCTTCGTTTAATCTGCTGTTGATTCCTTCTAGTGTATTCTTCATTTTAGTTATTTTATTCTTTATTTCTGACTTGTTCTTTTTTTATGGTTTCTATGTCCTTTTTTATTCTTACTCTTTGTTAAAGTTCTCACTAAGTTCACTGAGCAAGCTTATAACCAGTGTTTTGAATTCTGTCTCTGGTAGGTTGCTTGCCTCCATTTCATTTAGTTCTTTTCTGGAGTTTTCTCCTGTTCTTTCACTTGAGATAAGTTTCTTTGTTTTCTCATTTTGGCTGCCTCTCTGTGCTCATTTTTATGTATTAGGTAGATAGGCTATGTCTCCCCATCGTAGCCAGGTGATCTTATGTAGTAGGTGCCTTGTGTGGTCCAGTGATGCAGTCTCCCTGATCACCTCTGCTATTTGCTCCAGGAGTGTTTCTTGTGTGGTTGTGTGTGCCCTCCTGTTGTAATTGAGTCTTGATTGCTGTTAGTATGTCAGTAGGTGGGATTGACTCTCAGACTGAGTAGCTCTGAGGATTGGCCATGCCTACAATGTATTAGCTGCTATGTGGAAGCTGACTCCATGGAGTATGATTCACCCCAGTGGGCTCATACTCTTGCTGAGACCACTCATTGGGTGTGCTGCTTGTGGGGCTAATCAGAAGGTGTTTGTTGTGGTCTGCTTTCATCCTCTTGATGTTTTGAATCTGGTGAAGGCCAAGATCAGCCACTGCCTGTGACCACCCAGGGCTATCTTATAGGAGCTATAAAGCTACTTGTGGTTGGTCACTGCCTATGCTGGACCTGGAGACATGTGGGAGATGACATTCTGCAAACCAAGGTTGGTTGCCACCAATACTGGGCCTGGAGAAGTTCAGTAAAAGTCCCAGGACACCTCAAGGCCTGAGGCTGCCTGCCACCTTCCCGGAAGGCTCAGTAGCTGAAAGAGCCTTGGGCAGTGTGCAAGTTGGGTGAGGTGGGGTACCAGGGAATCACCAAGGTGGTGAAAGTTGTGTTCCTCATGTTAGAGCAGATTCAGATTTGAGTGCAGATTCGGTGAGCTTATAGCCACTCACAAAAGTCTCAGATCATACCAAGGCCAACTGCTGCCCACCTCTGGCCCGCAGACCCCTGAGATTTATTCAATAAATACTACGGTTCTTACTAGGGCTGGTTGCCCACAACTGAAAGTGATACCAGAGGTGCAGGAGCCAAGGCCTATTGATTGCTGCTGAGAGAGCCTCCTGCTGAGAGCTCAGAGCAGGGCTGGTTACCTAGCTATGAAAATGCCTCCAGCAAATATGAAAGTTAAGTGAAGCGGGGTTTCAGGAAGTCACCAGAGTGGAGCAAGCTGAGTTCACAAAGCTAACACGGATTCAGATTTGGCCATGTGGGGTCAGTCTCAACACAGGCAAGATAGCACCCATCTGTAGGCTGCACAGGAGGACAGCTCAACAAAGGGACAATGGCAGCTGTCCCTCTAGCCCTTGCCTTGAAACCATACAACTTAGTCTTTCCCCGAATGTCCCTGGTGCTTCTCAAGCTGATGTTTCTCTGATGGAGCCCAGGGTGATTGCCTACTAATGAGTGAGTCTATGCACGGGTCCTTTAAGGGAACTCTGAGTTTCCCACAGCCTTCAGTCTCACCTGAATGATCAGAATTTCTGCTGATTTTCACAGCCAGATTTTGTGGGGACTCCCCTTCCTTTTTCCTGTATAAGAAAAAGCTGAACAAATTAAAAAATCAATGACTTTTTTTGGACAAAAGAGGACACTACAAAAACAGATAGGTAATGTAAGTATAGAGATGGGTAATGTAAGTATAGAGATGAAAATGCTAAGGAAGAATCAAAAGAAAATATTAGAAATCAAAACACTGTAACAGAAATTAAGAATTCTTTTGATGAGTCCAGGCTGTACTCAGTGAAGAAAGAACCACCAAACTTGAATATAGATTTATATAAACTTCCCAAACTGAAATGTAAAATTGAAACAATGAAAAACAACAGAACATCCAAGAAATACTTGAAAAATATTAAATGATGACCAAGAAATTTCTAAAATTAAAACAGACACCAAGTCCCAGATCTTGGAAGCTCAGAGAACACCACATAGGAACCCCCCCCCGCCAAACTACACCTCGTTTCAAAACACTACACTTAGGTATTGTTAAGGGTGGAAAATTTTCAAGTGAGCCAACTAGCTAAGTCAGCTACAGGGAAGAAATATCTTTAGATACCAGAAGTTGTCCTACTTGCTTGTGTGCGGTTTAGGAAGTGTATTGTATAAGATATGAAGATGGCCAATGTCTGCTTCTGTAATCCATTTATTTGTTAATTAAGGGTGTTGTTTGGGGCAAAGGTATGCTAACAGCCAACTTCCACTTCTGTAATCTGCTTGCTTGTTCAGGAGACCACCAGGATATGGTCTTGAGCTTTATCAACTGCTTCCTCTGAAAGCTGGGGGCTGATATCCTCTAGCCCTGCATGGTAGAAAGTCAGTCGCCGGCCGGCTGATAAAGGCTCATAATTAATCTCAATTGGCTCCGTGGGTCTCAGAATCGTTAGCGCCATAACAGTGGTTTTAAATTTTATTATTTTAAATTTATTATTACTTAATGTGGTAGTTGCATGTGAACTTCTATTTGCTCAAATGATATGACTAGAGTCTCCTTTTCTCTCCTCTTACCTTACCATAGTCCTCTACAGGATTCTATTTGAGGTTGGCAGCTGATGATTTGTATTCGACATTCTGATTTCTTTTTTAAAATACTTAAACTGTGCGACTTACTTTTTTTTCCCTATATTCACAAAATTATTAATATTGAGAACAAGAATGGGGCTATACAGTAAGCATTTAGGTTTGACTAATGGCAATTAAATGTTTACATAATCTCCTCACAAAGAGATAGTCCTCATTAAAGAGTGAAGTGGGCTGTGGAACAATGATAATTATGTTAATGGAGAAAAATCAATCTGAGAATTCAAGCTTACAAACACTTCTAATTTCTTCAAAGGGGATGCTAATATTTTTACCCCTGAAATGTAAATCCTGATTAATTACATATTTTTATATTTGAAAGTCAGTTATAAAACTATAAAACTGAGTACATCTATTTTGAAATATCAGATAAAATAATTAAATCAAGGTGGAATTAGGCAATGTGAACAATGTTGTAACATTTCTCCTATCTACTTGTTATCTTCATCATATCTTATTTAGCTCATCTTAATTTTTGGTGGTTGTTGCTTTGATCTAGCAAAGACAAATAAAAAAGAGGAATTGTTTATCAAAGATAATGCTGACCTGAAGACCAATATTATTTTCCTAATTCTGATGTTTATTAGTATTATGAGTAGCAGAACCCTTCTGAGAGCCTCATTTTTAAACATTTTATACTACAAATGAAGGTAGTAGGGATGAGACCCAAAAAACACAACTATATTTTATGTGACTTAAGAAATGAAGACTTAGAAACAGATGTCATATAAATAGTGTCATATAAATATTGGAAGTTGTAGGAAACTGAATTTTCATATTGTCAATGGCTTCTTTTTATTTATTTATTTTCATAAACAGGTTTAAGATATATGAGTATATAAATTATCGAATTACATTTCTAAATGTTCCTGAGGCTAGTCAATAAAAACATAGGGTCCCTTGCTGCAATTATGATAGGAAAGACATGTTTCATAGATAGTTTCTGTTCATTGAATTTTTCTTTATATCTTGATCTATGTTATTATTCTTTCTATATGCTTTTTGTATGCAGGTGGAGAAAAGGACAACTGAGGACATTGGATAATAACATTTCACCATTGAAGTACAATAGAGTGTTCAAAGAAGAGGGCAGTGGGCAGACTTGAGCCTGCCTGACTGAGTCCCGGCCACCTGCCTTCAGCCACGTGCTTGTCTGTGTGGAGGTATTAGGATCTACCTCGACAGGTGGTTATAAAGGTGAACTACATATATATCTTCATCATTATGCTGTAGTGGCCTTTGAGTAAATATTAGCTTTTGTATTACAATTTGAAATTTCTGGTCCATAATTACTTATCCACAATTTTGAAATCAAGTTCTAAAAAATAGAAATTTGTTTGTCATTTATTTAATGACAACACCTGAAATGAATAGTTGCAGAGTATATTTATAATCTATAGTTATCCCACCTAGTGTGACTGTTCATAAGTTTTGCTGCAGAAATATCAATGTGTTTGATTATGGAATGCTGTTGCAGACCCCACCGGGACTGTTACATGATGTATAATAAGTGTTTGATTCCTCAGATTTGAAAAATTCTGAATTTTGGAAAATATCTGGTCTCAAAGTTTTCAGATAAGGGATTGTGGTCTTGTATCAATATGATAACTGCTGATTTTAGTACTTAGAGCATGAGAAAAACATCAAAAAGAATTTTCCTTATATATTAATAATGATTGAAGGCTAATTTGATTAATGTATTTTTATTTGCAATAAATGTTTTAATTAAATCCACAAATTTGGAGGCGTATACATCTTAGCCATCAAGAATGTTCAGTTTACATGTGTGTGCCTCTCTGTGTGTGTATTGTTAAATTAGATAAATATTTTGAAGAATTAAAAAAAAAATAAATGCGGCCCTCTTAAATACGTGAACACTATAAGGATTAGAGGTACATATTCACAAGATTTCATGTAAAATAAGAACTAAACTTATTATCTTTGACTCAAAGAGCTAGTAAAGTACCTGTCACATAATATGTGTCTAATTCATTTTTTTAAAGAAATGAACAAATGACTTAGTGAAAGGGCCAGTAAGGGAGTATACTATAAATAAATAAGGATAGTAGTAGTAATACTAATTCTAATACTAATAATATGATAGCTGTAATACTAATAATATAATAGCTGTGGCGCGGGTACCCAAGACTACCACACATTCTGAGATTTGCTAGAATGACTCATGAAATTCAGCATATAGTTATTCTCATGACTAGGAGTCATTACAGTGATATGGAAAGGGTACATAGCCAGATAATAAGAGAAAAGCAGACAGAATCCAGAGGAATCCCTGTGCAGCCTTCTCGCATTCTTTCCTTCCTATGAGGGGACACATTGATCATGCTTCTTTCTCCAGCAACAAAAAATGCAGTAATATGTGTGTGCCGTTTCTACCCAGGGTAGTCCATTAGATATTTATTGACTAAGAATTTTATTGGTGGCTCATATAAGTTTTCTATTGCTGCTGTAACAAATTTACCATAGTGGTTTAGACAACACAAATTTATCTTATAATTTTGTAGAAATGTGACAAAGGTTTCACTAAAAGAATGTGTTAGCAGGCCTCTGTTCCTTCTGGAGGATCGAGGGAAGAATCTATTTGCCTTTTCCATCTTCTAGAGGTCACCTACATTCCTTGGCTCATGACTTCTTCCTCTACCTTCAAAGCCAGCAAAATAGCATCTTTCTGTGCCTTTCTTCCATAGTCCCATCTTTCTCTTACCTTTGTGTTTTTATTGAGTCCATCTGAATAATACAGGAGACATTCTCTATTTTAACGTCAGCTGATAAATTTGATCTCATCAGCAAATGTAGTTCCCCTTTGCCATTGTAAAATTAGAAATTCATGGATTCCAGAAATTAGACATGAGCATTTGAAGCTGAGGGGAAGCATTATTCTGGTCATGTAAGCACCCTCTGCTGAGCACATGACAAAATTCTAGACTCCCAGAAGGAAAGCAGATATTTAGAATAACCTATTATTTTCACAGATGACTTTGGCAGATTGGACCATCCTCATCTCTTATGTAGTGGATCAAGTGTCAAGTTCCCAGACAAGCTCCCACACACTAGCCGAGGACTAACCTTGCAAATAGGCTCTTCTAAAGGTATTGTACCTAGGCCTTTTATGTTAATATTTTTCTGAATAATAGCTAACATTTATTGAGAATTCACCATGTGCCAGGAATCCTGTTTAATGCCTTGCATGCATTTTCATTAAATTATCAGAACTCATTAATAAAAGTACTGCTATTATTATTTCTATTTACGAATGAGAAAACAGACTCAGACAGTTCAAAAAACTTCTCCAGTATTGCAAATAAGAGTCTGCAGTGATATATAGAATCCGGGAGTCAGGTTATCATTATCAGGGATGTATGGTAGTGTTAGGCCCAGCCATGGACATTGATTTCAGTGGGTAGATTTCTACTTATTGCTGAGGACGAATACTGAGAATCAGGACTGCAGTTTTTGAAGAACTAACTGCAAGGGCTGAAGTCCAACTCAGGAGCTAAGTTTGAAAGGGTACAAAGAATGTGGCCTCAGTTACCAAACTTAGTCATGAAGATTGGTGCTGAGACACAGAAGCTTAGCAAAAGTTTCTTACTAGAACCAATGTACAAGGGCAGAGTAGGGCCAGGAGAATTTTGACCTGGTTTGGTGGTGCAAAGCTCTTGACATGTGTATAAATTAGCCATTCTCATTCTCCAGGGAGAATGTTTCTCATTCTCCAGGGACCAGTGGACTAATACAGCCATATTCTTCCCTTAGTAATGCCACAGTAGAAAGGGGGCAAGCAGACATATGCAAAATCTGCTAACCCAGCACACTTTATTTCTAGCTCATCTATTAGTACAAGCAAGTCACATCACTGGACCAAGGTTAAGGAACTGGGAATGTAGTCCTAGTGGGCAGAATTGCAAAGACACATGGCAAAGATCATGAATTATGGTAATGAAGAACTGGGAAAAAATGATGCAATCTCTTACAAGAGAATTCTCTAAATTCTGGACTAGAATTCAGTCCAAAACTTGTGCTGAGTTTTCAGGTGGAACTTAATGATATCAACTCGGCAGAATGGAAAGTGTGGAGGAGAGCTAAGCAGACTTTACACTGGTGGTTTCATGGCCAGTCTTCTCCTCCTGGACTTCCAAAAATTATGATATATCTTAAAAATTACTTTCTGGATTAGATACATTAGAGTTAGCAAAGTATTCTTTCTCCAAAATATATGGACTGCTATTATATTAGTAAAAACATAGGATCTGAAACTATGTTAAAAAATAAATGTATTCGAATTTTACTTTATACTGGATACAAGTACAAGAAGTAAAGAGCTTTTCCCTCTGAGAATATTCTCCTGGGTTATATGACAGCAATACTTTTTATAGATTTAAGCATAAAGTTGAAATTTTACCAGTTGAGCTATGATTTGTAAGTATATGGAATGGGAAAGAGAAAGGGCCATGACACCCATATGTGGGCATCAGATCTGACTTATTTATTGGTTGTGGTTTCTGTTGACTCTTCCATATACTTGGAATCCTTGCCTTTTAGGATCCTTGATCATAATCACCCTCAAATATCTTCACTGATGGTTGCCCAATATGCAATGAGATAACACCATAACTCTGTTAATGGCCACCCTAAATTTCCTGTTTCAATGTTCTTTTTTCTGGAATGAAATACCCTGAAGTAAAAAGACACAAATATGTCAGACTGTTATTGTATTAGAAATAAAGTAGCATCGGATTATATGTTAAAAACTGAATGCAATAAAAAACTACACACCATTAAAGGAGAGAAAAAGATAAGGATGGTGTCAAGTATTGGATGTTTCTTTTTTCACAAAAAAGCAGACTATAAAAAAAAACAATTATGCTGAGTTCACATTTTTGCTATGACAATATGCAGGCATTTTCATGAAAGCAAGAGTTTTCAAATACAAATGTTTTATGTGTGTCTCATGGTTACCAGAGTAAAAACCTATAGCAAAAACAGAAAAAATAATGAGAAATGAACCAAAACATACTACTACAGAAAATTATCAAATTACAAAGATAGAGAGCAAGAGAGAAAACAAGAAATAAAGGAATTACAAAATGACCATATAATAATTAACAAAAATGGCAATACTTAATTCAAGCCTATTAATAGTTACTTCAAATACACAAGGTCTATATTTATCAATCAAGACACGGAGTGACTGAATGGATAAAAAAAACAAGATCTGATTATATGCTGCCATAAGAGACTCATTTCAGATGTAAGGACACTCACAGATTGAAAGTGAAGGGTGAAAAAGATATTCCATGTAAATGGATATCAAAACAAAGCCAAGGTAGCTATACTTATATTGGACAACATAGAGTTTAAGCCAAAGACTGTAGCAAGAGACGAAAGTCATTGTATAAGGATAAAGAGGTCAATTCACCAAAAGGATATAATAATGGTAAATATATATATATCTATATATATCTATATATATCTATATATATCTATATCTATCTATCTATCTATCTATCTATCTATCTATCTATCTATCTAGATAGATAGATAGATAGATATATCTCCTGTCACTGTGCTATTATATTTGTGTCATGTATGTTTTAGTTTAATGTATGTTTAATATCAAACCATAGGATCAAAATAAACAATGACAGCTGTATGTGATTTTTCTTTTCTGTATTATCTTTTTCTCCAGTGTAAAATTTTAAATTAGATTAATCAAGTTCAAAAAATATTTGTGGGTTCTGGGAAACATGGTGGAGTGAGAGACATCCTCAAATCTCTCCCCTCAAAACAATAATAAGTTGAACATCTAAAACTGAACAAAAAACAACCAGATTGCACACCAGCGCATCTGAGTGTGTGATCTGCACATAAGAGCTATCACAGATCAGAACCCTGGGTGTCGAGCGGTGACTTCCCTGAACAGCCCTGCCTGGAAGTACTGTGAGTTCCACGCAGCTGGCAGCAGGGCCCAGTCATCAGGGCAGAAAGCAGAGAAGCGGGACTGGAATGCAGAGAATCAACAGTTGATTTTTACCAGTCCTGGTTGCAAAACTGAGGCTGAGCAGCAGCCACCAACTCCAAACCAGAGGGCCACACCCCCCGTACCTTCCTAGACTGACCACCGCGGAGCTCCAGGGAATCTGAGCAAACACTGCCGAGACTGTCACTGACACTGACAAGGACTGAAACTGAGGGTATTGAGAAAGTGATTAAATATCTACAAGAAAAAAAAAGGCATTATTTAAACTTTATATAAAGCAGGGATCCAAGAAGCTTAGATGCCACCTACTGAAAACCAAAAGAAAAGTGCCATTTTTGCCCAGGATAAAGTTTAAAGTTTATAAAATAAATCTTCTTTCTGGAAAAACAGCAGAATACACTTCCATTAATGCCCAAGCAGAGAAATAGTCCAGTAAACACCATGAACAACCATGGTGACAAAGCAGCTCAGAAAGAAAAACATCTCCAGAAAACAAGCTTACAGACATAGAAATATGCAACTTAAATGACAGAGAATTCAGAATGGTACTTCTGAAAAAACTCAGTGAGTTCTAAAATGATTCATATCAATAATTTCAGGAACTGAAAAAAACAACTAGATGAGCAGAGCAAGGAGGTTGAAACCCACAAAAAGAACAGAATAGACCTTCTGGAGATAAAGAATACACTGCAAGAGGAGAAAAATGAAATAGCAAACTTGGGAAATAGAGTCAACCAAATGGAGGAAAGGATCAGTGATATCGAAGACGGAAATCTAGAAATGCATCAGAAGGAAAAAGGGAGAAACTGAAGAATGAAAAATAATGAAAGAGAATTTCAAGAACTAGCTAATACCATCAGGAGAGGAAACATAAGAATAATGGGCATTATTGAAGATGAGAAAAAGAGGCAGGGATTTGAACGCAGTCAGACAAATAGTTGATGTGAATTTCTCAAATCTAAGGAATGAGCTGGAGTTTGGAATTCAAGTCAACAGAACACTCAATTATCTCAACCCAAAAAGGCTTTCACCAAGACACATTGTATTACAGTTATCAAAAATCAACAACAAAGAGAATTCTCAGGGCAGTTAGGGAGAATAAAATGGTAACTTATAAAGGAAAACTCATTACATTATCATCGGACTTCTCAGTGCAGACCTTATAAGCCAGAAAGGAATGGAATCAAATATTTAAATAGTTAAGTGAAAGGAACTACCAGCCTAGAATAATGTATCCAGTTAAGCTCTCCTTTAGATATGAAGAAGAAACATTGAGAGAATTTCAGACCTATAAACATTGAGAGAATTCTCCACTATGAGGCCTGCACTACAGGAAATATTGAAAGGGGTCAGCTCACCTAAAACAAAATGAAAAAAAAAAAAAACCATCATTAGGCGTAAAGTGCCTATCAGGCAAATAGAAGCAGAGTAGTGCAATCTTTACTAAGAACAAGGCATTATAAGCTTAAATAATAAGAGAATTGCTATAGCAAGATAGTAATGAACGTTTGGCATACATAGGGACAAACTGAGATAACAATGACTGAAAAGGGGAGGATTCAAAGATGCAAATTCGCAAAGGGAATTGGAGATAAGTACATGCAGAAGAAAATAGATGACTGTATATATATATAACTATCCTTTTCATATTCATGAAAGTAACCACACACAGAAGATTCAGATCTATAGTGTATAACATAAAACAAGAAGAACCAGAGGAAAACCCACAAAAGCCAACCAAAATAAAGAAAACAGAAACACAAGGAGAAAGAAGCAATGGAAACACCAAATTAACAGAAAGCAAAGGCTATAAGAAGACCTTATATTTCAATTATCACCTTAAATGTAAATGGACTGAACTCACCAATAAAAAGGCACAGATTTGCAGATTGGATCAAAAAACAAAACCCAACCATTTGCTGTATCCGGGAGACACATCTCAGCTCCAAAGACAAATAAAGATTCAAAGTGAATGAGTGGAAAATGATATTTCAAGCAAATGGCATTCCGAGAAAAGTGGGAGTAGTGATACTAATATCAGATGAAATAGACTTCAAAATAAAAAAGGTAAAGAAAGATACTGAGGGAAACTTCATGCACCAAGAAGACATAACACTTATTAATATCTATGCTCCTAATCAGGGAGCCCCAAAATATGTAAAGCAATTACTAACAGAACTAAAGGGAGAAACAGACCAAAACATTATCATAGTAGGGGACCTAAATACCCCACTATCAGTTATGGACAGAGATCCAAAATCAATAAGGAAATAACAGAGCAGGAGTGACGGTGCTAACTCATTTTATGAGGCCAATATCACTCTGATACCAAAACCTGGTAAGATTAATACACACACCCAAAAAAGTACAGACCAATATCTCTCATGAACACAGATGCAAAAATCCTAAATAAGATACCAGTGAACCGAATACAATAACATATTAAAAGATTATACACCACGAACTTCATCCCAGGGTCACAGAGATGTTTCAACATACACAAATTGATTAATGTTACACACCACATAAACAAATTAAAATATAAGAATCATATGATCATATCAATAGATGCAGAAAAAGCCTTTGACAAAATACAGCATTCATTTATGATCAAAACACTAAACAAAATTGGTACAGAAGGAAAGTACCTTAACATAATAAGGCCAAATATGACGAACCCTCAGCCAACATTTTATTTAGTTGTGAAAAACTAACCTTCCCTCTAAGATCAGGAACAAGGCAAAGCTCTCCATTGTTGCCACTCTTATTCAATGTAACTTTGGAGGTCCTAGCAAGTGCAATCAGACAAGAGAAAGATATAAAAGGCATCCAGATAGGAAACAAAGAAGTCAAACTGTCACTATTTGTGGATGACATTTTTCTCTATGTAGAAAACTTTAAAGACTCCACAAGAACACTATTAGAAACAATAAACAAATGTAGTAAAGTTTCTAGATACAAAATCAGTGTTCGAAAATCCTAGTGTTCCTATAGTCTAATAATGAAGTGTCAGAGAAAGAAGTAGAAAAAATAATTCCTTTACAATTGCAACAAAAAGAATAAAATACCTAGGAATAAATTTAATGAAGGACCTATATGATGAAATCTATAAGACCCTCTTAAAAGAAATAGAAGAAGATACAAAGAAATGGAAAGATATTTCATGTTCTTGGATTGGAAGAATCAACATAGTTAAAATGATTTTATTATCTAAAGCATTACACAGATTTGATGCAATCCTCATCAAAATCCCATCAATATTTTTAAAAGAAATAGAATAAAAAAATCATCAGATTTGTATGGAAGCACAAAAGACCCTGAATTGCCAAAGCCATCTTGAGGAAAAAGAATGAGTTCAAATTATACTAGAATGTGACAGTAATCAAAACGGTATGGTATTGGCAGTGAAACATGCACCGACCAGTGGAACAAAATCGAGAATCCAGAAGTAAACCCATATTTATATGGGCAAAAATTTTTGACAAAAAAGGCCAAAAACATAGAGTGGAGAAAGAAAAGCCTCTTCAATAAATGGTGCTGGGAAAACTGGAAAGCCGCCTGCAAAAGAATGAAACTAGACTGTTGTCTATCGCCATACACCAAAATTAACTCAAAATAGATTAAAGACCTGAATATAAGACCCAAAACAATAAAGTGCATAGAAGAAAACATAGGAACTAAACTCAAGGACCTTGGACTTAAAGAGGATTTTATGAATTTGACCTCAAAGGCAAGGGAAGTAAAAGCAAAAATTAATGACTGGGACTACATCAAACTAAAAAGCTTCTGCTCAGCAAAAGAAACCATGAATAAGTTAAAGAGACAAATATCCGAATGGGAAAATATATTTGCAAGCAATACCTCCAATAAGGCCCTAATATCCAAAATATTCAGAGAACTCATCTAACTCAAAAATAACAAAAAAACAAAAGATCCAATCAAAAAAATGGGCAGAGGACCTGAACAGACTCTTCTCCCTAGAGAGCATACAAATGGCTAAGAAATATTTGAAAAGAAGCTCAACATCGCGAGTTATTATGGAAATGGAAATCAAAACCACAATGAGATACCATCTCACACTTGTTAGAATAGCTATAATCAACAGGACAAGTAATATCAAATGCTGGAGAGGATGCGAAGAAAAAGGAACCCTCATACACTGCTGGTGGGACTGCAAATTAGTACAGTCACTATGGAAAACAGTATGGAGGTTCCTCAAAAAAAACTAAGAATTGATCTACCATATGATCCAGCAAACCCTCTACTGAATATTTTCCCCAAAGACTTGAAAACCCATATCCCAAAATACATTTGCACACTGATGATCATAGGGGCATTATTCACAGTAGCCAGGACATGGAAGCAATTGAAGTATCCTACGATAGATGATTGGCTAAAGAAGCTGTGGTACATATATACAGTAGAATATGACTCAGACATAAGACGAGATGAAATACTGCCATTTGTGACAACGTGGATGGACCTCGAGATAACATGCTAAGCAAAATCAGCCTAACAGAAAAAGTTGAAAATCACGTTATCACTTATATGTGGGATATAAACCTAAAAGCAGCAAATGAACAGGACAAACAAACAGAGACTCATGGACATGGACTATAGACTAGTGGTTACCAGAGGGTATGGGTTGGGAGAGGATGGAGGAGGTAGACGGGTAAAGGGAGTCAAATATAGGGTAGTAGGGGGAAGGTGAAGTCGGTAAAGGGGATCAAATATGTGGTAGCTGAAGGAAACTACTTGGATGGTAAACACACAATAGAATATATAGATGTCAAATTATAATGTACACTTGAAAATTATATAATCGTATTAACCAGTGTTACCCCAATAATCTTAATTAAAAAATATATTTGCAAAGAGCACTTTTCAATCTTGACTGACAATGTGAAGCATCAAGATTTAATATTGCTCCTTGAAGACTGGTGCACAATAATTGTGGAGAACTTCATTTGCAACAAAAAAATGCATGAAAATGGACATTTACATAGAGAAGAAAAGAATCATGTTTTGCAGATAAATGTCAAGAGAAATGACCAAAGATGCTGAAAACATTTCCTGTGAAAATTGCAAAAGTGGTGTCTGAAAATGCCTTGATCATTCTCACCTACAATTGACACTTGTTCTAAAGCAACAGTTCAGAAGAAAATCTTTGAAAGTTTTAAACAAATATAATAGAAATTCTTGATGAATTTCCTCATAAAAATATTTTACTAGGAAATATTCAACTGTAGGTATTTCTGAAAACAAGTAGAATTGATCCTAACATTAAGAGTATTGCAGTTTGGGGAATTTATTGAGAAATGGGATTTTTTTTTGAAAAATAATAGATTTTTTTTTATTTTCCCTAACTTTTAAAATATTTTTTGCTTCAAACTAAAGAAAAATTTTCAAAATTGAAATAATAAGTTTTTCTCAAGTGTGAATGAAGATAGATCGACAAATCAGATTATCTTGTTTTCAGAACATGAATATGCAATGATGAAATCATTGACAAAATGGCAAATATTATTCATTACTGCCATGAACCAACGTGTGGAAATATTTTATTTTTCTTTTAAAGATACATTGATGTAAATATATTTTAGTGTAATTTAATTTTTCTACTATAATGTTTATTTAGGTTTTTTATGGACATAATTATACTTACAAAGCTCAAAATAAGAAAATTTCCACTGTCTGCATTTCCTTTTTAGCCATGATTATTTTTTGTTTCACTATGTTCCTATTACTGGAAGTTATTTTATATAGAAGAAAGGGATACTGAACAACAGTCTGCTCTTGGTATCACAACTGGCACCAATGACACTGCTTTGCTCAAACTGGAGATTCAGAGGGACCTGTCTCATTAGGGTAAGTTTAGGGATAAGGCTCTTCCTTTGTGAGTTCTCATAAGTAGCTTGATTTTTAAGTCATGGCACAGCCAACGCGGGTTAACAATAGGATATGCTTGGGTCTCCTAGATGCTGAGACTGAGAGCCAGAGAGAGAAGAGGGTATGCTTGCCTGAGATTGAACCCCACTGTGTCAGTCAGTTAGTAAAGGAGGAAGAGCCTCGGAGAGGGACCTGGGAGTCACTGACACTGGGGTTATATAATAATAACAGCAATAATAAATTAATAAAGTATCATTTTTGAAGTTTTCTAGGCTGTTCCAGGACCAACTCTGAGAAGGCAAGATATAGCTATGCCAGAGAAGCAGTAATGACTAATCAGAGCATGGGACTGTGGGTGCTTCTCATTCCCACCACAAGCTGTCCACTGTGCTTTTAGTAAAACACAGTAAATCACTGCCAGTGGTTTAGTGTACAAAAGTGTAACCTGGGGAACTTGTCAAAAGAGCAGATTTCCCAAGAGATTCTGGTTGATTAGATTTGAAGCGAAGTTCAGGGAATATACATTTTAAACAAATGTTTCAGGTTATTCTGATACAAGGATCCTGGGAAAATGCAAATGTCTCACCTCTGTTACTTCCTCTATATCCACACCAGGCTGAAACTTTGACAGCGAAGACTTCCTCATGCCACATGACTTATTGCTTGCTTTTATCATAAATATGTTTAAATGAAGATTTTGTGAGGTTAGAATTTAGCTTAGCTGATATTTATGTCTTTTTTGATTATGTAGTTTACATTATTTTATAGGAATAGATATACCTGTCCTCAAACAATAGATCAAGACCTTCAGGTAGAACTCTCTGGGAAGATTTGTGACCCCTTTTATTCCACCACACAGGTTCTTTTATGCAACAGGGGTTCTCTAGGAGGAAAGGATGGCAGCATAGCAGTACAGCCATCTCCTCTTAGGGGCTTCTTAAGCAACATTCCTTGGGATCTGAAAGCTTTAGGAAAAAAATTATTGTGGAAGACCTAGAGCCCCTAGGTTAGCATGTTTGTAACAGCATGCTGCAAATCTCAGATTGAATTCTAGAATTAGTGTTTGAAGAAAAATGTGAGAGCATTAAACCTATAGTATTTTTTTTTTTACACTTCTTTGGCACTAGAATAAAAGTTACATTTTCTCATACCTATTGGCTTAAACATCTACAAATTATTCAGAATTAATATTCTATCCAAGGAGCTGTAAAAAAATCTTAGCATTAAGGAAATTGTGATGGGGGCTGCTGGCAAATTTTTCTCTTTAATCCCTTTCACTATTATCAGTGGACCTCTCTTCCATTTCTCTGTCTCTGTCTCTCTCTGTCTCTCTCTCTCTCTCTGTATTAGTATCTTTTGTCCTGTGAATAACTTGCTTTGTTAGTGTACCTTGTTTGTTTGTTTGTTTGTTTGTTTGTGTGAAAAAGCTAAGATGCGTGCAAAAGAGAAGTAATTGGTCTATAATTTCGAGTGATAAAAACATTTTGATTTTTGCTCTTGGGCCACTTGGAACAAAAATCACACTCAGTGATTGGTTTGCTTTCCCACAGTTCTGTGCTTCGGCAGTCCCTAGGGAGGCAGAGCGCATAGGGGAGGATATGTGTGTGCTCACATCCTGTGGTCTGGGCTCCCACATCTCTGAGCCTCAGCGTCTTCATCCTTAGAATGTGGAGAAAATATGTACTGAACTTTTAGCCTTGTGTTGAGATTTTAACGCAATCCATATAAGTACAATATCTGGAAGATAATAAATAATAAATATAAGCTTTTGAATTATTATCTTATTAATATTTATGTCATAGATAAAAGAACGATGAATAGCTATTTGTAGTGGTGGGATAAAATGATAAAACCACTGGTCAAATGGACTGCAAAAGGTTATATAAATTGGGATATGCAATATGATTGGATAAGACTGAAAACTCCAAGTAGCTTGTACCTCCTCCAGAATTGCCCTTGGCTAACATCTAAGGGCAATAGCTCCTCCTTGTGGCTATTTCAAGGATGAAGCTTTTCTCATTTCCCAATTCATCCAAAATGAACTGAGGGCTCTGGACTTGATAAAACCCAGGGCAAACCATGTTAATTATCTTGAGTTTTAGCCAAATGAGCATATTATAAGCTAATCATGATTAAAGTTCAAACTACAAAACACTTATAATTTTAAAAGTCAAATAACCAGTTGGCAAGGACATGGTAAGGGAGATAGAAGTATTGGATGGTATTTGGGGGGATTCCTTCTTAATTTCACAGAGGAGAGATAGGTAAGCAAAGCAAACTAGTAGGTTTTTCATATCAAGTTAGGATTAAGAGGGCTGTGTAACAACGTAGAATTTATCTGGAATGCATGAGTTGGGGCAAAGGATCTAAGTACTAGGTTAACATTTTATTAAAACATAAAATTTTGAGATAAATTTATTTTCTCTTTTGCCATTAATAAATTTATTTTAAAACCTTTATTAACTTTGTAGACAAAAACAGAAATAAAAATATTAATGTCAAACTACTAATAGTCCTTATTCATGGTATCATGGTTTCTGTGGTTGGCCTGCATTTCCAAAAAATAAGCACATTAGTTTTAAGTAAAAAATCACTAAAAAATCAGAATCAGAAGTAATTATCATTTCAATATTTGCTTTTGCTTTGAACTTTTTGACCAATAATCAAACTAACAAACAGCGAAGCAAACAAATGGAATACTTCAAGGGCAGTTTTCTCTAGTAATTCCGGGGTTTCTCTCTCTTTTTCCCTCTTTCTCTCTCTCTCCCGTGTGTGTGTGTGTGTGTGTGCGTGCGTGCGTGCGTGCGTGTGTGTGTGTGTGTGTGTGTGTGTGTGTAGAATTTGTGGAGTAATTAATGAATAGTATAATCACATTATAGGTTAAACAGTTTTTTGTGTTTACTCTAGGAATTGATAACCTACATATTTCTTTTAAATGTGGAAGCAAATACTGACATAGAGAAAAACTTTTGGTCTTTTACTCATTTATCATCTTGAGACTACATTCTAAAGGTCGAATCTCACAAGAACAATAAATTATATTAACATATGAAAACCAAGTTCTCAACTATCATTCCTCTATCCTATGAGATTTGACTAAAACCTCCCCACCTCTTATGTAGTCACAAATGGCTATATCCTCAAGATTTCTGTGATGCAATGATGGTGTCTTGTGTCTTGTAGTCACAAAGTTCCTGTTTATGCTGGACACATGATCTCATACAAGTCTAAGCAGCTGCATCCAGTCACTTTGCTCCATCCAGCCCAGATATAGATCATAGGCTCTTTGATTTATTTGAAACTTCACACCTCCAGGGCCTTCATTTGCTGCAAACTATAGAGTATTTAAATAAACAATGGGAGTGAAGTGATTATTTCACATCACTGGAGAACAAACATCTAAATGTGGACTATTAGACACTAATACTTTCCCAAGTGTTCAGCTACCCTTGCACTGAGAATGTCTTGCCAAATGATATGTCTCAAAGCTTCTTTATTTCTCTCTTTCCCCTTTCCTCTGCTTACCTCTATATGCTCCTTTACCTTCAGATTCCTTTTCATTTCTCTTGATGAGCACTTTACCTATTTTCTGACACTAAAATCTATGCTATAAGGGTCACATTTCTCACATCTAGTCAGCTTATTAAGATATTTTTGCCTAATTAAAAGTCATCTACTCTACAGCCGAATCCTTAAATGACAAGATATGGTTGGTAATGATACTAAATAGTTATTCTCCTCCCCATTATTTTATGGATTAAAAAATCCCTAGATATTGTTGAACATGAAGCTTTGCATATCATCTGCCTGTCAAAATTTGTGTTGCCTTTTCAAGAACTATAGAGAGAAAGCATTGGGAAAAATTTTGTGATGGTGAATGGTCCCTCGGTTGCATTAATGGAAAGTGTCATAACAGAAAAGTTCAGCTGTCACTCCAACTGTCACTTGGAAACAGAGAAAAGTCTTTAAGGCAGTGCACACTTCAAGAGGAGCAGAGCAGGTACTAGATGTCTTCTGTATACTCCAAGGTTGTGAGTCGTGTTAGAGCTCAGAAATGATAAACCTGCTGTCTTTGGCAAGTACAAACCTCTCCATTTCTTTCATTTTAGTAGGAAACAGCATATTCTCAGTTTTAAACTCATTGCTACCAATACATTTCACCTGAGTATGAACATTTATGTTTCCTTTAATGATACTGTAGCCACCTTTATTTTTTCCTTCTAAGCAAAGCTCTGCCAACATAAAAGTTTTGGTAAAGTTGAAATGTAAAATGATTGCAATTTATAGTTGCAGTTAGAATGTTTAAAACTTTGTAAAATAAAAATGCGAAGATCGACTTCCCACATGACTGTATGAGGAGCTCTACTGAGTCATTCCTCATTAAAAGAAAAAAAAACATTTGAAGCTTCTGGGAATGGTCTTAGGGCAAAAAAAAAAAAAAAAAAAAAAAAAAAAGAGAAAACATCTATCTAAGAAAGGAGGTGGGCAGGAGTAAAGCCATAATGGACTAAAGAGATAAATGCAGATGGCAAAATAGTACTTATGTATTGTTGAGTTTGTAACATTATTAAATGTATTATAATGGATATAATTAATAGATACACTATTACAGTAATACAACAAAAAGAGGGAAAGGGAATAAAGCTATATACCATGAACATAGGAATAAAAACAATACGAGCTATATAGAAAACAAAAAATAAAATGGCAGTTGTAAATTCAACTATATGTATAATAGCATCAAACATGAATGAATTAGGCAATCCAACAAAAAGGCAGATATTGTGAGACTAAGGTTTTTTAAATGATTCAACTAAATGTTATCTATAGAAGATACAGTTTAGATTCAAAGAAAATATCATGCAAATATTAACCACAGGAAAGCTGGAGTGGTTATACTAGTACCAGACAAAATAGATTTTAAAACAAAACATGTTACTAGAGATAAAGATGATCAACCAATCAGAAAGCTAAAACAATTATAAACCTACATACACCTAATAACAGAACACCAAAATACATGAAGAAAATACGGACAAAAATGAAGGGAAAGATAGACAATTCAATAATAGCAGTTGGAGCCTTCAATACCCCATCTTTAATTTGCTATGTTGCCATAATAAAATACCACACTGGGTGGCTTAAACAACAGAAATTTATTATCACACAGTTTTGGAGGCTGGAAGCCTAAGATCAAGGTACTGAAAGGGTTGATTTCTCTAGAGGCCTCTCTATCCTTGGCTAGCCAATAGCTGCCTTCTCACTGATTCCTCACATGGCTTTTTCTCTGGAAAACACTAGCCCTGTTGGATTAGGGCCCCACACTATGACCTCATTCAACCTTAATTGTCTCCCTAAAGGCCCTGTCTCCAAAAACACTCTCATTAGAGGTTAGGCTTTCGACATATTGGTTTTGGAGGAATACAAGTCAGTTCATAACACCCCACTTTCAACAACTGATTGAAAAACTAGACAGGAGAGAAAGGAAAAAATGATATAGATATAAAGGCTTTGTTCATCCCTCTTGCGGTCAAATAAAAGTTGTGACAGAAACATGGAACAAACAGCAAGCTAAGTTGCACGGGATCTAGATGAACAGAAGCGCTATAACTATAGAGAAAAACAAAAAATCGCTCTGCAATGGTAGAAGACAGGAGAAGGCGAAGAAGTGAGGCTGCCAAGTCCCCAGTGGCTGTGTGGGATGGAAGCTAGAGCAGCTGCAGCTGACAGCTACAGATACATTTTTTTATTTTATTTATTTTAATTAGTTTCAAGTAAACAGTACATTGATTACACATCTATATAGTTCATAAAATGATCCCCCCAATTGCTCCCTCACCTCCCCTGACACTCTACCTAGCCAACATATTAATGCTAACTGCATTCCCTATGCCATGCTCCTCATCTCCGTGACCATCCATCAGCTACTAATTTGTACTTCTTTAACTCTTACCACATTCTCTCAGCCCACCAATCTTCCCTCTCCTCTGTCACAAAATTGTCCACTATATTTGTGAGTATGTTTTTGATTAGTTTGTTCTTTTTATTCCTTAGATTCCACATGTAAGTGAAATCATATAGTGTTCATCTTTCTCTGTCTCATGTAAACACCTTCTAGGTCCATCAAAGCAATATCCTTTTCCATCCCCTTCTTTTTAGTCTGAGTGTGTCTTTTAATTTGAAGTAAGTCTCTTATAGGCAGCATATGTAGGGGTCTGGTTTTCTTATCCATTCAGCCACTCTATCTTTTGGTTGGAGCACTAAATTCTTTTCCATTTGAGGTACTTGTTGATAGGAATATAGTTGTTATCATTCTTTATTCCTGTTTATGATGCATGTTTTTTCTTCTTAAAGAAGTCCCTTCAACATTTCCTGTAATACTAGTTTGGTGAAGATAAATTCCTTTAGCTTATTTTGTCTGGGAAGATCTTTATCTACCCTTCAACTCTAAATGATAGCTTTGCTAGATAAAGTATTCTTGGTTGTTGATCCTGGGTCTTCATCCTGTCAAATATTTTGTGCCAAACCCTTTTGTCTTGCATAGTTTCTTTTAAGAAATCAGCTGCCAGTGTTATGGATGGTCTCTTGTAGGAGACTATATTTCTTTTGCTGCTTTTAATATTCTTTCTTAGTATTTAATCTTTGTCATTTTAATTATGATGTGTCTTGGTGTGGGCCTCTTCGGATCCCTGATTTTTCAGATTCTCTGAGCTTCCTGGGGTTTTATGTCCATTTCCTTCATCAGGTTAGGGAAGTTTTTCATCATTCCTTCAAACAGCTGTTCAACATTTTAATTTTCTGCAGGTACGCAGATCAGATGAATATTTGTACCCTTAATAGTGTCCCATATACTCCTTAAATAATTTTTATAGTTTTGGCATCTTTTATCTTGCCATTCTGATTGAGTGTCCTTGGCTTTCTCATCCTCTAGATAGGGCATTTGATCCTTTTCTTTATTCACTTTGTTTATTCTATTTAATATACTTCTCATCTTAGATAATGTGTTCTTCATTTCAGAGTGGTTCCCTTTTAAAATTTCCATTTCCATTTTTATGGGTTTTTTTTAATCTCTGCTGAAGTTCCCACTGAATTTATCTACACTTCCCAAAAATTCATTGAGCATCTTTATAATCAGTGTTTTGAACTCTGCATCTATCAGATTACATTGACTCCATTATATCTGGATCTCTGTTCTGTTCTCTCATATGGTTTCTGCTTCTTTGTCTTTCTATTTTGGCTGCCTTTCTGTGTCTGTTTCCATGTGTTAAGCAAAGCTCCTAAGTCTCCGGGTCTTATTAGTGTGGCTTTGCATGGTAGGTGTCCAATAGCACAGTCTTGAGAGGGGCTCAGATGTAGGCCAAACTTAGCCCCAGCCTGTGCCCCTCCAGGCCACCTGTTAAGATTCTGCAAGCAATCCACAGATGCTGTGCTTATAGTTGCCTCAAAAGGCCACACCAAAAACCAAGGCCAGCTGTCTCCAGTGTGAGTCTAGGCGCTACTCAGCAAGGAGCACCTGACTCGCTGAGGATATACCTGGATGTGGATTGGGTGGGACTGCGAGTTGGGGAAGGCGGGATTTCAGGGAATCCTCTGGGCAGAATGACTTCTGTTATCCAGTTTGATGATGTCTTGGCTATGACAGCGCTGTGTCCATGCACTAAGAGGGAGGAGGGCTCAACAGGGAACAATGGATATCACCGGTACTTCTGTGCAGAGTAAATCTTGCCTCAGCCCTCACCCCGACAATGTCTCCCTGTAAGTTCCTGGTGCCCCCTGCACACAGCCAAATCAGCATTGGTGCTCAGAGCGTGCAGGTCCATCACCATGAAAATCCGCCCACGGATGGGGCCCCTTTAAGAGGCGTCTGCTGCTGCCACAGCCTCCATCTCACTCAGCCCCTTGAGACAGGACAGCCCCACCTCCTCGCCCTGTAGTACCTTCTGCTTTTGCAGAGTGATTTCTTCCTAGTTGTTTGGCTTGTTCATCTAGATCCCAGCCAGTTTTTCCTTGCTGCTTGCTCCTTCTTTCCATCACAACTTTGATTTGGTCGCCAGAGGGATGAACAGAGCCTCTATTATTTACGCCATTTTTTTTCTCCTCTGCAGTCACCTCTTAAAGGGGCAGTTCCATAAGCAGACTTTCATGGCGATGGACCTGTTCGATCTCAGTACCAGCGCTGGATTGGCTGCTGGGAGTCACCAGGGACTTACAGGAGAACACTGAGCTGTCAGAGTGAAGGACAGAGATGAGGCTCTCTCCCTGGTAAAAGTGCTGGACCTATCCATTGTTCCTCTGTTGAGCCTTCCCCTGTCCCAGTGTGAGGACTCAGCGCCTCCATAGCTGAGATGTCATCGAACTGGATGACAGAGGTTGCTCCATTCAGAGGATTCCATGAAACTCTACCTCTCCCAACTCAGGGCCCCACCCAAGCCACATCCATGTATGTCCTATAGTGAGTCCAGTCAGTGCTCCTTCATAAGCAAATTCTAAGACTCACACTGGTGGCAGCTGGCTTCGGTTTCTAGTGTGGCCTTTTGAGACAACTATAAGCACAGCATCTGTGAATTGTTTGCTGAATCTTAACAGGTGGCTCCAGAGGGGCACAGGCTGGAGCTAAACTTGGCCTGCAGCTGAACCCCTCTCAAGACTGTGCTACTGGATACCTATTACGCAAATCCACGCTAATAAGATCAGGAGACTTGGGAGCTTTGCTACAGGAGACTTGGGAGCTTTAGTACATAGAAAGAGTCATGGAAAGGTAGCCAAAATGGGAAGACAAGCAGAAACAATATAAGAGAACAGAATAGAGACCCAGGAATAATGAAGTCAAGCAACATAACAGATGCAGAGTTCAAATCACAGGTTATAGAGATGTTCGGTGAACTTAGGGAGAGTGTAGATCAACTTAGTGAGAACTTTAACAAAGAGATAAAAAACATAAAAATGGAAATGAAAATTATAAAGGAACCAGTCAGAAATGAAGAACACATTATCTGATGTAAAGAGTATATTAGAGGGAATAAACAGAGTAGATAAAGAAAGGATCAAACCACTGATATAGAGGATGCAGAAGCCAAGGACACTAAATAAGAATGGCAAGAAAAAATGAGCTCAGAGTGTCCCCCAAATGATGAACCCAAAGAAGCCCACACCAAGACACATAATTAAAATACCAAAGGTTAAAGAAAACAGGAGTTAGTTACCTACAAAGGAACACCAATAAGATTAGCAGCAGATTTCTGAAAAGAAACTGTGCAGGACAGAAGGTCTTGGCACAGTCTATGGCTATGCTATCTTGAACAAGCCCAATCCTGTCTGATCTCAGAAGCTAAGCAGGGTCGGGCCTGGTTAGTACTTGGATGGGAGACCACCTAGGAAGACCAGGTGCTGTAGGCATAAAAAAATTAAAAAAATAAGGAATTGTAAGCACAACCAAGAATACTTTATCCAGCAAAGCTATTATTTAGAATTGAAGGACAGATAAGGAGCTTCCCAGACAAACATAAGGTAAAGGAATTCATCAACACCAAGCCACTATTACAGGCAATGTTGGAGAGACTTCTTTAAGAAGAAAAAACATATATCAAAAACAGAAATAAAGAATGGTAACAACCACATTCCTATCAACAAGTTCCTCAAATGGAAAAGAATTAAGTGCTCCAACCAAAAGATATGGTGGCAAAGGGATTAAGAAGTACAAATGGCCTCTTCTTCAAGGGAGCCTCTGCAGCCTCTCTCTCTCTCCCAGTGATCCTCCACCATCGTGGGGGCAGGTCCAGCACAATTTGCAACTTTGCCTTTACTACCAGCTTAGATGTGGCTCCTTTTTTATATTATTAGAAGTAGGTGTTACAATCACCTGGACTTTAGGCTTCTGAAAATGCAATTCTTTCATTTTATCTCCCATCCTGCCTACTATATACTTATCTGACAAAGTTGCGTTCACCCTCAAAAGCCCAGCTGAAAATTACTTTCTCTGTGAAGCCTTCTTCAAATCCTGCAGTATGGAGGAATTGAGAAACATGGCAGAGTGAGAGACATCCGCAGATATCTCCCCTTGAAACAATAATAAGCTGAATATCTAAAACTCAACAAAAAACTACCACACTGCACACCAGCACACCTGAGAATGGGATCTACGCATAAGAACTACCACAAGTCAGAACCCTGGGAGTCAGGCATTACACTGGGAAAAACAAAGCTACCTCTTGCAGCTGGAGCTCTCTGCAGGAGGAGAGAGAGGGCTGAAGGTGCAGTGGGTTCCCTGAATAACTCTGCCTGACAGAGCTGTGTTCTCCATGTGGACCACAATAGAGCCCAGGGTTCAGAGCAGAAAGCAGAGAAGTGTGGATGGCAAAGAAGTGTGGACAGCAGAGAAACAATAGTTAATTATTACCAACTGCGACTGCAAAATGTGAGGGTAAGCCACAGCCCCATCCCCCAACCCAGAGGGCCTCTTCCCCCATATCCTCTGAGACCAAATCCCTGAAAGCCCCAGAGTAATCTGAGCAAATGATACCAAAACTATCACTAACAGACAGGGACTGAGACTGAGGGTAGCGAGAATGAATAATATATGTAAGAAAAAAAAACCACATTATTAAGACTTTATATAAAGCAGGGATCCGAGAAGATTAGATGCCATATACTGGAAACCAAAAGAAAAATGCTTTCTTTGCAACAGGCTAAAGAGAGACCTTTATATAATAAATCTTCCTTCTGAAAAAAAAAGCAGAATACACTTCCATTAATGCCCAGGCGGAGAAATAGTCTATTAAACACCATGAACAACCAAGGTGACAAAGTGGTTCAGAAAGAAAGAGAAAAATCACCAGAAGATGAACTTACAGACATAGAAAATTGTGACTTAAATGACAGAGTATTCAGGATGGTACTTCTGAAAAAACTCAGTGAGATCCAAAGCAATTCATATCAACAATTTCAGGAATTACAAAAAATTAGATGAGTGAATGAATTTTTTAGCAAGTAGATTGAAACCCTCAAAGAGAACCAAAGAGAACTTCTAGAGATAAAGAACACACTACAAGACGTGAAACATGAAATAGCAAGTTTAGGAAATAGAGTCAACCACGTAGAGGAAAGGGTCAGAAATCTCAATGACAGATCTAAAAATAAATCAGAAGGAAGAAGAGAGAAACTGAAGAATGAAAAATAATGAAAGAGAAATACAAGTACTAGCTGATATCATCAGGAAAGAAAAAAAAATAATGGGCATTCTCTAAGGGGAAGAAAAGGAGTAGGAATTAGAAAGCAGTTTCAGACAAATAATGGACAAGAATTTCCAAAAACTAATGAATGAGCTGGAGCTTGGAATTGAAGAAGTCAACTGAACGCCCAATTATCTCAACACAAAAAGGCCTTCTGCAAGACACATGGTATTGAAATGATCAAAAATCAATGACAAAGACAGAATTCTCAGGGCAGCCAGGGAAAAGAAGACCCTATAAAGGAAAACCAATTAGATTATCATTGGATTTCTCAGCACAAACCTTACAAGCCAGAAATGAATGGAATCATATATTCAAACTATTAAAAGAAAGGAACAACCAGCCAAGAGTAATGTATCCAGCAAAGCTCTCCTTTGAATATGAAGGAGAAATAAAGACCTTTCCAGACATACAAAAATTGAGGAAGTTCTCCACTATGGGGCCTTTATTACAGGAAATACTGAAAAGGTTCAGCTCACCTAAAATAAAATGACAAAAAAAAAAATACATAACTAGGAGCAAGGTGATTAGCAAGCAGATATAAGCAGAGGAATGAACCCCTTATTAAAAACAGGGCATTATAAGCTTAAACCATAAGAAGAGATTTGCCATAGAAAGATAGTAATGTACATTTGGTATACATAAGAACAAACTGAGACAATAATGACTGAAAAGGGGAAGATTCAAAGATCTAAATTCGCAAAGGGGAATGGAAATAGGGCATGTGCAGAAGAAAATGAATAACTGTATATATATAACTATCCTTTTCATATTCGTATTTGTAAGCACACTCCACAGATTTGGAACTATAGTGTATAACATAAAACAAGAAGAACCAGAGGGAAAACCCACAAAAGCAAACCAAAATAAAAATAAAATAAAATTAAACACACAAGGACAAAGAAGGAATGGAAACACCGAGCTAACAGAAAGCAAAAGATAAAATGGATATAAGACCTCATATTTCAATAATCACCCTAAATGTAAATGGACTGAACTCACCAATAAAAAGGCACAGAGTTACAGATTGGATCAAAAACAAAACCCAACCATATACTGCCTCCAGGAGACACATATCAGTTTCAAAGACAAACATAAACTCAAAGTGAAAGGATGGAAAATGATATTGCAAGCAAATGGCATTCAGAGAAAGTGGGAGTAGTGGTACTAATATTGGATGAAATAGACTTCAAAATAAAAAAGGCAAACAAAAATACTGAGGGACACTTCATAATAATAAAGGGAATCATGGCTCTAAGAAAACATAACACTTATTAATATCTATGCTCCCAATCAGGGAGCGCTGAAATATTCAAAGCTATTACTAACAGAACTAAAGGGAGATATGGACCAAAACATTATCATAGTAGGGGACCTAAATACTCCACTGTTGGATATGGACAGATCACCCAAACAGAAAATTGATAAGGAAATAACATCCTTAAATGACACATTAGACCAATTGGGCATAATTGACATTTACAGAGCTTTCCATCCCAAAACAGCTGCTTACACATTCTTCTCTAGTGCACATGGAACATTCCCAAGAATTGACCACATACTGGGACGCAGAGATAACCTCAAAAAATATAAGAGGGTTAAAATCATACCAACCATATTCTCTGATCATAAAGCTTTGAAACTAGAGATCAACTGAAAAAAAGAAAGCAGGAAGAACCACAAATACATGGAGATTAAACAACATGCTACTGAAGAATAACTAGGTCAGAGAAGAAATAAAAAGAGAGATCAAGAGATACATAGAAACGGATGGTAATAATAGTACAACATATCAAACTTTTGGGACATGGCAAAAGCGGTCATAAGAGAAAAGTTCCTATTATTACAAGCCTATCCACATAAACAAAAGTGAGACTAAAGAAACAACCTAATGCTTCATGTTAAAAAACTAGAGAAGGAAGAACAAATTAAGCCTCAAGTCAGCAGAAGGAAAGAAATAATTAAAATTAGAGCAGAATGAAATTGAAAACAATAAAACAATAGAAAAATAAATGCAACAAAGAACTGGTTCTTAGAGAAGGTTAATGAAATTGACAAATCTATGGCTGGCTAGATTCACTAAAGAAAAAAGAGAAAAGACACAAATAAACAAAATCAGGGATGAAAGATGGGAAATTATGACAGACACTACAGAAATACAAAAGATCATACAAGAATACTATGAAAAATTATATGACGCCAAATTTAAAACTTAGAAGAATTAGACAAGTACTTAGAATGATACAACCTTTGTAGATTGAGCTAAGAAGAACTGGAAAGTCTAAATAGACCAATTAGTAGTATGGAACAATCAACAAAAATCTACCAATAAGTAAAAGTTAGGGACCAGACGGCTTCACCAGTGAATTCTACCAAATATTCAAAGAAGATTTTCTACCTATTCTCTTCAAACTCTTTCAAAAATTTGAAGTGGAGGCAATACTTCCTAACTCATTATATAAGTTCAATATTAACCTGATGCCATTACCTGGTAAAGATAACACAGAAAAAGAAAACTACAGACAAATATGTCTTGTAAACACAGATGCAAAAGTCCTAAATAAGATACTAGTGAACCGAATACAGCAATATATTACAAAGATTATACATCACGATCAAGTGGCTTCATCCCAGGGGCACAAAGATGGTTTAACATACGCAAATCAATTAATGTGTTACATCACATAAACAAATTAAAAAATAAGAATCATGATCATATTAATAGATGCAGAAAAAGCCTTCGATAAGATACAGCATCCATTTATGATCAAAACACTTAACAAGATTGATATAGAAGGAAAGTACCTTAACATCATAAAGGCCATATAGACAAATCCTCAGCCTACTTTATACCTAATGGTGAAAACTAAAAACTTTTCCTCTAAGATCAGAAACAAAGCAAGGTTCTCCACTATCGCCACTGTTATTCAATGTAACATTAGAGGCCCTATCAAGTGCAATCAAGAAAGAGAAAGATATAAAAGGCATCCAAATAGAAAGCAGAGAACTCAAACTGTCACTTTTTGCAGATAACAAGATTCTTTATAGAGTAAATCTTAAAGACTCACAAGAATGCTAGTAGAAACAATAAGCAAATACAGTAAAGTTTCTGGATATAAAATCAATGTTCAAAAATCCATAGCATTTCTATGCCCTAATAATAAAGTGTCAGAAAAAGGAGTGGAAAAAATAATTCTGTTTGCAATTGCAACAAAAAGAATAAAATACCTAGGAATAAATCTAACAAAACATGTGAAGGATCTATATGATGAAAACTATAAAACTCTCTTAAAAGAAATCGAAGATACAAAGAATTGGAAAGACATTCCGTGTTCTTGGATTGGAAGAATCAACATAGTTAAAATGATTTTATTACCTAAAGCATTACACAGATTTAATGCAATTGCCATCAAAATCTCATCTGCGTTTTTAAGAGAAATAGAACAAAAACTCATCAGATGTGTAGGAAGTATAAAAGACCCCGAATTGCCAAAGCCATCCTGAGATAAAAGAACGAGGCTGGAGGCATCACTCTGCCTGACTTCAAATTATACTACAAAGTAACAATAATCAAAACAGCATGGTATTAGCAGAAAAACAGACACACAGACCAATGGAACAGAATAGAGAGTCCAGAAGTAAACTCATATTTATATGGGCTAATAGTTTTCGACAAAAAAGACGAAAACATACGGGGGAGAAAGAAAAGCCTCTTCAATAAATGGTCCTGGGAAAACTGGAAGGCCCCCTGCAAAAGAATGAAACTAGACTTCTGTCTATCACCACACACCAAAATTAACTCAGAATAGATTAAAGACCTGAATATAAGACCTAAAACAATAAAATGCATAGAAGAAAACATAGGAACTAAATTCAAGTACCTTGGACTTACAGAGGATTTTATGAATTTGACCTCAAAAAGGAAAGTAAATGAAAAAATAAATGAATGGGATTATATCAAACTTAAAAGCTTTTGCTCAGCAAAAGAAATCATCAAGGTAAAGAGACAACCAGGTGAATGCGTAAATATATTTGCAAGCAACGCCTCCAATAAGGGCTTTATATCCAAAATTTACAGAGAACTCATACAACTCAGTAACAACAAAAAAAACAAATGATCCAATTAAAAATGGGTAGAGAACCTGAACAGACACTTCTCCAAAGAAGACATACAAATGGCCAACAAACATATGAAAAGACGCTCAACATCGCTAGCTATTAGGGAAATGCAAATCAAAACCACAATGAGATACCATCTCACACCTGTTAGAATAGCTGTTATCAACAGAACATGTAATAACAAGTGTTGGAGAGGATGCAAAAAAAAAAAAAGGAACCCTCATATATTGCTGGTGGGACTGCAAATTGGTACCGTCACTATGGACAACAGTATGGAGGTTCCTCAAAAAACTGAGAATTGATCTACCATATGATCCAGCAATCCCTCTACGGGACATTTACTTCAAAGACTTGAAAACCTATCCCAAAAGATATTTGCACACCGATGTTCACAGCAGCATTATTCTCGGTGGCCAGGACATGGAAGCAACCAAAGTGTTTTACGACAGATGATTGGCTAAAGGAGCTGTGGTACATATATACAACGGAATATTACTCAGCCATAAGAAGAGAAGAAATACTGAAATTTGGGACAACACGATGGACCTCAAGATAATCATGTTAAGCGAAATAAGCCAGACAGAAAAAGTTGAAAATCACACGATATCACTTATATGTGAGATATAAACCTAAAAGCAACAAACGAACAGGACATAGAGAGACTTGTGGACATGGACAATAGACTAGAAGTTACCAGAGGGTTGGGGAGGAGTTAGATGGGGGTAAAAGAAGTCAAATATGTTTTGACAGAAATTAATCTAACCATGACAGGTGAAAATAATGTGAATATGCTTAATGCCACTGAGCTGGACACTTAAAAAGGATTAAAAGGGTAAATTTTGTGTCATGTATATTTTACCACAATAATATATGTGTGTGTATATACATATGTGTGTGTGTGTGTGTGTGTGTATCACTTACTGTTAAAATTGTACACCTGAAACTGGATTTCATTAACCAATGTCACCATAATTTTTTTTTAATTAAAAAAATAACAAATAGTAAATAAAAATAAAAATAAATGAAACAAGATATACAAATGAATAGTTACAAAATAGACATGGAGATACAAAGTGTACAACGTTGTATTAAATATGCAAGGGGAAAAAGGGGTACTTGATTTAGTGCAGTGATCACTTTGTGAGTTATATAGATCTCTAATCACTGTGCAGTACAACTGAAACTATTGTATCATTGTATGCCAGGAAAAAAAAAAGACTGAAGCGTAGTCACCAAAATGTTGAGAGACATTATTTTATTATCTTCTTCTTTGTGCTTTTCTGTACTTTGTATTTTTAGCAGTAAATATATATTATTTTGTAGTCAGTTAAAGTTACTTTAAATGTAAAACCTACGGAAGAAAAAAAATTAATGTATTTTAAATCTCTCCATATATTGAGAACTTGTTTCTTTAAAAAGCAAAAGAATATACATAATGCAATCAAAGCAACAATCTTCAGATCAAAGCAAGAAAAATTTCTGCTTTCTAAGGATCCTCTGGGAAGTTTTCTGCTTTAACTAGATAAATCTCACCTAATCCTTAAATATTTTCATTGTCAGAATAGATAGTTCATTCTCCAAACATGTTCTAAATCAAAAGAAACATGTTTGTAGTGAAGCCCATATTTACTGAAAACTTAAAACTCTTGAATTGATACATCTTGATAATTTACTTCATCTCACTTATTCCTTTTTCCCATGAAACTGTGATCTTTCTGAGATTTATAATGTAAAATAGCAAATACTGACATTAGTTAAAGCTTAGATACAGTTGACACTGAGATAACTAAGCTCTGATGATCAAATCAATCTTAATTATTGTCAACAACTTAAGACATAGGAGGCCTTACTAACAAGTGTGGAAAACATGAAAGCAGGAAGAACAGATACATCGCATGAATGAGTCACCACAGCAGCACTAAAAGCACCTAATATTTATGGAGTCATCGCTGCATGCCAGGAGATGTTCTAAATTTATTATCTGAATTAACTCACTCACAGAGCAACCCTATGAGACATATGCAATTATAAATGTCACTTACAGGAAAGAACAGAAGCAAAGTGTTGTTAAATAACTTGCCCAAAGCTACAGTGACACAATGCACAGACTCTGGATTAACCCAAGCGGCCTGGCCCTGGAGCTCACACTCTTGTTCACTCTGCTCGACAATTTCTCAATAGCCAAGAGGCTAGACTTAAAAGAGCTAAACTAGATTGGGTAGCAACACATTAGCAAGTCAGCTCCAAATCTTTTTTATTTCTCTTTCTGAAAATAAAAATTAGATAAGAATTAAACAAACAAACAAACAAGACCGAGAACCCACCCCCTAACTCCCTTACTCACTACATCCTCAGTAAAAGTGAGATGAAGATAAAATTCACAATCTCCAAATTATATGTAATCATGGCCCAAAACCAACAGAAACCATCTGGGAAGCCACAACAATAGGGTGGTGCCAAAGGGAAGACTAAACTCAGAGACTCATGGCAGTGAAGTTCTAGAACACAGAGAAGAAGACCCTGCAGCGGTGGGAATAAGCCAGAACACGAACACTCAGGGAATGTGGATGAAGGGTTAATATACAAAATATTAACCAAAAAGAACTCCTACAACTCAACATAAAAAAAAAATTCAATAAAAAAAAAATTGCAGACGACCTCTATAGACATTTCTCCAGAGAAGACTCACAGATGGTCAAATACACACATAAAAAGATGCTCAACAACGTTAATCATCAGGGAAATGTGCCGCAAAATCATAAGATATCACCTCACACCTGTCAGAATGGCTTTTTTCAAAAAGTCAACAAACAACATGTTTTGGTGAGGATATGGAGAAAAGGAAGGCTGTTTGATTTTTGTTGAGTGCTTTTATCTGCACTATTGTGATGATCATATGATTTTTGTTTTTTATTCTATTGATATCATGAATTACAATTAATTGATTTTTGAATGTTAAATCTACCTTGTAGTCATGGTATATAATTCTTTTTATATATTGCTGGGTTCATTTTGATAACATTTTATTAAGGATTTTTATATCTATAAGAAAAATTGGTGTGTAGATTTGTTGTGATGTCTTGGTTTTGGTATCAAGGTATACAGGCCTCACAAAATGAGCAAGGGAGTGTTCTCTTTTCCAAATTTTGGGAAAGTCTGTGAAGATTGGTATAATTCTTCTTTAAATTTTTCAGCTGGGAATCCATCTGGGCCTGGAATTTTCTTATTTTGTGGGTAGTTGCTTTGTTTTGTTTTCAAATTCAATCTCTTCACTTGCTATAGGCCTATTCAGAGTGTCTATTTCTTCTTGAGTCAGTTTCGGTAGTTTGTGTCTTTCTAGGATTTTTGTCTATTTCATCTAAATTATCAAATTTCTGGGTATACTATTGTTCATAATATTTCTTTCTAATCCTATTACTTATGTAAGGTCAGTAGTGATGTTATTCCTTTCATTTCTGATTCTACTAAATCGAGTTTTCTTTCTTTTTTCTTGATCAATCTAGAAAAGTTTGTCAATATTGTCTTTTCCAAGAAACAGGTTTTTATTTCATTATTTTATCTATTCTTTTTCTGTTCTCTATTTCATTTATTTCAACTCTACTATTTATTATTTCCTTTCTTATGCTTGTTTTAGGTTTAATTTGTCTTATTTTCCCCAGTGTCTTAAGAAAGCAGAGGTTCCCTCTGGATTTGGGTGTTGCCAGACAATGGGAATTATTCTATCACTGGGCATTTAAATAAATCTTATCTATAGAGAGGGTAAACTAAATCTGTAATTGTTTAGATCAGTTCCTGGATGTCAAGGGTGGCTTTTTTTCTTCCTCAGCCTTCATCTGGTTGGTGTATTTTAAGAGTATATTAGTTTATCAAGAACCTAAAATGTGGAGAGTCAGGTTATTTTGTGGATTTACCAAGAACACACACTTCTAAGCTGAGGACAGAGTTTCCACTTGCAGATTCCTGCTTTCCTTCTTACTTAATAACATTCCTGTTACATATCATGAAGCATGAGTGATTGCAGTAATGGGAGACAGTGTAGCTGAAAGACAGGTTGCTCCGGGAGCTGCTCTTCAGAGAGAAAATCTTCTTTTATGATGTTGGCATGAACCATCAGCTCAGGAAAGGCAGAGTCCTGGGAAGAGAACTGCTGTCCCAACAAAAGCAGAAACAGACCATCAGGAAGGGTTAATGAAATTCAGAGAGTAGGTTGAAGACATAAAGACTTCATAGAAATGATTGCCATCCTAAAAATTTTTGAAATATGATCACTTGGACTTTATGGTGGGTAGTGTTGGAGGTGAATGTTACAGCGAGAATTTTGAGCAAAGTTTCTAGTGCAACCAGACTGTTCTTTTGGCATTGTTCAGCTTTCATCTTCTCTCATAGTAAATAACAAAAATAACTCTGGATTCTAATAATTCTTTAGAACTGGGAAATTCAGAAATCAGAGACTCCATTGTGAATGACTATTATCTCTTTCTCTTATGAGTGTTGAGATCTTGGCTATATATATCATGTAAACTATCTGAGTTTCTGATATTTTAATATATAAAATGTGGATGAATAATTCTTATAGATCTCATAACTTTATGAGGGAAATAAAATTGTAAAAGCCTACTTAACTGTAATGCTTTTACGACTTTCCCTCTCATAGTTATGGTTGAGGATTCAAAGGTAAAATAAAGACTGTAGTGGGTTTATTAGTAGCCCTCCACCCAATAGTCCACATCCTAATCCTTGAAACCTGTACATTGGAGAATGGGTCTTTGAAAATATAACTAATGTGAGGATCTTAAGGTGAGGTCATCTTGGATTATCTGAGTGGGTTCTAAATCTATTAACAGATGATATTATAAAAGTGATGCAGAGGGATATTTGACAGGCAGAAGAGGGAGTGTATAAGACAGAGAAAGAGGAGGTTGAAGTGATGTATCTACAAAGCAAGGAATGCCAAGAATTGTCAGCAGCACCTAGAAGTTAGGAGAGAGTCGAGGAATTAATTCTTCCCTTGATTCTCCAAAAGGAACCAACCCTGCACACACTTTGATTTCAGACTTCTGGCCTATAGAACTGTGAGAGAATAAATTTCTGTTGTTTTTAAGCCACCCAGTTTGTGATAATATGATACAGTAACCCTAGAAAACAATTACAGAGACCAGTCTGGTTTAAAACTTTAACATATTTAAATGATGTTATTACTTTCTGCAGACTCCACACCCAATTGTCTAAGAAACTAAAACTCACAATGACTGTATGGATGAGACCACAGCAATTTTTTTTTTTGAAATTTTCACACTCAGCACCCCTTCCTATTCCCATAGCAATGCACATCCTATAATAAGAGGAGCAATTAGCACAAATGTGTGTATTTTCCAAGGTCCTTATTTTGACCTTCAAAGTCCTCAGACTCCAGTCAATGGCCAGCCTCTATAGAAACAAAAGCTCTTCATCTATGACATAGGGAAGATATATTCTTTCTTATTTACAGCATAATGATAAGGGCAAAGCTGACCTGTCTTTGGAAGTGGGACTACAAACTGAAATACATCCAAGGACCTTGTGACTGGTTGTCATAAGACAAGAAGTGCTGGAACTTGAGGCTCATTTGTGTGCAAATGCCCCAGGACAGCCTCTACTGTTACTGTGCGGACCACCAGCTGCTTAGTTCAGATCTTCTAAGTTGTCCAGAGAAGACAAAAACAGTTTTGTTTGTCGGAGTGTTTACCATGGGCACTCCAGAAGTTTGGTATACATAACTCTTCAAACAGTAATGACATCTTGTAAAATGGCATTGTATTTGTGACACATAAGCAACTAGATTTATGTGTGACCTATATTCAACACTTCTAGCTAGGCCTATGGATTATGACCAAGTTAGATTTGACTATTTATTTTGCAGTCTCTCTCTCTGTTCTTCCTCTTTTACTTTCAGATTTTCCTTCTTGTTTTCAGCTTTTTACTCCGTTTAAATGTAGAAAATCTGAGTAAGTTTTATTTGGTGAATAACAAGCACATATTTTAAAAAGAAAAGAGAAGAAACATAACATTTAAGTTATTATATTCTTTTATGAGAGAAGAAAATCAAGAATTGAAAAGTTTCAGAGTATAAACAACAATTTTTTAAAAGATGGATTACTAGGAAACATGGAAAATGTTTTATTCAATAAATATAGGTATATGAAAGTTGCAATTTTAAAGACATGATCTGGATTCCACGAGTCATTTACTAAAACAATGCAAATGTTCTTATAGTCCTTCAGTGTCTTTTATACAGTTTTCAGGAAAACTTAGTAAAGATCTTGAATAGAGAACACCTTTAATAAATAGACTTAGTATATAAATCATTTTTAAAAATTCTGTGTCAAAGAACTTAAAAGCAAATCTATCAAAACAATAATGCGATAAGGTGTGTACTTGTAAGCAACACCTACAGCAGGCTAGGTACAGAAAGTCTTGCCACTGGTTTCTGTCACATTAGATGTCATTGGAACTGACTCAGAGACTAGGTGACATTGGGAACCTTAGAGCCAAAGAATCCAGATGGATGGAGCACAATACCATCTCCACTTATATAGCAAAAGTGTTTGTTTGCTATTCCTTAGTGTCTTCATGGTTGCTAAACTCTCACATGCTATCTCAAGAATTGCAGCATTTTATCAGGAAATAGTGCTGTTAGCCACTGTAAGAACATATCAAAGGTTTATAGCACAAAATTGGGCAATGTTATTAGAGTCTTGAACATGCTTTTTAATTAAAAAAAAAAAAGTCATCGAGGGACTTAACAACAATGCTTTACATGAAGACTAGCCGTGAATTTCCACTCTCTCTAACTCAATTGAAGTTCATTCAGTTCAGTATTTAACCATGCCAGAGGGTGTGAAGAAGAAAGTTGGACAATCGAATATTATGAAATCTTATGAGAAAAAGTAAACAGCACATCAACGCTGCTAAATAATGGAAATGACAAAATTTTGAATTATAGGCCAGGAATGAAAACTAGTTAACACTCCAGAGAAATCATCAAAATTCCCCTAGTATACTGTTCAAACCTTCTTAATGTTAGAAAAAATTTTTCTTAAAATTTATCTGAAAATGTTCATACTGAACATTAAACTCCTATTTTTTTTCTCAGGACTGCATCTACTGAAAAAATATTTTAATGAGAAGGAATAAATGTAGAAAGTACAAAATTATGTATGGGCACTAAATACAATGTTTTCATCTACAAAATGCAAATTGAGCTTAGATTGTTATATTAGTTATCTCTTGTTGCATAACAAATTACTCCAAAACTTGGCAACTTAAAATGACAGTTTCCGAGATTTCAGTAATGCAGGAGCAGCTTAGCTAGCTGGTTCTGGCTCAGGGTCACATGCAAGATCACAGTCCAGCTCTTGCCTGGGACTGCAGTCCTCACAAGGCTCATTTGGGGCTGAAGCTTCTGACCCCAAGCTCATTCACATGGTTGTTGATAGGCTCTACAGGTCCTCATTATATGCACCTCTCCATAGAGATGTTCACAACATGGCAGCTTGCTTCACTCAGAGCGAGTGATTCCAGAGAGGAAGAAGAGGAAGCATGGGAGAACAACACTGAAGGCAGTAGCCATGTTATTTTATAAAGTAATCTCCAAAGTGATATTCTTTTGGTAACTCCTTATGTTACTAGTCATGCAGACGAGCACTACTAGCACAATGCAGGAGGAGACTACACAAGGGCATGGATGTTGGGAGGTGGGGACACTACAGGCTATCTTGGAGGCTAGCTACCACAATTATTAAATATTTTCCAATTTAAAATCATCTCTTCCCTTTTTAAGTAATATGTTATCCTTAAATAAACATTTAATCCAGTTTCCGATATCTATATTCATTCTGTAGATTTTTAAAAAATGCCCGGGTTATTTTCTTTGAATCTTGCTGTCATATCTGGTCTTCATGTTGTCCCTTCTCTTTCTCTCTTTCTTTCCCAGTCCCATTATTTCTTATAACATCCAAAACATGGTGGATGGACCCTGTTATGGGTTGAATTGTATATCCACCAAATTAATATGTTGAAATCCTAACCCCAGTACCTCAAAATGTGACTGTATTTGCAGATAGGATCTGTAGAGTGGTAATTAAGGGGAAAAGGTCATATGGGTGAGTCCTAACTCGATACGACTAGTGTCTTTATAAGAAAAAGGAGATTAGGACACAGACAAAAAAAGACGGAGGAGTGACAATGTGAAGACACAGCAAGAAGATAGCCATCTATAAGCTAAGGAGAGAAGCCTCAGGGGAAATCAAACATGCCAACCTCTTGATCTTGGACTTTTAGCCTCCAGAACTGTGAAAAAAATTATTTCTGTCAGTTAAGCCACCCAATCTATAGGATTTTATTATGATAGTCCTAGCAAACTAATAAAAAATCTTATTATAGTTCATATTAGTAAGTATAATTGGCATAAAGCAATAGTGATTCTATGATTGCTAGTCTACCCAATTTTCCATGTGACAAAATACTTGATCTTGTGTGAAGTATCAGGTAGCTTAGGTGAAGGAAGGCACAGGGTCTCATCACTGAGATCCCTTTTCTCAGCTACATAACTTCTTCATGCTTTCTCTGAAATTCTCTACTATTTGTGTCTTGCATTAGGGTCTTTGAGGACATATGTCAAAGTTAGAAGTGGCTTTGTTGGACAAGAGCTAACATTTTAAAAGTAAGTGATGGAACTGAGGTTTCAGAACACCAAGACACTGAGATCAGTTAATGTGTTGCTTTATGCCCTTTTATTCTATGTGCCCAAACAAAAGATAACACCATTCATACATTATTACAATTTAATTTTCTGTTTGTTGATATTACTTCTTCCCCTCTTCCTCTTCCTTCTTCTTCTCTTTGGATATTTGGTAAGAAATCAATATCTCCTCACCTTTTGGAGGAGTGGTTACAATAATTTTACCTGAAAAAAAGTATCTGTTAAAAAATAAATGGAAACTTTTTGATCATTTTTATAATCTCTCTTGGGGCAGAAATGTTGACTAGGGAGATCTAATCCTATACAACCTTACTTCATTATGTTTCTTTTTTATTTCTAGTATGAATAAGTCTTTATTTTATTTTTCCAGGGAAAAGAGAGGAAGGGAAAGGGTCAGCATATGTGTTACAAAATGATATCAAGTAGAAGTACCCGGCACAGCAAAATTAACCAACAAATCAACAGTTTCCAGTGATGGGGGTCACCAAAGCTCAAGGGGTTCAGTTTCCTTCAGTTCAGAAATGAGGGTAAGGGATCAGAGAAAAAAACAGACAGGTATATACTTTCCTACTCTCCCTACCTCCTTCCCCATAAATTCAAGATTTCACACAAAGCTTTGGTTTCTAGCAGTTAACGTGGAGTTATATTCGTCCATCTACTATTAAACAATCTTATAGCTACTTTGACATAAGTTTCTTGCACCTGCATAAAAGTTCCTGAGTGAGTTGGATATATATTCATCTTTCCTTTCTTGGTCTCCTGATCCCACTTTCAAATTGGAAGGCCTCTCATTGCTTTCTTTTACCCTAGGATTAGAGATTAAAGTAGGCTTGATCTATCCAAATATGCAATCTGAGTGTTTGGCATGAATCACATATCAAGGAATGGTCTTGACTCAGGAGACTGGGAACAAGGGATGGAGTACTCCTAGCTTCTTTGTTTGTTTGTTTGTTTTTACACAAATCGTTTAAGAGTTGGGGAGACACCCCACAAATTAAATGTGTATGTGTGGGTGTGTGGGCTTTTTGAGGGGGGAGATGGGAGACAGAGTATTAGTCAAGTTGTTAGGACAGAAAATCTGGTCCAAAATGGAAATAGCAGAAGAAGAAACAAAAGAAAGGAAGATTTAAGATGCCCTACTTCAAGAGGGAGCCCCAAGCTTATGTTTCAGACCATTTTTGTCCGGTGCAGAACCTTTTATCAAATATGCTTTGGCTATTTTTCTCAATACAAAAAATAAAAAGGTTTGTAAACAATAAAACCCCAAAAGAATATGGAGAAAGACCAACACATTATATTTAGATGAACTAGGCCACGTAACAATCACAAAATCGGCTACTTGTGAAGTCCTACAAAGCCCAGACAAATACAATAACTAGAGGGAGGCAGCAATTGAGGGAGACAAGAATCCAGGATCAGACACACATCACTTAATGCATTGTATTGCATTTGCCCTGTTTCAACATGGGGAGGTAGGGTTTTGGTGATCTCATAGTATGTAAACGAAACTCTCTTTTCTCCTTTAGCTACTATGACACTAATCACTGCTGCAGTAGGGCCGGACACTGGCCCTGGGCACTACAAAGAAGCCTTCACTTATGGTATCTCTGGAAGCCAAGAAGGAAAAGCCCAGAATTTTTAAAGGTTAAGGAATTTAGTCCTTGCTTCATATATCCATCCTTGGGCAGCTGAAAATGGGTACAGACTTATAGTTCTTAAAACCTGTCTCTACCAGCTCATTTCTTATTTTACAAACACACACACATATACCTTATTGTGTATGGTATGCCTAGCCCAATCCAATAAAGGATGAATCTGGTATATAAAGTGAATTCTAAACCCTGAGATCCGAGGCCTGGAACAGGAATCCTTTATTACACATATATAGACAACTCTCACCTAATCTTGGCTTCCCCTCTGCACCTTTTACTTGGCCCAGCCTCTCTTAACCTCTACACCACCTATTCCTATTCATATCAATATCCAGTGTTCCAGTAGATCAAGTCATGGGGCCACCCAGTTAAAATCTAGTCTTCCATGAAACATTGAAAGTGGAAGGGTTTCAAGGGGACATTATAGCAGAAAAGCCAGCTCTAATTGGCAAAAATGAGGTAGTTCAGTTAGTTATACACTTCAAATAGTTGTTCTCTCTGATGATAAAACATCAAAAGCATTC
>NW_006434367.1:87004-125017 GCF_000325575.1 Pteropus alecto | reverse complement strand
ATATTCCTGCTATGCAGACCCAGAGCTGCTGCTTACTTATCCCTGAGCTTGCTCATGTACCTGAGAACACATTACAAGAATGAGGGCCTTAGATTAAAATACACAAAATTACAAAACCAGAATATTTATATTACAAAAAAAAGTAAAAATGCACAAGATACATCATTTTCACACAGCTAGTGCAATGGGCATACTGGAGAAAGTGAGACCCAAAGTACAATTATCCAAGGGACCAAATAAATAAAATTGTATTAGCCCAGAATGAGGTAGGAGTGAGCTTAAGAGTAGCAGGTCTGCAGCTATTTCCCCAACCACTTCTTTTGCCTACTGTTACAATCCTTTGCTTGGGACAGTTCTCAACACCCTATCCCAAGAGTGAGTTATGAGGAGACAAGATGTGGAAAAACTTGCCTTATCCCCAAGAGATTTCCTCCCATAGAATGCCATTCATGGGTTGGATCCATTAACCTGGTCTCATGATTAATCTTTTCACTCTGGCATAGAAAATATTACATATCCTTCTTTAAAAGGAAAAGAACTTCCCTATTTAGCTCACTTTCAGAAGCTGGAGACTCTGGGGGTGGAGACGCAAATAAAGTATGCAGGGATAGACTTCCCCCAAAGCCCTCCTATGCATTTGGATAGAGTGTGGTTGGAGTTCCTTTGCCTCACCCCTTCCCCCTACCAAAAGGGACTAGGGGATGATGCCATGGACCCCTGCCTAATATACATGGCAGTGCCAGCTGCTGCCAACCTACCCTATCCCCAGTTTTTTCATTCTGCTGATTGATGCCTTCTCCTTGAAACTTCCTGACCTCAAAAGGATAGTCTCCCTCTGCCCACCCACTGTAGCTCAATTCTGGGCCTCTGGGAATACGGCAGGGCCATGGATTTCTTCTTCATCCTCCTAAAGTAGGTTGGCTTTCCCTGTGAGCTGGGGGCCTTCAGTGGATAGGACACCACCATATGGCTGATGCTCAGGCAGAAGTGGCACTTCTTAGGTTGGGGAGGCAGCTTACATTCCTTGGAATGATAATCTAGACATAGCACCTGTATCCCTTTGATCTGTGCTTCTGCATGTTCTTCTTTGGCCACCTTTCATGAGCAAGTTACTCTCTGGTGCACAGAGACATCCACAAAGGGGTCAAGCACAACCCCAGGATGGGCAGTCATGCACAGGAAGCAAAACTCCATGGGCATGTTGAACCACTTGCAGATGCCAGCGCTGTGCCTAGGCCATGTCCTCTGGTGCCTCTTGCGACTTGGTGCAGCCTCCTGCAAACTGCTGGACTGACATAGAGTCCATGGTATTTGACTAAGCCTGTGGTTCAGAGCCCCAGGTTGAGTGGCTGCTGGCCGTAGCCAAGTATGGAGGCAAAGGCTTTGTTATGTTTCATAATAGCATCAAACAGCAAACTAGCCAGGTGTCTTTGGAAATTACACGTCTACTAGATACAACACATGGAACTTATCTTTTGAGAAAGGCTCATCCAGATCTTGGTGACACTTACATTAACATGTACCAGATGCAATTCGCTAATTCTATTTGCTTTTTCTCTAGGGAAGAAAAATATCAATCATAAGGTGAAGATTAGGGGACTTGAAACTTAAGAGAAATTTGGCCAAAGGACTCCTAGAAAAACTACTTCTGGGTCACCATCTACTGTCTCCTTCTCTCCATCTGTTCTGCATATCATGTCCAGTACATATTACTATACTACTATGGTGGTCTTTAAGGACTTTCTGCTTTGCATGTTCTTCCGTTGCTACAAGATTTAAAACATTTCTGTTGCTATGCTGAATGTTCTACTCAAACTGACAATTACAAGAAGTCAAGTGACTGTTAACCCAGTACCTCAGCAAAAGCCTTAGTGTATATTTTTTCTTTTTTTCTCTTTTTTAAATTATTTTTTATTAAGTTTATTGGGGTAACATTGGTTAATACAACTATATAATTTTCAGGTGTACATTATAATTTGACAACTGTATATTCTATTGCGTGTTTACCACCCAAAGTCCAGTTTCCTTCAGCTATGATTCCCTGTACCCACTTCACCCTCTCACTTCCCCCCCTATATTTGAGCCCCTTTAACCATCTACTTAGCCTCTCCTCCCCTACCACTTACCTTCTGGGAACCACTAGTCTATAGTCCATGTCCATGAGACTCTGTTTGTTTGTCCTGTTCATTTACTGCTTTTAGGTTTATATCCCACATATAAGTGATTTCATGTGATTTTCAACTTTTTCTGTCTGGTTTATTTCACTTAGCATGATTATCTCGAGGTCTATCCGTGTTGTCGCAAATGACAGTATTTCATCTATTTCTATGGCTGAGTAATATTCCATTGTATATATGCACCACAGCTTCTTTAGTCAATCATCTATTGTGGGACACTTTGGTTGCTCCATGACCTGGCCACAGTGAATAATGCTGCTGTGAACATCGGTATGCAAATATCTTTTCAGATATGGGTTTTCAAGTTTGGGGGGTAAATACTCAGTGGAGGGATTGCTGGATCATATGATAAATCAATTCTTAGCTTTTTGAGGAACCCCCACACTGTTTCCCATAGTGTCTGTACCAATTTGCAGTCCCACCAGCAGTATATGAAGGTTCCTTTTTCTCCACATCCTCTCCAACATTTATTACTTGTCCTGTTGATTATAGCTATTCTAACAGGTGTGAGATGGTATCTCATTGTGGTTTTGATTTCCCTAATAGCTAGTGATGTTGAGCATCCTTTCAAATAATTGTTGGCCATTTGTGTGTCCTCTAGGGAGAAGTGTCTGTTCCAGTCCTTTGACTATTTTTTGATTAGATCGTTCGTTTTTGTTGTTGTTACGTATGAGTTCATACAAAGAGTTGTATGAGTTCTTTGTATATTTTGGATATTAGGCCCTAATCAGAGGTTTTGCTTGCAAATATATTTTCTCATTCAGCTGATTGTCTCTTTACCTTGTTGAAGATTTCTTTTGCTGAGCAGAAGTTTTTTAGATTTATATAGTCCTATTCATTATTTTAGCTTTTACTTTCTTTGCCTTTGAGGTCAGATTCATAAAATCCTCTTTAAATCTGAGGACTTTGAGTTTAGCTTCTATGTTTTCTTCTATGCATTTTATTGTTTCACGTCTTATATTTAGGTCCTTAATCCATTTTGAGTTAATTTTGGTGTGTGGTGATAGACAACAGTCTAGTTTCATTCTTTGACAGGTGGCTTTCCAGTTTTGTCAGCATCATATATTGAAGAGGCTTTTCTTTCTCTACTGTATGTTTCTGGCTTTTTTGTCGATAATTATGTACCCATATAAATATGGGTTTACTTCTCAACTCTCGATTCTGTTTCACTGGTTCATGTGTCTGTTTTGGAGCTGAGATGTGTCTCCTGGAGGCAGCATCGGGTTAAGTTTTGTGTTTTGATCCATTCTGCGACTCTGTGCCTTTTTATTGGTGAATTCAGTCCATTTACATTTAGCGTGATTATTAAAATACAAGATCTTCTTGTCATCATTTTATCTTTTGCTTTCTGTTAACTTGGTGTTTCCATTGCTTCCTTGTTCTTGTGTTTCTGTTTTCTTTATTTTGGTTGGTTGGCTTTTGTGGGGTTCTTCTTGTTTTACGTTACATACTTCAGTTCTGTATCTTCTCTGTGCTTACCATTACAAATATGTAAAGGATAGTTATATATAAATGGAACACTGTGTATATATATACACACAGTGTTCCATATATAAATGGAACACTGTATATATATATATATATATGGAACACTGTGTGTATATATATACACAGTTATATATAAATGGAACACTGTATATATATATATGGAACACTGTGTGTATATGTATACACAGTGTTCCATTTTCTTTTGTGCATGCCTTATCTCCAATCCCCTTTGCAAATTTGGATCTTTGAATCCTCTCTTTTTTAGTCATTGTTATCTCAATTCACCCGTATGGATGCTGAACTTTCATTACTACCTTGTTATAACAATTCTCTTCTTATTGTTTAAGCTTATAATGTCCTGTTCTTAGTAAAGGTTGCACTCTTCTGCTTCTTTGTGCTTGATAGTCAGTGTCCTTCTAATTATGTTTTTGCTGCTGTTGTTATTTTGTTTTAGGTAAACTGACCTCTTTCAGTATTTCTTGTAGTGCAAGCCTCATAATGGAGAATTTCCTCAATTTTTATATATCTGGAAAAGTCTTAATTTCTCCTTCATATTTAAAGGAGAGCTTAGATAGGTACATTATTCTAGGCTGGCAGTTTCTTTCACTTAATAGTTTAAATATTTGATTCCATTGTTTTCTGGCTTGTAAATTTTGCTCTGAGAAGTCTGAGGATAATCTAATGGGTTTTCCTTTGTAAGTTACCCTTTTCTTCTCCCTGACTGCCCTGAGAATTTTGTCTTTGTCATTGATTTTTGATAATTTTAATACAATGTGTCTTGGTGAAGGCCTTTTTGGGTTGAGATAATTGGGTGTTCTGTTGACTTCTTGCATTCCAAGCTCTACCTCATTCCTCAGATTTGGGAAATTCTAGTCAACGATTTGTCTGAAAATGCTTTCTAGTCCCTGATTCTTTTCCTCACCTTCGAGAATGCTCATAATTTTTATGTTCCTCTCCTGATGGAATCAGCTAGTTCTTGAATTTCTATTTTATCATTTTTATTCTTCGGTTTCTCTCTTTTTCTTTCTGATTTATTTTTAGATTACTGTCTTCAATATCACAGATCCTTTCCTCCATTTGGTCAGCTCTATTTCCCCAGCTTGCTATTTCATTTTTTAGCTCTTGCAGTGTGTTCTTCATCTCCAGAAGTTCTATTTGGTTCTTTTTGAGGATTCAGTCTCCTTGCTCTGTTCATCTAGTTGTTTTTTTCAATTCCTGACATTGTTGATATTACTCGTTATGGAATTCACTGAGTTTTTTCAGAAGTACCACCCTGAATTCTCTGTCATTTAAGTTGCATATTTCTAGGTCTGTAAGCTTATTTTCTGGAATTTTTTCTCTCTATCTTTTTTTTTTTCCTGAGATGCCTTGTCACCTTGGTTGTTCATGGTTTAATGGACTATTTCTCTGTCTAAGCATTAATCAAAATGTTCTGCTTTTTTTTTTCCAGAAAGAAGATTTATTGTATAAAGGTCTTTCTTAGGCTGCTGCAAAGAAGGCACTTCTCTTTTGGTTTCCAGTATGTGGCGTCTAAGCTTCTTGGATCCTTGCTTTATATAAAGCCTTAAAAATGCCTTTTATTTTCTGATAGATATTTAATCATGCTTGCTACCCTCAGTTTCCGTGCCTGTCAGTGTTAGCAACAGTTTCAGTAGCATTTGCTCAGATCCTTGGGGCTCCGCGGTGTTCAGTCTCAGAGAGTATGGGAGAGGGGCGCCCTGGTTTGGAGGTTGGGGGCTGCAGCTCAGCCTTGGTTTTGCAACCATGGCCTGTAAAAATCAATTGTTGTTTTTCTGCTGTCCCGCTTTTCTGTCTTCTGTCTTGATAACTGGCCCCTGCCGCTGGCTGTGGAGAGCTCACAGCGTTCCCAGGCAGGGCTGTTAAGGTAACTCACTGTTCTTTCTCCCCTTCCTTTCCTTCTACAAGTAGCTTTGGTGTCTGCAAGAGGCAGCTTCTTCGTTTCTCCCAGTCCACCACGTGACCCCTGGGGTTCTGGCCTGTGGTAGCTCTTATGTGCAGATCCCATACTCAGAACGTGCTGGTGTGCAGTTTGGGTGTTTTTTGTTCACTTTTAAATGTTCAGCTTATTGTTGTTTCAAGGGGAGAGATCTGGAGACTTCTCTCTCTCTGCTGTGTTTCAAAGATCAAACTAGTGTGTATTTTTTATTTTCTCTAGCCAAGGCAATAGAAGCAGTTTCTGTCAATGAACATAATTGTCTGCCACACTATTTAGTATACCTTGTAGAGATCTTGGGCATATTAGGTTAGATTCTGATTTTGTTGTCCTGTTGAAGGCAAAGGGCAGGTCCGTGAGGGTAATCCTATGAGTATGGAGGAGATGAGGACTGTACTCACCAGACAGACATGCTCAGAGGCAGACCTCAGGCAGATATTTAGACTTAGATGTAAAAGGGAATGCCTATCCCTCTTGTTCTGATCTGTTTGTTCTGAACTTCCAGGAGCCTAGACATGCTTGAAAACCCTATGATGGTAGGTATTACAAAAACCTTCAGCCAGAGTAAAAGCTGATCTGGAGAAAGGCTGCAAGCATCACTGTAAGAACCTCTATGATGAAGATGCGTGAAGGGAATCTAAGTATTTAATTGCCAATAACTTCAGGTACTTGTTTGCCTTCTCCTTTCTGGGCCATAATAGTCTTTTACAAGGTCTAAAACTTGTCTCAGTTATGCTATGAAAGTCAAGAGAAGAATTATGTATGTACTCTTGGGCTTAAGTGTTAAAGAGAGAAAAGTAACTCCTTCCCCTTTAATTAAGAGATCTCCAAGTGGCTGGCATGTACCTTGGACTTCCTGACATGAAGTCTTTTTCTCTGTTGCTGGAATGGCTTCGACAGGCAAATATCTTTATGCTTTTTGACAGAAAATTGTCTTATCAATTAATTGATTAATTTATAAATGTTTTTGATCACCTATTATATTTAAGCATTGTGGAGGAATGTAAAAAATCAGAAGGCATGTTAGTTTGTCCTCAATTGAAACAAAATCTAATTGGAAAAATAAAATCTAATCTTATTGACCAATACAGAAGAAATGTCAAATAGATGTAAATGTTCCAGAGAGCTCTCTTGATTACCAGTTCTAGATATTACTGAGATTGTACACATTTCACTTCAACACAAATAGAGAGTTTAAATACAAAGTTCGAGTTCTTTTCTGATCTGCTTCATCAAGAACAGTGATTTTCCTAAGTCTGAATACAGATCCTTGGCACTCAGAGATGATTAACCCCTTCTCCAGGTCAGATGTCAACATTGTCCTCTTGTGGCTGTATTGTCCCACATATGAGAGAGTATTCCTTGAACTCCACAGGCACTGCTTCCTCACCACTTAACACAAGGAAAGTGAGAGCAGAGATTTGAGTGGAGATGAGAAAGGTATTATCCTGAAATGGCATTTTGTTTTGTTGAGAGGGTGAATTGCTAATTTTGTGGGTTTCCTGACAGTTTATTTCCTCTTCTAAGTAATGTATTCATGAAAGCATTTTCACTGTCAATCCTTTTGATGACTCATTTTGACTATGCACAAAATTTTGCATTAAAAATAATAGACTCTACTTTATCAAGTGAGTTCTTTCATGTAAAAGCTTCATGGTTTGGATGAAAACTATGGGACAAGCCTAGCTTTTCTAGTATATACACCTTAAACCTCACATTCAAATGTTATGTTACAATTAAAGAAAATTTCAGACCAAATTCTGACATACATAAATATACAAGCAAGCAGATATAAAACTGGTTATAATCTGTTCTGTATGCTCAATAATTTTCCAGCTCTCTGTCCTCAGCAAACCTGTGATGGTTTACTCAGGGCTGATGCTCCAGCATTACAATGGCAAAATTCAGCCAACTTTCTAGATAGAATCAGTAAACAGTTTTCTCAGGTCAGTGGCTAGGACACAGGATCTATGGCATATAAGCCCAGATATGATTCTGAAGTATACAGGCTAACAGGATCACTGAATGCTACATTCTTCATATAAGGGGGTGGGGGAATGCCTATACCATATTTCTAATCAATCCACATATCATGAATACAACTAATCTCAATAACACATATAATTTCCAACATCTTTTATGCCCATTAATAATATCACCAGTATTAATGGAAGAGAAAGTTGGCTGAAACACCAAGGAAGAAGAGCCTGTGAAAACATGAGGCTGGGTTTAAGGGGGAAACCAAGAGAGTAGTGTCTCAAAATTCAAGAGATGCGAGAACAATTGTTCCAAGAAAGAGAGAAGTCAACAGCATCAACTATTGGCAAGATGTCCATTTTATATGTCAATAAGGTCTTGGTGACTTGCCTAACAGTGTTGAAATAATGAGCTGAGGGTAGAAGCCAGACTGTAATAGCTTGAAGAGTGAGTGAGAGGCAAGGAAGTAGAGATGGCAAGTGTAGAAAAGTCAGTTGAGTTTGCTCTGCTACTTTGATTTTGCAGGTTTTTGTACTTATCATGCTGTAGAGATACTGCCTAAAATTTGTACCTTTCTTTCCATTTGGTTTTGAAAGTGTGTAACTAGGAAGTCTTTCTAGTAGGATATGATGGGCTACTGTGGCTTTGAGCAAGAGAATGAGCTTGTACAGCCATCTATGTCACTGTATTTTGAGATACATCTGTTTGTGTGTTTATAGGTGAAAATATTTTGCTGCTTTTTCATGTGTTTCTGATGACCTGAATATCTTGGCTTCAAGAGTTCCATCACCACACTTGTATTCTTATCCATGACTTCTCTGGGATACTCTCTTCCTCTCTCAGGTAACAACTATGTGTCTCTCGAATCTGTATCTCCAGCTCAGACCTCCCACTTAAATTTAGACTCACATATACTGCTGCCTATCAAATAACCTATAGACATCTCAAATATTACAAATAATTATTTTTTTATTACTTATTTAATCTTCACAATGACCCTATGGTTTAGATGCTATTTTTGTCTTTATCTTACAGATGAGGAAATTGATGCATAAAGAGGTTAAATAATTTTTCTTAAAATGCATGGCTAATAAACAGAGGAGCTAGGCTATGAACCCAGGCTGTCTGGTTCTAGAATCTGTGCTCTTAAACAATACATTATGCTGCCTTCCAACATGCCCAAACTGAACTCAACTTTCTCCAATTCTGTTTCTCCTCCACTATTTACAATTTAAATTGGTGACACTATTATCTACCTTGTAAGCTTTCCTTGCTTCTTGCTAAGATCACCCATAGCCCCAGGTAAGAGAATCCTTCTCCAGTTGTGCCTTTATCTACAGATCAGGAGTCTGTGGGACCAAGGGGGTATGCCTTCAGAGTCTGCACTTCCATCTAGACCACACTCTGTACCCAGGATCTAGGAAATCTCCACCCAAATAATCCAGCTAGCTCCTATGGTTTACTCAGGCCTCTTCCCTAGGTCTATTCTCTCAAAGCCAGACCACATTGTTAGTACTTGCACTCTTATGTTTGAAGCATTTCTGGGGCTGTGGATAGACATATAGGCTGTGGTATCCATACCATGCAAAGCAATACCCTCATGGCATATGATAGAGCTGTACCAGCTCTATCAAGCTATATCTCTTCACTTTCAAACCCACTTTTCTATCCTCTGCTTTGTGATGCTGGCCTGGAATTCATCAACTCTCATTTATGCTTTACTAGTCAGCCCTCTATTAATGCTTTACCAACAGGTTATATTGGAGGAAGACCATGAGGATGGTACTTATTCTTTCCTTTCTGTTTTCTATTGGCTCCTTGTATGCTCCACAGTTTTCCAGCATTCAAAGAATCAGCCTCCTTAGAGACACTGGCACAAACTGAACATTTCTCCATCCTCAGAAGTCTGAACTTCAACTCCATGGAAGCCCTTCCCCAGGCTTCTAAGTTGTACCAGTCCTCTCTGCTTTCTTTGGTTACTACCTCTATGACACATTACTGTTCTATTTTTATCTTTTTAATCCCAGTTAACAACTTTATACCTTGTTAATAACTTTATATTCAGTTCTCCCTATACAAATAACTAGCTTGATTTTCTTCCTCTAACTAATTCTAATTAATAAATTGATACCAAGAATATCTCTAGGGAATGAATCACTAAAGATGGGGTTTGGCCTTGTCCTTGGACTTTACCAGCAATGAGCTCCTTATCAATGAGAAGCTAGTAATCCATGGTATGCAGTGGCATCATGGTTAATCAAATTGTGATAAAAGCCTATTGAATCAAGTATTCTGGAAGACAAATAGCAGCTGCTTTTGACTATATGAAAGGAATGACGACCACAAGGACTATTTCATCGAGTGGATTTATCTCAGAGCACTTAGAGGGTCCATTAAAAAAAAAAAACAATGAGTTTAGGTTTTTAGATTCTTAGTTCATGTCACAATGACTGTCAGAGAACCAGACAGCCTCTATGGAAGTCATAAAAAAATCTCTTACTTGTAATCACAGGGCAGATATTGGTGTAAATAAAAAGAAATGTAGGCTTCCGGTCAAGATGGCATAGTAGGTAGATGCTGTGCTCACCTCCTCTCACAACTACATAAAAATTACAACTAAATTACAGAACAATCATCATTGGGAGTTGCCTGGTCTAGCTAAACATACATCAGAGGCTACCTCGAGATGGTAAGAGGGGCGGAGACACAAAATGGGCTGGTCTCACAACCACATATGACATTTGAGAAGTAGGAGGGATATCTTGGCTACAGAGGTTCCCCACAAAGGAGCAAGGGATCTGAGACCCACATGGAGTTCCCCAGCCCAAGGACTGCAGTGCCAGAAAGAGAAGTCCCTACAACTTCTGTCTGTGAAAACCAGTGGAGATTGTGGCTGAGTGAGGTGGACGGTTATAAGAGTCACAGATGATCCTCTTAAAGGACTCACTCACAGATTCACTCACTCTGAGCTCCAGTGCTGGGGCATCTGCTAGAAAAACACCAGAGATATACAGGGAGGAAATGAATTGTCTGGCTTCAGGGCAAGGGCTGGAGCAGCAGCTTTCACCCAGACAGAAGTGCTGGCAGAATCCATTGTTCCTTTGTTGAGCCCTTCACTCTCTCAACACACAGACACAGATGCAGGCAGTGGCCATATCTGACTCTCCATCAACCCCACCCTGCTGATTTCCTGAGATCTTGCCCCTCCCAAATTGTGAGCCCATCCACGCCACCTCCAGAAGATTTTTCACACAAATGGCCTATCTTGGCTGATGCTGCGAACTTTACTAAAATCTCTCAAAAGTTCACAAAACCCAAACAAGCAGCATATGACCTCAGCATGTCCCATACTTCTTGCTGAGTAGCCCTAAGCCTAGAACTAGTTGCAACCCTGGTTCCTGACTTAGCTTCTTGAGGCATCTCTAAGTCCATCAAGGGTGGCAACTATCTGCAGATTGCTTGGTGACTCTTGCCATGTGGCCCTGGGCAGTGTGCAGGCTGAAGCTGAATTTTGTCTGTGGAGGCACCTGGGGCCAGCACATCCTGTGGCCCAATTGGACCCAAGCTGGAGCATCACTCAGGGCTGCATCTGAGGAAGATACAACCAAAGGCAAACTGAGAAGGTACCAGAGACCTGCAAAAGTGAACACTGCTCTGTAGGGTCAGACCATCACTGGCCAGTTCACACAACCAATCAATCCAAGGGGCAATCCCTCCTAAAGAGGTGCAGACAGCATCCGAGGCTCAGCTACAAGAGGGCATACACAACCCATACAAGGGACACACATGGAGCACCCAGCTCAAATGACCAGGGATACTGAGCCACTGGGCCCCACAAGACACCTACTACATTAGGTCATTCTACTAAGACCGGGAGACTAAAATGCCCTACCTAATACATAGAAACAAACACAGGGAGGCAGCCCAAATGGGGAGACAAACATGTCCCAAATGCAAAAACAGAAAAATGCTCCAGAAAAATATCTAAACAAAATGGAGACAAGAAATATACCAGGTGCAGAGTTCTAGAGAAAAAGCAGATGAACTTGGTGAGAACCTGAACAAAAAGAAAACATAAAAATGGAAATAGAAAACATAAAAAAGAATCAGTCAGAAATGAAGAATACAATAACTGAAATAAAAAATACACTAAAAGAAATCAACAGTAGATTAAGTGAAGTGAAAAATCAAATCAGCGATTTAGAAGATAAGGTAGCAGGAAACATTCAATCAGAATGGCAACAAGAGAAAAGAATTCAAGAAAATAAAATGAGTTTAAGGGGCCTCTGGGAAAACATCAAGCATAACAAGGGTATCGGAAAGAGAAGAGAGAGCAAAAAATTGAAAATTTATTTGAAGAAAAAATGATGAAAAACTTCCCTAACCTTGTGAAGGAAATATACATATAAGCCCAGGAAACAGAGTCCCAAACAAGATGAACCCAAAGAAGTCCACACCAAGACACATTATAATTAAAATGCCAAAGCATAGAGACAAAAAGAGACTCTTAAAAGCACCAAAAGAAAAGCAACTACCTACCAGGGAGCTCCCAGAAAACTGTCAGCTGATTTCTCAACAAAAACTTTGCAGGCTAGAAGGTGGTTGTCATGAAATATTCAAATAATGAAAAGCAAGGACCTACAATACAATGAAGATTACTCTATCCAACAAAACTATCATTTAGAATTGAAGGACAGGTAAAGACCTTCCCAGACAAGAAAAAGCTAAAGGAGTCCATCAATACCAAACCAGTATTACAAGAAATGTTAAAGGGACTTCTTGATGAAGAAGAAGAAAACTAAATAAAATATATGAATAATAATGTCATTCTGGTCAAGAGGGCAGGCTTGGTAAAAGCAGGGTTCACCTCCTTCCAAAACCACGTTAAAATTACAACCAAATTATAAAACAAAACCTTGGAGAACCACATGAAGTCTAGCTGATCATAATATATACATCAGAGAATATAAAGAAGAAGCCATATGAAGTCTGATAGGGGGGCAGAGATGCAAAGTAAGTTGGTCCCAAACCCACAAGTGGCAGTTGAGCAGCAGGAAGGAAAATGTGTTTGCAGAGGACCCCCCCTGAAGGAACATGGGGCCCTACCCCCACACAGGGGTTCCAAGCTCAGGGTTCCAGTCCCAGAAAGAGGTATTCCCACAAAAATCTGACTGTAAAAACCAGTGGAGACTCTGGCTGTCTGGGGAGCACAGCATAAGGGACGCATTTAATATCTCGACTAGGTGGAGGGTCAGAGGAGGGAGAGAGCAATTGGGGGATCATTTTTTGAACTATATAGATGTCTAACCAATGTACTGTATACTTGAAACTAATCAAAATAAATAAATTAGAAAAATAAGAAATGATAATTAAGGTCTGAGGTGAGTCGGTGGGAAATGACAGACTGCAGAGTTGGGCAGTTTTCATAATGGTTTCTATCGCCAGAACAGACAACTCCGTCCTTGCTTAGGTAGATAACTCGTTGTAATATCTGATCTGAAGATGGCGGGACCCCACTGTGGCCCACAGCACCCAAACAGGTGGGACTCTGCCCCCGAATCACGGGAGGCACCCTCGGGACACCCATCCGGACTTTGATTTAACATGTTCCAACCTGCTAAGAAAACATCTCGGCATTCAAGGCAAGCGGCCCTCACAACATTAGGCTTTTACCTTGAAATGTCTGAAACGCTTGACCTGAGTAGGCTGGAGGCAACCCTATCCCTTAGGAACCAAGCCTCTCAAGTGCGTGGGATCCCAGAGACAGGAGTTCTATCCGGAGAAAGGGTGAGAAGACCCAGAGACAGCCGGGCGGGCGCTCCCCAAGGCTCCGCCCTCAGTCATATTTTCCAGCCCATTCAAAGGCATTTGCATGAAGTGCCGTCACTCTGGGGGATTTCCATCTTTCTATTTCAAACCTGCTCTTCGCCACCACCTCATCTGCACACCTGTCGTTGGAAGTCCCTGCGAAGGGAGTGGCAGTCCCTGCCCGGCCTGCCCTCGAGGAGCCCGGTTTCGCCCTGAGAAGCTGGAGTGCGTGGCTCTGCTGCAGGGCCGCATGCCTGCGTCCGTTTCTGGGTCAAATCGCTCGCATGCCGTCTCTCCCCTGCGAATCTGCCTTCGGGCCACGTGGACCGCCCCCCAACCCGCCCTGCGCCCCCGCCATGCCTCCTTTGCCTGCTTAAAGTCCTTCATCATCTCCACTCAGCGCACGTCAATCAGGAGGCTGCGCGCCCAGCCTCCCCTAGGAGCAGCCTGGAGCGCTGCGCCCTTCCTCTGCCCTGGGAGTCTACCACTTTCCTCCTCATCTGACCACCCCATTCTCGTCCTCCTGCGGCCAGACACGGGCGCTGCAGCTGCTGACGCCTCCCTTTCTTGATCACCTCTGGGAAGGCCCTGAGTCCTGGCTGGGGGAGATGGCCGGCTCTTGTCCTGTGACACTCCCCTGTCCTATCCCAAGTCCTATCCCGCTGGCCGTGACAGTCAGGACGTGTTTATATTTTTGATACCCCACTGAAAAGTGTGCCCTTCCTAGGAGGGGCATCTGTATTCTGCCCTGTAAATATCCAGATAGGGGAAATGAGGAGAAAACAGACAAAGAGGAATGATCTGGGAAATAATGTTGGTAAGGGAAAATTGGGGAGAAATGGAGGGTTAAATAGTGAATGAAGAATGGGTGAGTGCCAGGGACTTGAAAAGACAGAGTAAGAGCGAGAGAGTGACATAAAAAAGAAGCACAGGGAGAAGCGAAGCACTCAAATAGGGGGACCAGTAAAGGGATAAAGAAAATGAGGGGGTTTTGTCCAACAGCAATGGGGGCAACAGAAGGGTAGACCCCAAATTCATTAGATGCTTTAAAAATAGATTGTATTTTCATTTTTTAAATTTTATTTTATTAGTTTCAAGTATACAGTACATTGGTTAGACACTTATATAGTTTATAAATAAATGATCCTCCTAGTTACTCTTTCTCTCTGGCTCTCCACCTAGCCAATACATTTGAAAAGATGCTCAACATTGCTATCTATTTCAATGCTGGCTTATTTCACTTAGCATGATTATCTCGAGTCCATGTGTGTGTTGCAAATGGCAATTACTTCTTATGGCTGAGTAATATTCCATTGTATATATGTACCATAGCTTCTTGAGCCAATTATCTGTTGTAGGACACATCGATTGCTTCCATGTCCTGGCCACTGTGAATAATGCTGCTATGAATATTGTTGTGTAAATATCATTTCGGATATGAGCTTTCAAGACTTTGGGGTAAATACCCAGTAGAGGGATTGCTGGTTCATATGGTAGATCAATTCTTAGTTTTTTGAGGAACCTCCATACTGTTTTCCATAGTGGCTGTACCAATTTGTAGTCCCACCAGCAATGTATGAGGGTTGCTATTTTTTCGCATCCTATCCAACATTTGTTATTACTTGTCCTGTTGATTATAGCTATTCTAACAGGTGTGAGGTTGTATCTCATTGTGGCTTTGATTTGTATTTCCCTGATAGCAATGTTGAGCATCTTTTCAAATATTTGTTGGCCATTTGTATGTCCTCTATAGAGAAACGTCTGTTCAGGTCCTCTGCCCATTTTTTTGATTAGATCATTTGTTTCTTTGTTGCTATTAAGTCATATGAGTTCTTTGTATATTTTTGATATTAGGCCCTTATTGGAGGTGTTGCTTGCAAATATATTTTCCCATTTGGATGATTGTTTCTTTACTTTTTTTATGATTTCATTTTCTGAGCAGAGCTTTTTAGTTTGATATAGTCCCATTCGTTTATTTTAGCTTTTATTTTCCTTGCTTTTGAGGTCAAATTCATAAAATCCTCTTAAAGTCCAAGATCCTTGAGTTTAGTTCCTATGTTTTCTTCTATACATTTTATTGTTTCAGGTCTTATATTCAGGTTCTTAATTCATTTGGAGTTAATTTTGGTATGTGGTGATAGACAACAGTCTAGTTTCATTCTTTTGCAGGTGGTTTTCCAGTTTTCCAGCATCATTTATTAAACAGGGTTTCTTTTCACCACTGTATGTTTTTGGCTTTTTTCGTTGGCTGTTTTGATTACTGTCGCTTTTTAGCATAATTTTAAATTGAGCAGAGTGATACCACCAGCCTTGTTTTTTTTTACTCCGAATGGCTTTGGCAATTCAGGGTCTTTTGTGCTTCCATACAAATCTGATGATTTTTTGTTCTATTTCTTTAACAAAAATGCCAATGAAATTTTATGGGGATTGCATTAAATCTGTATAATGCTCTAGGTAATATGGTCATTTTAACTATGTTTATTCTTCCAATCCAAGAACATGGAATATCTTTCCATTTCTTTGTATCTTCCTTGATTCCTTTTAATAGGGTCTTATAATTTTCATCATATAGGTCCTTCACATGTTTTGTTAAATTTATTCCTAGGTATTTTATTCTTTTGTTGCAATTGCAAAAGGAATTATTTTTTCCACTTCATCTCACACTTAATTATTAGAGTAGAGGAATACTATAGATTTTTGAACGTTAATTTTGTATCTAGAGACTTTATTGTATTTGCTTATTGTTTCTAGTAGTGTCCTGCTCCTTTTCCTCACTTTCAATATTGCCCATTATTCTTATGATGGGATCAGCTAATTTTTGTATTTCTCTTTCATTATTTTTCATTTTTTGATTTCTCCCCTCTTCCTTCTGATTTATCTCTAGATTTCTGTCTTCAATATCACTGTTCTTTTCCTCCATTTGGTTGACTCTATTTCCCAAGCTTGCTATTTCAGTTTTCAACTCTTGCAGTGTGTTCTTCATCTCCAGATTTTCTATCTGTTTTTTTTTGAGGGTTTCAATCTCCATGCTCTGCTTTCTAGATGCTCTTTCAATTCCTGAAATTGTTGATATGAATTGTTTTGTAATTCACTGAGTTATTTCAGAAATACCATCCTGAACCTCTGTCATTTAAGTTGCATATTTCTATGTCTGTAAGCTTATTTTCTGGAGATTTTTCTCTTTCTGAGATGCCTTGTTACCTTGGTTGTTGATGGTGTTAATGGACTATTTGTCTGCCTGGGCATTAATGGAAATGTATTCTGCTTTTTTTCCCCCAGAGACATTTATTATGTAAGGTATCTCTTTAGCCAGCTGCAAAGAAGGAGCTTTTCTTTTGGTTTCCAGTAGCTGATGTCTAAATCTCTTGGATTCCTGCTTTATGTAAAGTTTTAAAAACGCCTTTTTATTTTCTGATAGATATTTAATCATGCTCACTACCCTCAGTTTCAGTCCCTGTCAGTGTTAGCAACAGTTTCCATAAGGTTTGCTCAGATTCCCCTAGGACTTTGTGGTGTTCTATCTCAGAGGGTGTGAAGGGAGGGTCCCTCTGGGTTGGAGGTTCAGGGCTGTGGCTCAGCTTTCGTTTTGCTACTACAGGTGATAATAATCAACTGTCATTTTTCTGCTGTCCTGCTTCTCTGCCTTCTGACCTGATGGCCCCTGCCGGTGGCTGCGGAGAGCTCACAGCTTTCCCAGGCTGGGCTGTTCAGGGACCTTGCCCCTCCTTCTCCCTTCTCCCTCCTCCTACAAGGAGCTCTGGTGGTTGCAAGAGGCGGCTTCTTTGTTTTTCCCAGTCCACCACCCGAAACCTGGGGTTCTGACTTGTGGTAGCTCTTATGCGCATATCCCACACTCAGAATGTGCTGGTGTGCAGTTTGGGTGTATTTTGTTCATTTTGAGATGTTCTGATTATTGTTTTTTCAAGGGGAGATATCTATGGACATCTCTTGCTCCGTCATGTTTCCTACTTCTCAAGGATGATAAGATTTAACTGCATATCCCTAGCACCCCTTGTAACTAGGATTCCGGACATGATTTCAATTCTGCAAATCAGATGTATTCACACACAAACAAAATCAGCTTTGAATTAAGTAGGAAGAGAAGTAGGATACAAATCATTCATATTCATTTACTGGTACAGATTTAGGACATGTGACATGATTCTGTAGCTGGCACTTGTATTTGCAACTTTCCAGTTCAACCAGCAGTTTCCGCTCATCACAGGAGCATCAGTTTCATTGGGAGACCAATTCTATGGTTGGGATCCGAGAACCATTCCTGGAAAAGCATCTCAGAATCTGATCTTTAACATTTCGATGATTCTGTAAGCAACTTAAGACTTGCTTCTTACACTTACAAAGGAGAGTGTCTTATCTGCTCTTCAACTAGATCTTTACCAATACAAAAATATCTCCAGGAGCAAATAAATGTGAGGTCACAAATTATATCCATATTTTATCCAACTAAATACTGTCACAATGCTCTTCAGAATGTTTGTACTAGTCTATATTTCTTAACTAAACCTGGATTTTTCCAGATTTTTGCTTTTTGCTTTTGGTTTTGGTTATTCTAGGTTAAGTGGAAATTTAGTTGTTTTAATTTATACTTGTGCAATTACAATTTAGTCAAAGCAACTTTTATATACTTTCAACTATTTTTATTTCCTATTCTATATATTGTTATGAGACTTTTGAACAGTCACTAATGGAGTGTACAAAGAAGTTCATGTACTGTCTCAATAACCAGCTTGAACACTTGAACACCATCCCCAGAGAAGTTGAAGTAACCATGATCAAAAAGCTATCTACCATTTGGAAATGACTAGGAAAGAATTTTATACTATTCTGGTTGTTTTTAGGCTATATTCTTCTGTCCCTGAGGGTGAAGAAAAAAATGGAAGTTCTTAAATTGCCTTGTCCCAAAAGGAGAAAGGAATTTTATATTGTCAAACAATCACTTGAACTGGAAACAAACAACCAATTAACTTTTTAGACAATACAGAGTTGTTTCTAGAAAATCTGAAAGTGGTTAAAATAGGGATCATTTGAACATATGGGCCACCAAACCTCGTGGTCTAACATCACTGATATGGCCACATCTAATCCAACTTGACATAACCAAGCAAGAGTTCAGAGTTTACAGTCATTAGGAAGAGCCTGGCAGAATGGTTCTCAGACTTGGCTGACATTAAAACAATCTGAGGAGCTTGTATAATTTCCAGTGTCAGAACTTTCCAATTCAGCATGTAAGGAGCTTGGAAGTTGCCACTCCATCCTAACAACTGAAAAGCTAAACAGACTAAAAGTCAACAGCTATTCTTGGATTCACAAGTGAGGCGAAGACACAGGGAAAACCACTCCCCCATGAAAGGAGAGGCTAACAGGCAAATACAAGAAATTACAGGTTACTGAAGCAGAAATTCATGAGCAGAAACCACTGTGGAAACCAGTGCCCTGGTAGGAAAACCTGAACTGCAATTGGCAAATTTTAATTTGTAAAATGTAACTGAACCTAATCTGCTGGGGTATTATCAGAGCCTAAATGACCTGATGGAAGGGAAATACCCAACTCCAGTCAGCTGTTGTCTTCTACATGGAAGAAGAGAAATACCCTGCTCTAGTGCACACTAGCTATCCTGCACCACCTACTGGGGGAGAAAAAAACTGAGCAAAACTTGTGAAGTTCAAAGACAAGAAGAAATTGCTCACTAAAAGACTAAGAAGTAATCATAGGACTATAGAATGCTTCCCCTATCCCTACACCTTACAACCTCTTTACTAAAGGCTTATTTATAGAGGTCTATATATAGTTCCTTTTATCTAGTACATCATGTCAAGAAAAAATTACAAAGTATACTAAAAGGCAAAAAACACAATTTAAAGAGATAGAGCATCAAAACCAGACATGACAGTGATGTTGGAATTACCAGACCAAGAATTTAAAACAACTATGATTCATATGCTAAGGGTGTTACAGAAATAGACCAGCAAGAAACCAAGCATCACTCGGAGAGTTGGAGAACTCAGGTTTATTACGCCGGTGGTCCCAGAAGAGCTAGTGCTCTGAAGATCTGGGCCCTGAGCTCAGGAGTAACCTTACTTTTATAGGACTTACCAAGCAAAGGCAATACATCTGTTCTTAACAAGCAAAGGCAATACATCTGTATCTAGACAGAACAATCAAAGAGGAGGGTGAGTCTTTAGTTGATTTTGAGATCTCTCTGCCCTTCGACCTATGCAGCAAGCATGTCTACAGAAGCAGAACAAAGAGTTGATTACAAGGTTAGCCATTTGAGTGGAAAATTCCTCTTCAAGGGCTCTGAGGGATAAAGTAGGTGGCATGCATATGGGCAATGTAAGCAGAGAAGTGGAAACTCTATGAAAGAACCAAAATAAATGCTAGTGATCAAAAACACTGTAAGAGAAATGAAGAATGACTTTGATGAGCTTATTAGTAGACTGGACACTGCTGAGGAAAGAATGTCAGCACTTAAATTTATCTCAATAGAAACCTCTGAAACTCAAAAGCAAAAAGAACGAAGACTGAAAAACAGAACAAACTATCCAAGGGCTATGGGACAACTATAAAAGGGGTAACATGCATAATTGAAATACCAGGAAAAGAAAGAGAGAAAGGAATAGAAGAAATATTTGAAACAATAATGATCAAGAATTTCTCCCAAATTAATTTACACCAAACCATACGTTCAGGAAGCTCAGAGAACACTATGCAAATAAATGTCAAAATCTTGTGTATTTTTTCTTCTTCTTGGAGTTAAATAATAGAGAAAGTTCAAGTACTTCATAATTTCTTTTATTTCATTATTTCTAGAACTCAGGAGCTCTGTTTCAACTTAAAAATCATGCACTGAAATACAGAATTTATCTACTGGAAACCAAAAGAAAAAAGCCTTCTTTGCAACAGGCTAAAGAAAGACCTTTATACAACAAATCTTTCTGAAAAAAAAAAAAAAAAAAGCAGAATATACTTCCATTAATGCCCAGGTGGAGAAGTAGTCCATTAAACATCATGAACCAAGGTGACAAGGCATTTAAGAAAGAGAGAAAAATCTCCAGAAAATAAGCTTACAGACATAGAAATATGCAACTTAAATGACAGAGAATTCAGGATGGTACTTCTGAAAAAAACTCAGCGAGATCCGAAACGATTCATGTCAACAATTTCAAGAACTGAAAAAACAACTAGATGAGCAGAATGAGTTCTTTAGCAAATATTTCTTCTATTCCTTTCTCTCTTTTCCTGGTATTCCCATTATGCATGTTACACTTTTTATAGTTGTCCCACAGCCTTTAGATAGTTTGGCTTTTGTGGGTTTTCCTTCTGGTTCTTCTTTATATAAAGACTTAATGATGCCTTATTTTCTTATAGGTGTTTAATCACACTCGCTACCTTCAGTCTCAGTCCCTGTCAGTGTTAGCAACAGTTTCGGTAGCATTTGCTCAGATTCCCCTGGGTCTCTGCAGTGTTTGATCTCAGAGGATATAGGGGCTGGGGCCCTCTGGGTTGGGTGATGAAGGCTGCAGCTCAGCCTCAGTTTGCAACCACAGCTGGTAAAAGTCAACTGTTGTTTTTCTTCCATCCCTGCTTCCCTGCCATCTCCATTTTCCTGCTTTCTGCCTTGATGACTGGGCACTGCCACAGGCCGTGTGAAGCTCACAGCTCTCCCAGGCAGGGCTGTTCAGGGAATTCGCTGCACTTTCTCCCCTCCTCCCTCCTCCTACAGGGACCTCTTGCTGCGAGAGGCAGCTTTTTTATTTCTCCCAGTCCATCACCCGATACCTGGTGTTCTGATCTGTGGTAGCTCTACGCGCAGGTCCCACGCTCAGATGTGCTGTGTAGTTTGGGTGTTTTTTGTTGAGTTTTAGATGTTCAGCTTAATGTTGTTTCAAGGGGAGAGATCTGGAGACGTCTCTCACTCCACCATGTTTCTGGCATCTATTGCTCTCAATGAGAAACTCACAGAGAACTGACAATGTGTAATGTGAGTTAGACCTTAGAGTTGAAGCACTTACGAATACTTCTACTTAACTACTCAATTTTGCATTCTAGAAATCTCTAGTACTTTAAATTGTTCTAAATCTGACTGGTTTTCTTTGCAAGAAATTCCAGAAACCTGATTCCAAGAAAATTGGAAAGGGATTTTTTTTTTAGCTGAATATGAAGTGTTTTTAGCTGAAATGTCTGGGCACATTTGTCTTCAAAACCCAAGAATTCCAAAGGAAATCTTGATGGAGAGGACTCCAGGTAGGAATCAACTATGCTGCCAACTTACCAACTCAAAACACATTTCCAGATGTGCTTATGAGTCTGTCCAGCTCTTAGATACTATGTTAAGTACAGTTCACAACTCGTTAGAACTGGTTTTAGTAGACAAAGGCATAGCTTTCCTCTGACCTTTAACTGTCATTGCCAGAACAGCTAGCAGTAATGGTTATGGTCTTATCCAAGTTGTAGAGAGAGAGTAATTTGTCCAAGCTATTGCAAGGACTGATAGATTTGGCTCTTTCATGGCCACAAATAGGCTGACCACAGAAGGGAAAGGTATAGCTGTATCTTTTTATTCTTTAATGTCCTTACTCCTTGAATTTCCTTAACTATATCTTATTATCATGGAGGCCTGGAGACAGGGCAAGGGAAGAGGCTCTTCCAAGCACATGAAGTTTAACAGTAAGTGGCTTTTCATCTCCCACCATTTCACCTTTGGGCCTGACACTGACCCCAACAGACTTAGGACTTTCGCATAAGGCATCTGGTCAGGGTACCAGGTGAGAGAATTTCACTGACATCCAAGAGCAAAGGAGAAAAATTGAGATGAATTGAGGAAAAATTAACAAGAGAAACTGAGATGAAGAGTGGCCTAAAAATGGGCCACGGCAGAGGGGAAGTTTAGAGTCATGGTAGTCAGTAAATTCTGCATGTGTGAACATTATCATTTCATTTTCTGAAGACAGAAAAGTGAACAATAAGCTATCTTGGTATATTTTCAGATACTTGACTGAGTGCTTTTTCCCATCAGAATTACAAAACATATATTTCTTATGAGCATTGTTAAATAGAATGAAGTCAAGAGTGAAACTTCATTTATTTTAGTGATTTTAATACACTAAATATATATTTAATATCTGGAGTCTAAACTGAGTAACCAGAATACCTTTATCTCTCAGTTATGGATATAAAGTGATTTTTTAAAAATTATACACTTTTTGTTTTATTTTTATTTTCTGTGTTGCTTGTTATTCTTTGAACTTTCTTTGACTGGGGGTGTGACTATTCTCTTTCTGAATCAATGAGCACCTGTGGGAGGAAAAGTTTTTTAGTCTGTAGAAACAGAGTCTGTAGGTATTTAAAACTCTTACTATATCTCCATAATTCCTTTTTTTCTTCCTATTCCATCACTCATTCATATATTTGAAAATTTCTCAAGCATTTGAAAGTCTTTATTCTATATAGGTTGAGCCCAAGATATTGTCTTTGAAAATTGCGGAGACGATGTGAATTAACTTACATTTTTTTATATAGCTAATTTTATATTATCCATAACAGCAGAAGTAAGAAGCAATCTGAGTAATACCAAACAATGAAAAGAAAAAAAATTACTTTGAAATACAATCAAACAAAGCAAATCATGTTTACCAGTTAGTTGACTATTTCCATGCCTGGCTCAAACTCTTCTCTGGGCTGAGACTTTGTTAAGTGTCATTAAGAACCTGCCAACTAAGGTAGGAAGAAAGCATCGCTCTTCATGAGAATACATAATGTGCAAGCAGATTTAATTTGAAGATCTTAAGAGCAGATTTTGCATTCTCACATTACTACATCAAGATTGTAATGGTGGAAGAATTAGATGAGAGAAGAAAGCCAATGGGGAACATGAAAGCGAGAGAGCTTTGCAGGCCAACGGGATTCCAAACTATTTTTTAAAAATTAAAAAAAAGACAGTTAGTCTCTGGTTTTATAGAACTTATATTTGATTAGATGGAGACAGATAGCAAACAAATATATAAGTAAAACATAGAGTAAATGTGATAGTAGTGAATGCCATGGAAAAAATAAAGCAGGATGCAGAAGATAGGGCAAGCAAGGTGGTGGTGATGTGCTAGAACATGGATGATCATGGAAGCCTCCGCTAGTAAGGTGATATTCGATTGCAGACCTGAAATAAGTGAGGAGATGAGCCATGAGCCTCTCTTGGGAATGAGCATTTCAGTTAGAGAGAAAGAGAGTGCAAAGGTGTTAAGGAGGGAGAATATTTGACATGTTTGAAGACCAGTGAGGAGGCCAGTATGGCTAGAGCTGAGTGAGTGAAAGGGGAGTTGTTAAGAAATTAGGTTAGAGAGGTGGTAAGTTGTTGACCATATCAGGTCTTATAAACATGCCTTTTACTTGGGGTGAAATAGAAAGATACTGGAAAGTTTTAAGCAGAGGAGTGACATTTTCTGATTTTTATTTTAAAAAAATTACCCTGGTGGCTATATTGAGAATAGACTGTAGAGTAAACAAGTGTGAAATCAGGGAAATCAATTAAGAGGCTGTTGCAATAATATCTGGAAGAAAATGATGATGCTTGGACCAACATGACAGTAATGTGATGAAAAGTTTGCATTATGGACTTCCTTTGAAGGTACAGCCAAGAGAATTTCCTGACAGATTGGATGTGGACTGAGGGAAACTCAATTGGAATGATGGAGCTGCCATGTTCCCAGATTGGAAACAGTATAGGAAGAACAAGCTTGGAGGGGGGAAGCAAGAGAGAAGACTGGAAATCAGGGCATTAGTTTTAAACATGTCATGTTCAAGTTTCTTGAACACGAATAAAACTTGGAGCACTCCAATACTGGGAGGTGGGGACATGTGGAAGGAAATTGAGAAGGAGCACCTTGTAAGTAGGAGGAAATTCAAGAGAGTGCAGTTTCCCAGAAGCTAAGGGAAGGAAATGTTTCAAAAAGGAACACATGATCAGTTTTGGCAAATGCTGCATACAAATCACATAGGATGAGGACTAAGGATTTGCTATTGAATTTTGCAACATGGATCTACCTTGATAGCAACTGGTGACCTTGGTAAGAGTTGATTTAGTAAACTGGTGGTGATTGAAACCTGATTGAAAGGAGCTTAAGAGAGATTGGAAAGGGAGGAATTTGAGACAGCATGGTAAGAAACATACACAATTTGTTATTTCCAACATGTATCTTCTAATGGCAACCTGGGTGACACTGTCCTGGCCAGCTGGAAGACAAACTAAACTTGGAGGACCATGTTCAAAATGTTTATATGGAACCAGTAATGGTTTTAATGGAATACTTGGGCATTCCTAAATATTGAATAGTTTTCTGCTCAAATTCCACTGGCTATGACTCAAGTACGGAGCTATGTCTAACTTTAAAGAGAGCTAGGACCATGAGCTCAGGAAGGGGAGGAAACTGATTTGGTGACTAGCTAGCCAGACTAGTAGAGAGAACTCTTTCAAGGAGGTATGCTGTGAAGGGGAGCTGAGACATGGGTGAGAGCTAAAGAGTGATATAGTACCTAGAGAGAGTTTTGTTTAAAAATAAATTTATTTAAATTGAGTGTAGCAGATTATAATCAAGTGATTTATGTACTGTTTAGTAATCCTAAACTATTTTCCTTGTATTATTTTTATACTTTTATACATCAGTCTCTGCTTCTGGTAGGTTGCTTTTTTCCATTTCATTTAGCTTATTTTCTGGAGTTTTCTCGTATTGTTTAATTTGTGGCATGTTTCTTTGTTTTCTCATTTTATTAGCCTCTCTGTGTTCGTTTCTATGTGTCAGGAATATTTGTTTCATCTCTCAGCCTTGGCTAGATGGCCTAACGTGGAAGGTGTCTTTTGTGGTCCATTGGTGCACTCTCCCCGATCCTTTGTTCCAGGAGCTCTGGACGTTACCTTTGTGTGGGATGTATGTGATCTTCTGTTGTCACCAAGCCTTTATTATTGTTAGTAGATCAGTGGGTGGGATTAACATTCAAGCTGACTAATTATGTGAATTGGCTGCATGCTCAGGACAAGAGTTGTTGTGCGGGGGCTGACCTCACTGAGTGGGATTTGCCTTAGCAGGCTTGTGTACTTTTTGCAACCATCTTTTGTGTGTATCATTACTGGAGCTAGTCAGGAGTTGTTCCATCGTGGTCTGGTGCCAGCCTCCAGATGCATTGGTTTTGTGGCCCCTTGGAAGGGGCTCTCCCATAGGCCAAGGTCAGCCACTGCTTTTGATTGCTTAGGGCTACCCAGCGAGAACAGAGATCCGCTGATGGTTGTTGTCTATGCTGGATCTATAAGTAAGTGGAAGAGACAACGCTGTAGACAGCTCTCAATTATCTCCTGTCTCTGATCTATGGTAGTTTAGCAGAGGGACCAGTACTCCTCAAGACCTGATACTGCCTATCAGCTGACTGTAAGTCTCTGAAACTGGATGAGCCTCTGAGTGACGTGCATGTTGGGTGGCACAGGGACCCGGGGAGTCTCCTGGGTCTAGTGAGTAAATTTCCCCCTGCCACTGCAGTGTCAGTTTATATGCCCTTGCTGTCTCTGTGGCTCGCTGTACGAGTTTCCACTCATTGCAAAATCAACTGCTGCCCACCTGGGCCTAAATGTGCTACCCCAGAGCAGGAGCAGCTGCCTATCAATGTGCAGTGGGCACTTTGTGTACTGGATGGGGCCAGAGCTCAGGGACTCAAGGACTGTCAGGCCAATACAGACCCCGCTATCCCATTAAGAGATATCGCAGCTCGTACAGGCAGCAGTGTTCTGTCCACAACTGTTTTCTTCGAAATGCTCTCACTGCGCTAGCCAAGATCTGTTGTTTGCACTAACTGCTCAATCCCAGAGCCAAGCAGGGCACAAGAGGCTGCTTGTCAATGGGCTTCAGGCACTTTTTGGCTTGGGTGAAGTGAGATCTCAGAGAGACAAGGTTCATTCAGCCAATAAGCTTCCGTTTTGCTGCAACTTCTGTGCCTGGGCATTCCCACTGTAGACACAGATCACAGTGAGACCAGCTGCTGTCAAGGGCATTCCCACAGACCCCTGTGCTCCCAGGACACAATATTGCAACTCTTGCAGGCAGCAAGGTCTGCCTGCCATTGATTTCCATGTATTTCCTAACCTGTGTCAGCCACAGTTTGTTCAAAAATAAGTTTTCTTGGAAAAAAAAAATCATTTTAGTTAAAAGATTCCCAGAGAGAGTGAGAGAAAAAAACCTATATTTGATATTAGGAAACTAAGACTTGTTCTATGCGTCTGTGAAAATATATGCTCTCCAAAACCAGGGTTTTATATGATAAAGTTGAAAAACTGTTAAAGGGAACACGGTTTCTATTTATTCCTTTGTCTTTTATGATTAGCACTTTTTCTGAGCATCTGAAGTTTTTCCATAAAACATGTAGTTTCCATTAGGTGCTTTCAAACATGATACTTTAGCCTCTTGGCCATAGATTTAGATATAGACCATGTTGTGCAGAGGTATGTGCAGAGATTATCCCAAACCTCAATCATAGTGATTGACTCAGGACACAACCTGAGCAATCACACTCTTCCTGGGGTTTTTCTAATTGCACTGATGAAAAAGACCCTCCCATTCTCCAAGTAAAAATCTATACTTTCAGTTCTCTGTGGCAATGGTTCTAGATGAATGTGTACAGCTGACCTAAGAAAATGAAGCCAAAGTCAGAGAGAAATAGAGGCGAGACATAACAAAAGCAATGGAGAGTTCCTGGACCAGCTAAATGTGAGGCTAGATGCACATCCCTTCTCTTTTAGCAGTCTATTTCATGTGAGCCATTATGTTGAGTTTTGCTTCTAGACCAGGGCTTCCCCTCTTCTTCAAACAAGAACCTTGCCCAGTGCACATCACCATAAACACTCAAACAGAGCACCTTTGGGCAGACTCTCTTGGGGTTGAGGTTGCTGACAGTAAGACAGAATTCCCTGCCCCCTTGGCCTTTTCTTAATAATTGTGACTTTGTCACTTTTGAAGTTCAAGACACCTATTTTGAAGAGTATTTTTATCTTGGGTTTGTCCAAAATGTCCTCAAAATTAAGTTTAGATCATGCATTTTCAGTGAGAATCTCCCAGAACTGATGACCTGTCCTTTGTACCGCACATCCTTATCAGGAGGCGCATGATTGTGACTTGTCCTATTACTGGTCATATGAATTTTGATCACTTGAATAAGACAGTGTATGCCAAGCTTCTCCACTATAACTACTCTTTTCCCCTTTGTAATTAGTGCATATTGATGAGAGGGGCTGAAGAGGTATAATGAGATGCCGTAAATATCTCATTCCTCAGCAAATTTCATTTACTAGTTTTAGCATCCTTTTGTATTTCCTGGATTGTCAAATAGTGATTTTTCTAATCCATAATTCCTTTGACTTCTGTTAGTTAGCATTCTACTGCAAAGAAAAACTTTATCCTCTCATTATTTGGTTATTTATTTACTTATAACATTATAGGCTCATGGACTCATTTTTTTTTCTAGTAATAATCCATTACCATAATCATTTAGTTCAATGCTCAAATTCCCATATTTAGATAGTGGAAGTCCCTTCAAGTTAACTTCTGTGTCCTTTGGCATGTTCCTATCATTTAATTTCTTTTTTTATCTTTCATTCTTTCTTTCTTTTCATTTTTTAGCACTTAGTTTCTTGCATCACACGATGTTCCAGACTCATTTTGAATCTCTTGCCCCAGCACTAGAATCAGCTATTTCTTCTAAGGAGCCCAGCTACATTTAGCAGAAAATTATATTTAGAAACCAAGACTTGGGTGCTAGGGCTAAGTGCTAGGATGGTTATTGCTGTGGATGCTCTCCTTGCCACATTTGAGTTGTGATACTGTGTACTCTGTTTCCCAGATGCCCCCTCTCCTCACCTGGGCATTCCAGTTCAGGCCTTGACCTCACACATGGATGCTCTCCACACCTTGCTGAGGTTCTGACACCCACTGTGGGCTACTGCCAATATTAAATACTGCCTTCCATCAGGCTCTAGCTTTGACACCTGGCACTAGGCTGCATGGACACCCGCTTGGGCTCTGTGCACTCTGATGTCCTAAGCTAGGCTAACTATATTTTGTAGCTATTTGGAAATGCCACTGGCTTGGGCAAGAAGGGACCAGTTTCTAGTGGCATGTTTCTCAACAAGTCATATGCATGTGACAAGAATATGTTAAATCTCTCAGATAATGAAGGCCACATATAGATTGATTACCATATTAAATGTTTTAGAAATGGTTTTTCAGCTCTGATATGCAATTGCGTAGTTATTCTATCCCTCTTTTTACAAGAGTTAGCATATCTATATCTGTTTAAGTGACTGGAGAGAAATTTTTACATGGAAGTAGAAAGAGTGCTCCAATTAAACTACTCAGCCTATAAGAAAACATGCAATGTTTAAAATTCAAAGGCCTCAGGAAAATATAGTAAAATCAACTTTAGCATGGAGAACTCTCATTATAAATAACTGTGAAGATGCCAGATAGATATGATTACAAAGTCCTGAAAAATTACTTCTTTTCTTCTGCCATTACCCTCTCCCTCTCTTTAATAACTTCACCTTTTCATTTTGAAAATGATTTATTGTTTATTAGAAAAGTTAAAATAATAATTATTAAAAATTTTAAACCCATTTCTCATAAACCTCCATGAGGCGATTGGGAAATTTTCTTACTTGTATTGAGGGTAGGTGAAATTTTGAGTGTCCTTGAATTTTCTGACTTGATCGGCCCATTCGATGTCTCAGAAAAGAAGCACCAATGAGTCAATGAATATTCTCTAAAGAACAGATTTTCCTACTGTCTTTGGCATCCAGCATTGCATGCACAACACATTACTTTCCAAGGACTAAAACAAGTGGAATTCCTAGTCTTATCTAACAAGGCAATCTCATCTTAGAATGTCACGTGGGTGTCAAGACAGAGAGACAAAATCTTACATGGGGATTGACAGTTTTCTGAATTATTTTTTTTTGTCTGTTGGTACATATGATAATGAGTCACTGAATAGCTGTGCCTTTTTTCTTCATAGTAAAAACTGTTTTAACTGGTTATTAAATTGGAATAACCAATCAATGAGTGTCATTTTTAGAGAGAAAATCATTCCCTGCTGGATCATAGTAACAAAGCCTCACGTTTCAAACAGTGTTGTTGTTGTTGTTGTTGTTTTTGTTGTTGTTGTTGTTGTTTTGGTTTTTTTGGAGGATTGGTTTGGTTGTTTTTAGTTTGTTTTTTGTTTTGCTTTGTCTTGTTTTGTTTTGTTTTGTTTTTAGACATAGAAATGTTGCCTTGTGGGTTTCTTCTAAATAAAGAACAAAGTTCAGTTCAAGAACCCTAACAACCATATTTCTGAGGAAAAACCCTAAGGGTGTTACAGGAAAAACATTAAGTTAATGCAACCTCTATAAGTTAGAAAACAAGCTTTCCTAACATGTTGAAAGGAAAGTATTTAGAAAAGAAGTACGTGGTTAAACAAGCATTTCATTAAAGATATTAACTCTAAGATAGAGTCTTATTTTTATAACCAAATATTTAATCAGCTTTGGAAATTGCTCGCAATAGTTCAGAGTAAAATGGCTGACATGTCTCTCGCTAGACTTTCCTGCATGGATTTCTAGTAGGGCACTTGCCTGGTGACTGGGTAGCACTTGATGGGAGACTGTGTCACTGTCTCTAATTCAGTAACAATGATGAGCTGGATATTTTTGTAATCTTCTTTACTTTCTTAACTCTCTTATAATAAAATAACAGGGGTAGCAGTGAACTTGAAGTGCTCTCTTTCCTCATCAAACTGCACCACAAACCACAGCCATTCTTCTTGGAAATGGATGCAGAATTTAAAGTCAAAAATCTTGGAAACCATATAACCTCTCTGAATCTTGGTTTTCAGCACTTGTTTACCATTTTCAACTATGATTGTTAAAATTAAATAACTAATTCATACTGAAAAGAGTTTTGTCTATGTCCACAGTGCTATACATGTGTTAGATGCTGCCATTGTCCTTGCTATTAAGGACAGCCCCATAAAGCTGACACAGGGGACACTCACAGCATGAACCTCATGCTGTTTCCCAGTAGGCAGGCTGTGGAATGGTGCTGTGGCACACCCACAGAGGGCAGGGAAGCATCTGATTTAGTCACACTAAAATCAAGTTTAAGAAATAAGAAATGAGAATTAAGAAATGGTGTTAATGATGGTCTCCAGGAAGCAGCCAGACATGTACCATGAGGTCAGTGTGGTGACCAGTGCTGGTGCACTCCTACTTCTACGTGAGCATGTGCAGGTCCAGAGAGAGGTGGAGATAGACATGTCCACAGAAGGTCTGTGCACCAGGAAGAGTTATTGCTGCTGGGTTAGTGCCCAGGTAGAAGTCTAATATGATCCAGTTGCTAAAATTTTTCTTACACTATTTTTTATTTTTCATCTATTACAATGCACTGACAAGTAGTATAAGACAACTATGGATGAAATAAACTGAGTAAAAGTAAACTGGAGCAATAAACCATCGTGGGGTCCTGATGAATCACTAAATGGTTTCCCCTGGCCACATGAGTAGAATGAAATAAAAGGATGAGACTGTGACAGAAAGGCACTACTGATGTGGAGAGAAACCTGCTTCTCAGAGAACAGGACCTATGGTAGGTGCCACGACCCCCTCTCTCGGTTGGAGCAACTACTTTCCTTCTCCCACCCTCACTTGCCTCTTTTTGTCCAAAAATTTATGTCTTTATTATACCAGTATGTGTACTTTAAATTCCTGGAGGTCATATGTGTTTTAGCATATCTCCTTTGGTAATTCTGCATACAATATTATGTTTATGGAATTGATGCAATGGTTAGCCACAGAAATCATGTTCATAAAAAGTAACAGAACATGCTTTCTGAAATGTGAAAATAAACTCTCTTTTAATGGCAGTAAAAAAGACAAGTATGTGTGCTTAAAACAGACAATTTCCACATCTAAGTTGGATTTTGGAGCCTCTGGATATCCTCACCATTCAACTACTACATAAGGCCACCCTGCCACAACTGGGAGACATAGCAGATCTACTTAATACATAGAAAGAAACACAATGAGGTAGCCAAAATGGGAAGGCAAATAAATGTGTCCTGAATAAAATTTAAAAAAAAAAAAAAAACACAAAAAAACTCCACACAGAACAAAGCTCCAGAAAAAGAAGCAAAGAAACAAACAAAAAAGAAAACAATAGAAAAAATAAATGCAGCAAAGAGCTGGTTCTTTAAGAAGGTTAATAAAATTGAGAAACCCTTGGCTAGACTCACTAAAGAAAAAAGAGAAAGAACACAAACAAATTCAGGAGTGAAAGAGGAGAAATTACGACAGACAACACAGAAATGCAAAGGATCATAGAAGAATACTATGAAAAAGTATATAACACCAAATTTAATAACCTAGAAGAAATAGACAAGTACTTAGAAAGATACAACCTTCCTAGATTGAATCAAGAGGAACTGGAAAATCTAAATACAGCAATCAGCAGTATGGAAATGGAAACAATCATCATAAACTTACCAAAAGTAAAAGTCCAGGACTAGATGACTACACCAGTGAATTCTATTAAACATTGAAAGAAGTTTAATACTTATTCCCCTCAAATTCTTCCAAAAAAATCGAAGAGGAGGCAACTCATTTTATGAGGACAATATTATCCCAATACCAAAACCTGATAAAAATAACATAAGAAAATTAAAAAAGAAGACCAATATCTCTCATGAACACAGATGCAAAAATCCTAAATAAGTTTCTAGCGAACTGAATACAGTAACATATTAAAAAGATTTTACACCACGATCAGGTGAGCTTTATCCCAGGGACACAAGGATGGTTCAACACACATAAATCGATTAATGTGATAGACCACATTAACAAATTCAAAAATAAGAATCATATAATCATATCAATAGATGCAGAAAAAGCCTTTGACAAGATACAGCATCCATTTATGATCAAAACACTTAACAAAATCGATATAGAAAGAAAGTGCCTTAACATCATAAAGGCCATATATGACAAACCCTCGGTTAACATTATACTTAATGTTGAAAAACTAAAAACCTTCCAAGATCAGCAACAAGACAAGGCTGTCCATATTATCACTGTTATTCAATATAACATTGGAGGCCCTAGTGAGTGTGATCAGGCAAGAGAAAGATATAAAAGGCATCCAAATAAGAAATGAAGAAGTAAAGTTGTCACTATTTGCAGATGACACGATTCTCTATATAGAAAATCCTAAGACTGCACAAGAACATTACTAGAAACAATAAGCAAATACAGTTAAGTTTCTGGATACAAAGTCAGTGTTCAAAAATCCATAGCATCTCTATACTCTAATAATGAAGTGTGAGATAAAGAAGTGGAAAAAGTAATTTCTTTTGCAATTTCAACAAAAAGAATAAAATACCTAGGAATAAACCTAACAAAATATGTGAAGGACCTATATGATGAAAACTATAAAACCCTCTTAAAAGAAATCAAAGAAGATACAAATAATTGGAAAGGCATTCTGTGTTCTTGGATTGGAAGAATCAACATAGTTAAAATGATTTTATTACCTCAAGCATTGTACAGACTTAATGCAATCCCCATCAAAATCCCATCGTCATTCTTGAAAGAAATAAAACAAAAAAATCATCATGTTTGTATGGAAGCACAAAAGCCTGGAATTGCTAAAGGATTCCTGATGAAAAAGAATGAGGCTGGAATCATCACGCCTGACTTCTAATTATACTACAAAGCAACAATAATCAAAATGGTATGCTATGGCAGAAAAACAGATACACAAACCAGTGGAACAGAATCGAGAGTCCAGAAGTAAATCCATATTTATATGGGCAAGTAATTTTTTGACAAAAATGCCAAAAACATACAGTGGAGAAAGGAAAGTGTCTTCAATAGATGGTGCTGGGAAAACTGGAAGGCCACCTGCAAAAGAATGAAACTAGACTGTTTCTATCACAATATACCATATTAACTCAAAATGGATTAAGGACCTGAATATAAGACACAAAACGATTTATGCAAAGAAGAAAACATAGGAATGAAACACAAGGACCTTGGACTCAAAGAGGATTTTATGAATTTGACCTCAAAGGCAAGAAAAGTAAAATAAAAAATAAATGAATGGGATTACATCAAATTAAAAAGCTTCTGCACAGCAAAAGAAACCATCAACAAAGTAAAGAGACAACCATCCTAATGGGAAAATATATTTGCAATCAACAGCTCCAATAAGGGCCTAATATCTAAAATAGACAAAGAACTCATACAATTCAATAACAATAAAAAACAAATGATCCAATTAAAAATGGGTAGAGGACTTGAACAGACACTTCTCCAAAGAAGACATACAAATGGCCAACAAACAGAAAAGATGCTCAACATCGCTAGCTATTAGAGAAATGCAAATCAAAACCACAAAGAGATATCATCTCACACCTGTTAGAATAGCTGTTATCAATAAGACATGTAATAACAAGTGTTGGAGAGGAAGAAAAAAAAAAGGAACCCTCATACACTGCTGGTGGGACTGCAAATTGGTACCGTCACTATGGAAAGCAGTATGAAGGTTCCTCAAAAAGCTAAGAATTGATCTACTATATGATCCAGCAATCCCTCTACTGGGTATTTACCCCAAAGACTTGAAAACCTATATCCGAAAAGATATTTGCACACCAATGTTTATAGCAGCATTATTCTCTGTGGCCAGGACATGAAAGCAACCGAAGTGACCTACACAGATGATTGGCTAAGAAGCTGTGGTACATATGTTCAATGGAATATTACTCAGCCACAAGAAGAGATGAAATACTGCCATTTGCAACAACATGGATGGATGTTGAGATAATCATGCTAAGTGAAATAAGCCAGACAGAAAAAGTTGAAAACCATATAACATCACTTATATATGGGATATAATCCTAAAAGCAAGAAATGAACACAACAGACAGAGACTCATGGCTATAGACAATAGACTAGTGGTTACCAAAGGGTAGGGAGGATGGTAGAGGAGGGAAGTAGATGGATAAAAGTGGTCAAATATGTGATGACATTAAAGAATGTAAATTTAAAAAAAAATAACAATTTTTTTAAAAATGAAGTAAATATAATGGAGACAAATAGATCCAGGATTCAAAATCTACCAGATCCAGGATTCAAAACAATGGTTATAAGGAAGCTCAAAGACCTCAGTGAGAACTTCAACAGAGAGAAAGGACACATAAAAATGGAAATAGAGAACATAATAGAGAGCCAATCATAAATGAATAAAATAACTGAAGTGAAAACTACAGCAGAGGATCAAATCAGCTATTTAGAAGATAAGGTAGCAAAAAATACCCAATCAGAACAGCACAAGAAAAAGAATGCCAAAAAAATGAAGACAGTTTGATAAGCCTCTGGGACAACAACAAATGTAAAAATATTCACATCACAGGGGTACCAGAAGGAGAAGATAAAGAGCAAGGAATTGAGAACCTATTTGAAGAAATAATGACAGAAAACTTCCCTAACCTGGTGAGGGAAATAGAAATACAACCTCGGTAAGTTCAGAGAGTCCAAAACAAGATGAACCCAATGAGGCCCACATTAATAAACATTATCATTTAAATGCCAAATTAAAGACAGAGAATCTAAAAAGTAGTTAGCTACCTACAAAGGCCCCCCCACCCGCCCACCTATAAAATTGTCAGCTGACTTCTCAAAAGAAACTTTGCAGGAAAGAAACAATTGGCACAAAATATTCAGTGATGAAAACCCAGGACCTGCAATTAAGATTACTCTACCCAGCAAAGCTATTATTGAGAATCAAAGAGCAGGTAAAGGCTTCTCAGATAAGAAAAAGCTGAAGGAGTTTATCAAACCACTGTTACAAGAAATGCTAAAGGGATTTCTTAAGGAAGAAGAGGAAAAAAAAGATCAAAAATATGAATAATAAAATGGCAATAACTACCTATCTATCTACAATTACTTTAAATGTAAATGGATTATATGCTCCAGTCAAAAGATAGAGTGGCTGAATGGATAAGAAAACAAGAGCCTTACACATGCTGCCTACAAGAGACTCACTTCACATTGAGAGACACACACAGACTGAAAGTAAAGGGATAGAAAAAATATGTCGCATGAAAATAGAAACAAACACAAAAAAAGCTGGGGTGGCAGTACTCATACCACACAAAATAGACTTTAAAACAAATGTTATAACAAGAGATAAAGAAAGACACACTAATCCCTCTTATGGGTATTTATCCAAAAAAATAAAAAACACCTCAAAATACCACTTTGAAGGAACATATGCATCTATATTTTCATTGCAGCATTATTTACAATAGCCAGGATGTGGAGGCAACCCGGGTGTTCATAAATGGATGAATGGATAAAGAAGAGGTGGTACATATAGACGATGAAATATTACTCAGCCATAAAAAGAATGAAATCCTGTCATCTGCAATATCATGAATGGACCTAGAAGGTTTGGGGCTGAGTAGAGTAAGTCAGACAGAAAAAAACAAATGTCATATGATTTAACTTATATGTGGAATCTAGTGAATAGGATAAACAAACAAACAACAAAAACAAGCTGATAGAGAGCATTTTGATGGTTGCTGGATTGGAGGGGGAGTTGGGGGATGAGTGAAGGGGAGGGATTTAAGAGATATAAATTGGTAGTTACAAAATATTCATGGGGATTTAGAATATAGCATGGGAAATATAGTCAGTAGAATATAATAACTATGTATGGTATGAATGGGTACTGGATTTATCAGGGTGATCACTTCATTAAGTTATATAAATTTCTAATCACTGTGTTGTATCCAGAAACTAATAAAATATTGTATGTCAACTATAACTGAAAATTTTAAAAATATTTTTTTCGTGTTTTAAAATATTTTCTATTTTTCAGTTATAGTTGGCATACAATATTATATTAATTCAGTTGTACAACATAGTAATTAGACATCTATATAACTCACAGAGTGATCACCTTAATAAATCTAGTACCCCCTGACACTATACATAGTTATTATATTATTGGCTATATTCCTTATGTTATAATCTCTATTTCCATGATTATTTTGTATCTATCCATTTGTAATACTTTTTGTTTTTAGGATTCCCTTCCTTTTATTTTTCATTTCCTCCAGGTTTTTGGAAATAGAATAGACAGTAACTTGCTTGTATTTACATTGTATAATTTAATGAGGTTTTTTCCAATTATAGTTGCCATACAATAATATACTGGTTTCAGTTGTATAGCGTAGTAATCAGAGATCCACATAACTCACAAAGCGATTACCCCACTAAATCTAGTACCTCTCTTCCCCCTTACATATTTATTACATTATTAACCATTTTCCCCATGCTGCACTCTACATTGCCATGTCTATTCTGCAACTATCCATTTATGCCTCTTAATCCCTTTGCCTTTTTTGCCGTCCCCCTAAAGCCCCTCCAATCTAGTAGCTCTCAAAATATTCTCTGCATCTATGAGTTTATTTCCGCTTTTGTTGTTGTTGTTATTTATTTTGTTCTTTAGATTCCACATGTACATGAAATCATGTGATATTTGTCTTTTTCTATCTGACCCATACCCTCTATCTTATGCAATAGCCTCTAGATCCATCAAAGCAACATTATTTCCATCCCTTTCCTTTTAGTCTGAGTGTGTTGTAGCTGCCAGCCTCCAAAAGACAAACGGACCACCAGAAATCAGTGAATTATAGGAAACACACTCTTTATTCAGCCAGCTGGGTCTGCCAGGGGTACACAGACCCCAAATTAAGCAGCCCCGAAATGTAGAGGTACAGGGATTTTAAGCCCTAAACCCCATTCTTCATTCTGTTTGAACACACACATCTATTTTTCTTCTTTTTACTAACTGTCAACCCACAGGTTGTTTGTGCAATTGGGGGTACAGAAGCAGAAAGCTTATTGTTAGAATATAATGTTCCCATGGGTGATAGCCAAGCAGTAATTTTCCAGCCAGCACATTCCCCACTGGCCTTAGCAAAAAAATTAAATTTTCTCATAGCCTCTATTCTGTAATACTAAAAGTCTAAAAGAATTAATTCTTTTCCTTATATATGCAAACAAGAAATTAAGGAAACATGGGCCAAAAGTTAACAAGAGGAAGAGGATGATTAAAGGTCCAGCTACAGCAGATAGAAGGGTTGTTAGTCATGGTGACCAATTGAACAGCCTATGAAACCAGTTATATGATTCTAGTCTCTGTCTTTCCTTGGCATCTAAATTTCTCTGTATTAGTCGTAAGTTTTCTCTAATCACTCTAGAGTTATTGGCATAGAAGCAACAGGTTTCACCTAGAGCCATACATAATGCATCTTGTCCTAAGAATAATAAATCTAAACCTCTTCTATTTTGGAGGACTACTTCTGCTAGTGAATCAAGTTAAAGTTCTAGCCCGCTGAGCTCAGTTAAATTTAGGGGAGTTCCTACCCCGACATAGTAAGGGAGTTTTGGGTTTAGGCACAACCAGCAATCTTGTCCTATGTCTGGGGTGGTCTTATTTAAGACCTTGTGTATTGTAGTTAGC
>NW_006434367.1:75915-86261 GCF_000325575.1 Pteropus alecto | reverse complement strand
ATTTCTTGTAGTAGTTTCTTAGTAACTACTAAGGCAGTCTCTTTTCTGGTAGGGAAGGCCTCTACGCATCCTGAAAAGGTGTCTATAAAAGCTAGTAAATATTTGTAGCCCCTTAGCTCCCCACAGTCGGGGTTACCTCAGTGAAATCTACTTCCCAGTGGTCCCCCGGATAAGTTCCTCTTTCACTATGCCTAGGTTCTTCTATCTTCCCCTTCTTTGGATTAACTTGGGCACAAGCCGGGCATCATGGGGCAATCTCCTCTGCAGTTCTTCTCCCTTCTCATAAGTGAAATTAGGGGGTCTAAAGCTCGGAGCATCTTAGATCGCCCTAGGTGTGTGGTCTGGTGTAGTTGGTGGAGGAGAGTCCTTCCAAGGCCCGTGAGAGCCCGGTTTTTCCATCTGGGGTCATCCACTACTCCTATTGGTTCCTAGTGGCTCCCTTATCTTGAAAATATATATTGTCTTACGCCATATAGGTCGAAGATGGAGTCAGTTCTGGGTAAGAGACAACAGTCAGTAGATGTGGTGGGGGCCCCACTGGCATTGTGGCCGTTGTTCTTGCCTTTGTATCAGCTCGTCAGTTTCCCTCAGCCTCGGGACTATTCCCTTTTTGATGCTCTTTACAAAGAACAATAGCAAGAGCCTTAGGCATCTATATGGCTTTAAGTAAGGCTAAGATCTCTCCCTTGTTCTTGATGTCGTTTCCAGCTGAAGTCAGAAGCCCTCTTTCCTTGTAGATGGCTCTGTGTACATGTGCAGTGGCAAAGGCGTATCAGCTGTCAGTGTATATTGTGACTGCCTTATCCTTTCCCCATCTTAGTGCCTCAGTGAGGGCAATGAGTTCTGCCTTTTGAGCAGAAGTCCTATGGAGAAGAGCTGGTGACCAGATGGTGCCAGTTAGAGTTACGACCACTGCCCCAGCTTACCTCCTTCCTTCCTGCATGAAGCTGCTACTGTCCATGAACAGAACATCATTGGCCTCAGGCAGAGGGGAGTCTTTGAGGTCTGGCCATGAGGAACACACAGCGTCAGTGAAATCTGTGTAATCATGAACGGGGGTCTCAGGGTCTAGGTCTGGCAACAGATTGGCTGGGTTGATGACAGTAGCTTTGGATTTTAGCCATATGTTTAGGGTCATCTGGTGCCTCCCCGTTGTTGAACACCTTCTGGGCTATCTCAACAAGTTGGAACAGGTTCATCCCTGCAAAACCTTCTAATTTTTTGTAATTTACACTGGATATCAGGGGCTGCCTGAGTAGCAAAGGCTATAGTAATTGCCTGCTGGGCAATTAATCAGGGGCCTCAGGATCAATGGGGTGTATACCCAGTACGCCGCATTCAAGAAATGCTCCAGGGGATTCCTGAGGTCCCTCCCTGTATAACTTCAGTTATCTTAGAAAGGTTAATTGGCTGATGAGCAGCCATCCTAATTCTCCCAATTAGAATCTAGTGGTACAATCTAATGCCTGAGAATAGTGTCCCCAGTCTGGGTGGGTGGAGGGAAATTCCTCCTCAATCTGTTCCCCTGCTTCCTCAACTCTCCTCCCTCCCACAGCTATCGTTTGTGTTTAAGTCCGAATGCATCCACGTTCTTCCTCAGTGAAGGGGGTAATTAAAAGCTGTCGACAATCATCCCAAGTGGGGTGGTGAGTCTCTAAGAATCCCATTAATGCTTGGGGTTTCTCAGAGAAAGGTGGATTCTGTGCCTTCCAGTTGTACAGGTCACTAGTCAAGAAAGGCACGGAAACCATAAAGGGCCTGTCAGTATGATGCCCCTGAGGTGGTGCCTCTCACAAAGAGAATGGCTGGGGTGGTGGTATTGGCTAGTGCCCTGCTCGGGTGGGAGCAGGAGGCCCATAGGGGTTACCTGACTGTGTCCAAGGAGGTGAGGTGGTGCTATTAGGTCTCTGTTGTCTTAGATTATAGGGTGGGGGAAGGTCACTGTCCTCTAGTGGAGATTGGAGGACCGAGGGACTGGGCTGTCTTAGAGATTCAGTTGCTGTATGTTTCGGGGCACCCACAACTAAGACTCACATTCCTAGAGAAAGGGCACACCAGCGGAGCCAAGGGTGTCTGCGGGGTGTCTGAACAAGGTTTAATCATTGATTGACGTAGGGAAACTGATAGGGATGTCCCGGGTCTCTCGTGACAATCTTCCAAACATTCCTCACTAAACCCCTGTCAAGGGAACCTTCTGGAGGCCAGTTTACACCAAAAGATGGCCACTCAACTTCACACAATGTTCTTAGTCTGCCTGGAGAAAACTTTATGCCATAGTCAGCTCCCTCTACAAACCCTTCTTTGAAATGTCGCAGGAGACACCCCAAGGAGGGTCTTCTGTGAACTCGGGCTTCCCCCCATCACTTGAGCAGAAAACACAAAACAGACACTCAGATGAGAACAATTACTGGGATGTAGGTGGACCCAGAGAAGTCCGCCACCTACAACCTAGACAAGACCAAAGACAATAGACAGAACCCGATAATAGAGCACAGGAGACAGCATCCCGTGGCCTGGCCACGGTCCGGGGGGATATGACTGCGTCCCGTCTCTCCACGAATCCCCAATGACCAGTCTACAGAAACAGGAAAGGTACCTTTTATCCAGACACCGAGGCCTCGGAGATTCCAGATTCCCGTCGGGACCGGGAACAAAGAGTGTGTCCTGAAGGTAGCGTCCTTGACGATTGTACTGACCCCGTCACAGCATTCAAGGGCCTTGGAACGTCTCAGGTTGAATCCGTAACAAGGACAGCAACCGCTTCAGCGGCTGGTCCAGTCTCAGATCTTAGGGCCACACCCCGAGATCTCGCTGGGGCCTCCAAATGTAGTAGCCACCAGCCCCCGAAAGACTCACGGACCACCAGGAATCAGTGAGTTATAGGAAACACACTCTTTATTCAGCCAGCTGGGTTTGCCAGGGGTACACAGACCCCAAATTAATCAGCCCCCAAAATGTAGAGGTACAAGATTTTTAAGCCATAAACCCCATTCTTCATTCTGTTTGAACACACAAGTCTATTTTTCTTCTTTTTACTAACTGTCAACCCACAGGTCGGTTGTGCAAATGTGGGTACAGAAGCAGAAAGCTTATTGTTAGAATGTTATGTTCCCATGGTTGATAACCTATGTTCCCATGGGTGATAGCCAAGCAGAATTTTCCAGCCAGCACAAGCGTGTCTTTTAATCTGAAGTAAGTCTCTTATAGGCAGCATATGTAGGGGTCTTGTTTTCTTACCCATTAACCACCCTATCATTTTGTTGGAATACTTAATTCTTTTCCATTTGAGGTACTTGTTGATAAGAATGTAGCCCTTACCATTCTTTATTCATATTTTTGATACATGTATTTTCTTCCTAAAGAAGTCCCTCCAACATTTCCTGGCTTGGGGTTGACAAATTCCTTTAGCTTATTTTTGTCTGGGAAGCTCTTTATCTGTTCTACCACTCTAAATGATAGCTTTGCTAGATAAATTATTCTTGGTTGTAGATCCTAGGTTTTCATCATTCGAATACTTTCTGCCAAATCCTTCTGTCCTGTATACACATATTTTTTTTCCTTCTTAAAAAGTTCCTCCAACATTTTCTATAATACTGGTTTGGTGGTGATGAACCCTTTAGCTTTTTTCTTGTCTTGGAAGCTCTTTATCTGCACTTCAATTCTCAATAATAGCTTTTCTGGGTAGAATGTCTTGGTTGTAGGTCCTGGGTTTTCACCACGTCGAATATTTTGGGCCAAACTCTTCTGTTCTGCAAAATTTCTGTTGAGAAATCAGCTGACAGTCTTATGGGAGCTCCCTTGTAGGTAAATAACTGCTTTTCTCTTGCTGCTTTTAAAATGCTCTCTTTGTAACATTTGGCATTTTAATGATGATATGTCTTGGTGTGGGCCTCATTGGTGTGGGGTTCATCTTGTTTTGGACTCTCTGAACTTCCTGAGGTTGTTTATCTATTTCTCTCACCAGGTTAGGGAAGTTTTCCATCATTACTTCTTCAGATAGGTTCTCAATTCCTTGCTCTCTCTCTTCTCTTTCTGGTACCTCTATGATGTGAATGCTGTTACATTTGATGTTGTCCCAGAGGTGTCTTAAACTATCTTCATTTTTTTGGATTATTTTTTCTTGATGCTATTCTGATTGGGTGTCCTCTACTACCCAATCCTCTATGTCGCTGATTCGACCCTCCACTTCATGTACTCTGTTGATTCCCTCTAATATACTCTTCATCTTAGATATTGTTTTCTTCCTTTCTGACTGGCTTCCTATTTTTTTTTTTTATCTATATTTTTGTGTTTTCTTTCTCTTCATTAAATTTCTCACTGAGTTCATCTACTCTTCCCCTAAGTTCACTGAGCATCCTTATAACCAGTGTTTTAAACTCTGCACTTGATGGATTGTTTGTCTTGATGTTGGTGAATTCTTTTTCTGTAGCTTTGTTCTGTTCTTTCATATGGAACATGCTTCTTTGTTTCCATTTTGGCTACCTTTCTGTGTCTATTTCTACATATTAGGTAGGGTTCCTAAGTCTCTCAATTTTAATAGAGTGGCTTTCTGTAATAGATGTGCTGTGGGGCCCAGTGGCACAGTCTTGGGGGTAAGGGGGAAGGTCCAGCTGCAGGCCAAGTCCAGCTGAAACTTGTGCATATCCGGCGCCACCTGGTAAGAGTTACCAAGCTACCCACATATTACTGCCACCTATGCTGGGCTTATAGGTGTCTCCAAGGGCCTAGTCAGAAACTGAGATTGGCTGCCACTAGTGCAGGACTTAGGGCTGCTCATCAAGAGATACAGGGCACACCAAGACCAGAAGCTGCTTCTTTGAGTATTGTGAGTCTTTGAGAGATGTTATAAAAGTTTGCAGCAGGAGCCAAGACAGGTCATTTGTATGGAATAAATTACTGGAAGTGGCTTGGGTGGGGCCAAAAGTTAGGAGAAGCAGATTCTCAGGGAATCCCCTGGCTGGAGTGACCTGTGTTATTCAGGTTGATGGCGGCTTAAATATGAAGGCCCCTGTGTCTGCAGGCTGGGGTGGGAGAGGGCTAAACAAAGAAGCAATGGCTTTTGCCTACACTTCTGTCTGGGATAAAGCCTACCCTCCAGCCCTCACCTAGAAGCCAACAACTCAGCGCCTCCCCATATATCCCTGGAGCAGCTGCCTCAACACTGGAGCTCAAAGGGAGAGAGTGCATCAGTGAGTAAGACCAGATATGGGCCCTTTAAAAGGAATATCTGTGACTCTCACAGCCCTCTGTCTCACTCAGCCACAATCTTCACTGGTTATCACAGCCAGAGGTTGTAGGGACTTCTCTTCCTGGCACTGAAACCCTGGGCTGGGACTCCTTGCTCCTCAGGTGGGGGAGAGGGCCAAATTAGCTCTCCCAATTCTTGATCACCACATATAGTTGTAGGACCAGGCCAATTTGTGTCTCTGCCCCTCCTACTGTTTTAAGGTGACCTGTTATTTTTTGACCCTAGTTGTAGGGCTTCTGTTCAACCAGACTTCAGGGAACTCCATGTGCTGGTTGCTCTGTAGTTTTGTTATAATTTTGGTGTAGTCATGAGAGGAGGCATGCACAGCTACTACCTTCTATGCCATCTTGCCTCCACCTTAAATATTTTTTAAAAAATGAAATTACATATGAAGTTCTACAGTGCCTGGGCCATGACAGTCATGCGCATTATTATAGTTATTATTAATTTCATATCTTCAGTGCGAAAGCAGAGACTTTTTAGAAAGGGCATCCTGATAACTGGACTGGGTACATATGTTGATTTTCTTCACCTCTCTGCAATGAAGCCCATGCAACAGGCAGCCTCATTTGGTCTTTATTTTTCTCCATCTTGGCTTGCATTCTTGTTCCAGTCCCCTCTTTTTGCCTCTGAAGTTGAAAATGTCAGTCTCTCTTCATGTTGAGTTCTGTCCTCAGCTGTGACCAATTTAAAATATTCAGTCATTCACCAGTGGGAACACCTGACCAAGATTAACCACAGATGGGGGTTGCCATTTTGCAAAAAGGGATGTTCCAGAGCTCATTTAGGTGCTACTTCTTCTGTTTGCTGCCTGAAGCCCTGTTATCATTCCCCAGGAGGCCAAAGTTCATCTTCATTTCTAGGTCCTTCGTTCAGGACCTTTGTGAAAACTTTATTTATGTAAAACCTAATAGTCCTTCAGCAGATGGACTTAACATTTAATCATTTTACAGGCCTTTTCTCGGATGGACTTGTATAATGATATACTATTCCTTGGCAAATCATTTGAATTTCTTTAGAAAGTGACTAGCCAGGAGACATAGTTATTAAAATTACAGAGAGTATTATTCAGAGTTTAAGGATTTAAATTTGGTGACTAAATGGCAGAACAAATAATTGAACCAAAGTTTGTTACCTTATAATTTTCTTTTAGAGGATCTCAAATCTTTTGTTGGTGCACCTTTAAGACACATTACAGACACCACTTTCTCTCTCATACACTGCAGTGCAAAAGTCTCTATTCCCATCCACAAATGCTTAGAAATCTGTGATCACCATGCATTCAACAGAGTAAATGAATGCCACCCTGGATCAGGTGTTCAAAAGAATAAATCATATCCTTACAGAATAAAATTTCATCTTCATATTGCTGGTGAAAGCCTGAGAGTCTCAAACAAAGGTATTCTTGGCCATAACTGCTGACTATTTTTGATATTGCACATCAATCCTTGCTGGTTCAGTGTCTTGTGTGATTAAGTGATTATTAAGTGTTCTATCAAATGAACTCCACAGAATGCAAGATTTCCACTTTGGTTTTGTCATAATGATCAAATAATGAGAAGATAAAACAATTCTGCCTAATTTATTAAAGATTAACTCTATTAAAGTTTTCTCATTAAATTAAAGCCACATAACTAAAACCAAAGAAAATGCAAAATAAAACCATAGCTCTTGCATCATTGTTCTGTTTGTTTCTATAATTTTAAAATAAATCTTGTGACCAGAGCTCCTTTTTCAGTACATACTGTAACTTGAACATTTGTCACCAGGGTGATGGGCTGTTCTGGCTGTTTGTACCATAAGGGGCACATTTAGGGGCTGATCTTTTAGAACACAAAAAGAAGTCTCCAGGCTCAAAAGAAACATGTGTTATCCTACAAGTGTATCCCATGTGTTACTGGAAGTATCTCATCTGCTTTGGTGACTGGTTTTATACATAAGTTGTATGGATTTAGTTTAACATCAGTCTTCCACCAATAAATAGATCTATTTCTGAGTGTTGCCAAATTAGGTTGTTCTAAGTGTGTATGACTGATTAATCCCATAATCAATTTCTAAAGTAAAAATGCCACCCTGGATCATAGCCTGCTACACCTGATACATTGTTGGTACAGGGTATATTTCTAAAACATGGAAAATCATACACAATTGAAGTGCTGGCCTTGACAAATCAACTTTTTAATTGGAGGAAATTTCAGAACTGACTCAGATATTATATCCATGGTAAATGCGAGGTTAATTGTGTCTAGATACACAATATGTAGGAACATAGAAACTGGGTCAACCATCATATGAGCCAAAAACGTCCTTCTGGATGACAGACCGTGGACAAACTTCATTCATTTCTGAATTGCCATGTTTACCAGTATTGTTGGCTTAATGCATGATTTCCAAAGAGCTTCACACTGGAAACTTTCTAATGAGTTTGATCCTACTCACCCAAAGAAAAAAGCTATATTTGGAGGTCAAACTTTGTGTATACTCCCTTGATTTTCCATAAATTGGATTACAAACAAATATAGTGAGATAGCATGCAATATTTTCCTGTTTTTCTTTTTATCATTTTCTTCAGTATGACCCACCTAGTTAGCAAGAGGTATCTGTTTCTTTGAAGAGGATTAGGCTGTTATTGCAGAAATGAAGAGAGAGAAATAGTTTGATGTTCTGCTTTTTTATATTTTTAAAATAGGCTTTGAAGTTCAGATCAGAAATGATGGTTTTAAAGGCAATGCTTTTGCATTGAAAAGGATGAAATTTATTGAATGAAGAGAAGGCCCTTGAAAATAAAAATGAGAAGATCCTGTAAGAAGAGCACATTGAAAAGAGGATAGAGGATCACACAGACCATCTTGTCCTGGGAGAGGGTACAAGGTTCATTTTGGCTGATAGAGTAGAGGGAGGACTGAGGGCTGATCTTGGAGGGATTTGTGTGTTCAGAGATGAGAACTGGCCTGTTCTATTTCCTTGCTGAAATTTAAAAAAAAAATTTCCTGATGGTGGATTATAAAAAGAATCATGATGGTGGATTATAAAAAGAATCATGATAAAAAGAAAACATCACTCATCAACTGTGTAGGGGCATCAGGAAGCCCAGCCAAGGCCTGCAGACCCTCTGCTGCCAACTGAGTGAGCATCGCTGCTCCAGGGGCACATTGGTGTTCTGCTCTTCATGGTTTCTGGTGGTCCTGGTTAATTGCTGCCCTCATGTCTCCATGAACCATCCAGCAGAAGTGATGCCAACATTTTCTCTGAGATGGTTGAAATTCCATTTAGAAACTCAGTAGCCTGGAGCATTGTAAGCTTTCCAAATGTTTTGCAGAGTCATATATGTAATAGTCATAATAAAAACAAAAGAGAATTGAAAGTCATTTTTAAAGTCTTTTTTGGGCTCAAAATTTTTAAAGAACTGAATCTAGTTTCAGAAGGAAAGTCTAGCTATGAAAATGAGGCCACATGAAATGGCTTGGGATTTATTGGAAGACCTAATCTGAAGCAGGTCCTAGGATCCATATCAAGGCTGGAAAGAGAACCCATAGCTGGTAATGAAAAGCAGAAGCCAGAATGAGAGCTGCTGAGGACAGAATGGAGCTGTGCTGGTCTTCTGGGCACCCATCTCCCTTTCCAGTCATCTGATGCCCACGGGCTGGATAATAACTCTTGGGGGAGGAAGGCTTGGCAGGACATTTAGTTGGGGAGGTAGTCCACAGGTTCCTCACTGCATTTGTAGAAGCTACTTATCTTCTGGTGTGCAAGTTCATCTGAGGAGCTTCTATTGGAGGGAAATTCTACCTGAATTTAGGGATGAGACTTGAGCTCTTTTGATGGAGACAGAAAACTCACATATGTGTATATATGACTCATATATATGTGTGTATATATGTATATATACACACACAAAATATATGTTGTATATAATATAAATAAGTATTATGTGTGTGTGTGTGTGTGTGTATTACAAAGAATAAAAGAAAATCAGGAACAAGTGGGGTGAGTACCACTGGCCCCTGTTCTATTTCCTTGCTGAAATTAAAAAAAAAAAATTTAGCCCAGTGGCTGAGATGAAATTTGGAATACTTCATAATTACCATTAAATATTGAGTTTCCATGTGCTAAATGTAACTTCCATCCCACATTTGCAAATCCGGGCAGATGAAATGGGTCATGTGTGTTAGCAGTGATAAGTGCAGGCAATTGAATTATGAGGATGAATAACTCTGTGTTATTTCTTATTTCAATTCCATGAGTCTTTGAGGGCTTTGTAAACAGGTTATATTTCAAGTATCATTGCTGGTCTAAGAGATAGTATGAATTGCACTTCATATATGGGTGAATGGAAATGTGAGAGACAAGTTTAAGGTCAACACTACCCAGAAATGTCATTGTTTATCCATGTATCTAAAAAAATCAGATAGTTTTTGGCTCTTTTAAAAGCATATATTAACCATTTGGATGCCTGACATGTTAACACTGCCCACCTAGACTTTAAACCCAGCCTCATCCACCTACACATCTGCTAGCCTTATAAGTGAGGAGGTGGTTGAGAGGTATTTGGGTGGTGACTTGGATTTTTATTCAGAGCATACCCTTTACTGCTACCACAGTTCCTTTACACATAGGACCCCCTTTCTTCCTAGTCTATCTTCTGATTCCTTGTTACTATCTTGGTATCCATTCGCCTTATCTTCAGCAGCATCCTTTCCTTTTACCACAAGCCTCCAAATATCATTTCCTCCCTTCAAGGGGTCCTCTACTCCCTCATTACTGGTGCTGAAAAAAGACTGCCCTCCACCTATGGCCCTTTTCAAGCCCTTTCCTTTTGACTTTCTCATAGCTAATGCTCTGACCTACCACATGTGACATGTATTCTCACTATTTCTCACTCAGTGTGAAGCCCATTACTTTTGGAGATGAGTCCTACTTGATAGTGTCTCTCTGTAATCATTACAGGAGCAGGTACATTCGACTCTTTCCTGTGCAATCCCACCTGACACTCAGGTCTGCCAGGGACTCTGAGGCTGACTTTTAGATAGACAGCAAACTATGAAGCAGTTTTTGAAAGCATGGGCTCTTGGGAGATTATACACTTCTCTTTTGGACT
>NW_006434367.1:75260-75719 GCF_000325575.1 Pteropus alecto | reverse complement strand
CCAAATCCTGTTCAGCCATGCCTACAACTCTGTACAGCATATAAGCTTGAGATTCTAAAATAAAATGGGATACAAAGAGGGCAGGTGCTAAAGAAAAAATAGAGGTAGGGAAGTTAGTTTTATAATTCGTGACCTCTCTCTCTCTCTCTCTCTCTACTTGTCATCCTCCTTCCCTCCTTTCCCTCCCTTCCCTCCCTTCCCTCCCTTCCTCCCTTCCTCCCTTCCTCCCTTCCTCCCTTCCTTTCTTTCTCTTGCCTTTGAATCTTGGAGTTTCTGCTTTTTAGGCCTTCAGACACTGGGACTTAAACAAGCACCCCCCTCTTCTGATTCTCAAGCCTTCAGCTTCAGACTAGGAGTCATACTAGTAGTTCCCCTTGGTTCCAGGCCTTTGGACTCAGACTGAATTATACCATTGATTTTCTTGGTTCTCCAGATGGCACAACATGTCACATTTCATCT
>NW_006434367.1:68339-75057 GCF_000325575.1 Pteropus alecto | reverse complement strand
ATATATATATATATATATATCCTATTGGTTCTGTTTCTCTTAGAGCCCTGACTAATACTGAAGGTACCAAAGATGAAATTTTGAAGAGATAGGTCCCAGACCTGAATTCGAGAACCACAGACAATTTTCATGGGTTCTATCTTGAAATGCATACTTTGTTTGTTGGTTTCACCTGCTACTGGCATTCAGAATTCCCTTTCTCTGATGACTGCCATGGGCTCTTTTTCAGATGCTCAAGGATACCAATGTTCAATCCTGTAGTTCTGTATTCAATGTATGGGCAGGTTTCACCATTCATCCTAATCCCCTATTGCTCTCACTTGCTCAGGAATTCCCAATTGCTTCTGTTCTCAACTGCAGAATTTTATATACAAGTAAATAATGTTCATGTTGAAAAGTTTAGTTTCAATAATCTAAGAAAGCATCTGACCATGATTTATTTGGGGGAAAGATAAAAATCATCTGAAATTGCTGCTACTAACTGATGCTACAGAAATGCAATGGTTATGATGAGTAAATTAACTCTTGACAACTTTATGTATATAACATAATAATTTTTTTTCTAGCTTTTTGACAACAGAAATAATTCTGCACTGTCAGTATACTTAAAAAACATACCCAAATGCTTCTATCTTCACACTGAAATATAGAGCCTTTGAATACAATATACTCGTGAAGTTAGTATCTAATAAACAAATTGCCCTTCAGTGGGAAAGCTCTAGAGCTTCTGGATCCAAGTTTCATGGGAACACCCATGAAAATCTGTCACTACCACAAAACACTTGATGGTATTTTTGAATATATCCATTGTTTGAATTAGGATATTATGTTAGGAAGAAAAAATGGTAAAGGAGTCAACAGGGTTTGGAATCTGATCTTTTCCTTAAATATAAACACCTTGGTGAAGGTTACAATAACACTATCCCTTTTGCTAAGATGATATAGGTATTAATATTTTAAAGATTGTGGTATGATTTAAATTTTCTGGTTAATATATTTTAAATTTTTCTTAAATTTTGTGGCGAGCATGTATAACCAGTGACTGTTAGGTGGTCTGCACAAGAAAGTTTTGCTGAGAAGCAGGGCATTGGGGCTTATTGGAGCAGGAGAGTAAGAGAAGTGAGCCAATTTCATGGTTTTACCTAAATCACAATTAAGAGTTTATTATGATCTCCCATGAGAGTAAATAGCTGAAATCTGCTAAGTTGGAAGAGGGAAACCAGGATGCTCAGCACAAAGAAGAATAAATGTTTAGGAGGTGGGTAAAAAGATACGTGAATAACATTAAAAAGTCAGCAATTGTTGCTTTGTCATGGGCTAACTAAAGGCTATAAATAATTACATAAAATAAAAATATACCAGTTATTCTACCAAAGATCACAGTGAAAGGATAGGTTATTTAATACCTATTCTTATACTGCTCTTCTGAAATTTAATATTATACTATGAAATTTGAATATTTTGGAATTACTTATCCTGGTTTTTATTATATTTCTCATTACTTTGAACTTAAATGAGTCTTCATGAACCTAATTCATAACTTAAACAAATCTTCAGTTAGCTACTTTTCCCTTGGGGTCCAAATAAGCTTAAGGCAAGTCTTGGAGGTATTTGTAGCTAGACTTTTAAAAGTAACACTTGATCTAATAAAGAGTAGGAGCGTTCTGTGGGTTTCTATTGCCTTCTCACTGAATCATCTACTGTTTGATGATGTGTTTCCCATTTATTTCACTTTTATAAAGGATCCAATAGAAACACAAAACCTTTCTTTCTCTGTTACCATAGACATAGCTGTCTGGTTCTGGCTCATCTTATAAAATTTCCAAGTAGCCCTGACCTTAGGCATCTGGCCATGCTGCCGACTCAGTGATATGAACACCTATCTCCTAGTGTAGTCCAGATTTCCCAAACTTGAGAGTTATCTTTCTTCCTCGCTGCTTATCTTACTCAAACACTGGAATTCCTGTTAAGTGCTAAGAACTGACTTGATGCTGGAGATAAATTGGCACATAGACACACACTTGTTTATAAGTAACTATACGATTGAGATATTGTGATTTTTAAAAAGAAATGTGTATTTGGTCTTTGTTCCCAGTTCCTGACACAGAGCTCTTAAAACCCTAGTAAATTCCTAAGTGATAAGAACACTAGGAGCATTTTTTGTTTTTCTAATGAGATGACTCTGGGTGGGCTCTTGGTTGGAGGCTGGTCAGCAGACAGATTTAGCCATGATTAGAAGCTTGGAACTTTTAGCTCTATCCTTTATTCTCCAAATAAGGGAGGGGGCTGGAAATGGGGTTAATAATTAATCATGCTTATCCATAAAATCCTAGTAGTATAGGGTTTGGAGAGCTTCCAGGTTGGTGAACATATCCACATACCAGGAGGGTGGCATACCCCCAGCTCCACAGGGATGCTCCCAAATGTTGTCCTATGTATCTCTTTTTCTAGCTGTTCATTCATATCCTTTATCATATCTACTATTATATAATAAACTGGTAAGCATAAGTAAGTGTTTCCCTAGGTTCTGTGAGCCACTCTATCAAATGAACTGAACCATTGGAAAGGAATATGGGAACCTCTAATTTGTAACCACATCGGACAGAAGTTGTAGGTAACCTGGGGACCTAATACTTACCATTAACATCTGAAGTAGGCAGCAGGCATATAAGAATGAGCCCTTAACCTATGGAATCTGATACTATCTCCCAGTAGACAGTGTCAGAATTGAGTTGAATTGTAGGATACCCAGACAGTGTCAAAGAGAATTTACTCAGTGGGGGAAAAACTCCACACACATCTAATGTCAGAATGTTGTGAGTGTGGTAGTAAATGAGAATAAAAGAGAAACACAGGGAGAGAAAAGACAGGTATTTTTTATAAAAATCATATTTAAAAAAAGCATTTTAAAAAAGCTGTGAGAGCCGCAAGAGAACACAGAGTTCTTCTAATAGATTTCTTAATATTAGTATTAATATTAAAAATGGACATTTGGAAATTAACTCTAAAATACTCAACTTTACTCAATATAGAAACTGGCAATAAAAGCCTAGGTTTTATTTGTCCTTTCAGACATTTTTACAAAATCATTTAATCCCTCTTCTGATGGTTGTAAAAATCCCACACTTTATAGGCAAACTCATGAAAGAAAGGAGAATTTTTACAGTCAAACATTAGGATGAATGTGCCTAAAATGTGATGTGTTTTAGATTGGGATGGCCTGCTTCAGGTCCTCAGTTTCATCTCCATGTCAGCCTACACTAGACCAGTCATCTCACCTTCTGAGCTCTGACTTAATATTAGTGAAAAGGAAAGTTTAGTGGGTACTCAGAAGAGCAACAGAAAATTCATCTCCTTGAGATGTGTGTTTCTTTTAAACAGACCTTGCAATAAATTAAATTTTAATGTTTTGTGCTTAAATCATCTGTCATGATAAGATTTTCATAAAATTTTGCACTTTTCTAGAAATAAATAATAAAAATTTACAATAATAAAATAGTAAAGATATGTCAAAATTCTATTCATCTTACATGTCTATCATATACAAAATTAGAAAAAAGTGAAATTAACAAAACAAAAAAAACCCATAAATTTATCATTGCAGATAAACACTAAAACTGTATTTTCATTTATCCTTTCTATTTTTATAAAAGACTATATTTGCTTATTTGTTAAAATAAATGTATTGTCTTAAAATACATATTTAATATTTATAATATTGAGAACATCTTTACATACTACTACTTATTCTTCTGTAACACCAGTCTAATGACCACATCACATGCCATGTTTTAGCATTTATTAACCAATCCCCTTCTTGGTGTCAACATGCTTTGTTTCTCATTACTTACTACTATTATAAGTAGTGACTCAATTGAATAGGAAACTTTTGTACTATTGTGGCTTTTGAGTTTGTAAAAGAAAATTAAGGACTGACTTAAAACAGTTTCATAACATTAAAGAAGCAGAATCACTTAGTTTTAATTAGATTGAATAAAACAAAAAATTCAGCAGTTTGTCAAGAGCTCTGTTGAGAGTAAATAACATGAGGTTTTAATTGTGGTCCAAAAGACTGAAATATTATTATAATTTATTTAGGCTATTAAAAATAGTTTAGAATTGCTCTAATCAAAAGGTAGGTAAAAAAGGATGAGAAAACAAGACCTTTACATATGTTGTCTACAAGAGACTCACTTTAGATGAAAAGACACACACAGACTGAAAGTAAGGGGATGAAAAAAGGCATTTCATGAAAATGGAAACAAAAAAAGCTGGGATAGCAATACTTATTTAAGACAAAATCGACTTTAAAACAAAAGTTATAACAAGAAATAAAGAAGGACCCAGTAATCTCACTTATGGGTATTTATCCAAAGAAATCCAAAACACTATTTTTAAGGACATATGCATCCATATGTTCATTGCAGCATTATTTACAATAACCAAGATATGGAGGCCACCTGGGTGTTAATCAATGGATGAACAGATAAAGAAGAGATGGTACATATATGCAGTGGACTATTACTCAGCCATAAAAAAAGAATGAAATCTTTCCATCTGCAACAACAAAGGCGGACCTACAGGGTATTGTGTTGAGTGGAGTCAGTCAAAGAAAAATGCCATATGTGGAATCTAGAGAACAGGATAAACAAACAACAGAAACAAGCTCGTAGATACAGAGAAAATTTTGATGCTTATCAGATTGGGAGGTGAGGAATAGGTGGAGGGGGCAGAATAAGAAGTACAAATTGGTAGATACAAAAGTCATGGGGATATAGAGTATAACAGGGAATATAGTTGTAGTATTGTAATAACTATATATGATGTCAGATGGTTACTGGATTTATCAGGATGATCACTTCATAATTTATATAAATGTCTAATTACTGTGTTGTACACTTGAAATTAATATAATATTGTATGTCAACTATAATTGAAAAAATATATTTAAAAATTTTTAGTTTAGAATAATAGTAGTATATCATTCAATAGTATGTATTGTGTGAATCATATACTAATATAAATAATACTAGTATAACTGATAGTTATGAATATTTTGAAAACTTGCTATAAAGCCTTTTTGTATTGACAATTTTTATGTTCTTCAGAATATAAATTCTTCTAAATTCAGTCCTGAAAAAACACACACACAAAGGAGACTAATATCTAATGTGAGTGTATCAGACACACAATTGGTAGCTGATTTACCAACTTACTATTTGCCTATGACTCTGTAATGTAAACAATTATATAAGGTTTATAATTGTATCTATATGAAAATAGCACTTTCATTTCTTTTAAATAAATTATTTTATTATTATAATTAAATGAAGGCAAACAAATACATCACTATTTTATGTGAAAAGAAACAAAACATTAGCTATCTAACTTTCTCTAGATAGCATAAAAGCTTTTGTCAAATGCCAGCACCAACCACATAAACCCCTTAGATCCAGAATATAGTAAAAGTAAGAAAGCAATGATCAAAATTGAGGTAGATAAACATAAAACAGATTTGCCAAATGTTTTTCTTTTGTAATACTATTGTACAAATTTAATTTTTCTCTATAATCACTTGAGATATTTTGTTCTCTAAATGTTTAGCAATAAAATTATTTTAATGTGGTTTCATAGATTTATATTAAATAATTCCATCGTATATGCTAATATTTCCTTAATGAGGACTTATTTGACAACTAGGATCTGAAGCATTGAGCAATAGTAAAATACTTTTTGATTGTCCTTGTTTTTCAGGGTGGTATGCTGAGATTCCCAGTTCCTAGGCATAAAGCAAAAGCAATGTCCTTGAAATCATGCAAGACTGAGATGAATAACAAAAAAGAATGACCACAATCAGGCATTTTCTAACATTTACTGACCGTGCAACCATCATGCTTTCCTATCAGAAAACTCCTAGTTCCAATAAGAATGTAATCACAGGCCTGCCTGCTATGATGATCACCTGCAGCTGCATTTCGAATGGCCAAGTGGTTCTAGCAGATCTGGCATTGACCGGTGGCTCCTATCAGAATCTTGATTCAGTAGTACAATGCAAGTTGACTTCTATCAAAGCCATTTCAAGAAACATGGTGAAGTGAGAGACAACCCCAGATGTCTCCCCTTGAAACATCAATAAGCTGAACATCTAAAACTCAACAAAAACACCCAAATTGCACACCAGCACATCTGAGCATGGGATCTGCGTATAAGAGCTACCACAGGTCAGAACCCTGAGTGTCAGGTGGTGGACTGGGAGAAACAAAGAGCTTCCTCTCATAGCTAGAGCTCCCTGTAGGAGGAGGTGGGAGGGGAGAAGGTGCAACAAGATTCTTGAATAGCCCTGCCTGAGAGAGCTGGTAGTGCCACTCAACTGGTGGCAGTGCCCAGTCATCAGGGCAGAAAGCAGAGAGTGGGGATGGCAAAGAACTAGGGATGGCAGAAAAACAACTGTTGATTTTTACCAGCCATGGCTGAAAACACCCCGGAACCCCAGAAGAATCTGAGCAAATGGTACCGAAACGATTGCTAACACTGACAGAGACTGAGACTGAGGGTAGCGAATGTGATTAAACACCTATAAACAAATAAAAGACATTATTAAGGCTTCATATAAAGCAGGAATCCAAGAGGCTTAGATTTCACCTACTGGAAACCAAAAGAAAAAAAAGCCTTCTTTGCAACAGGCTAAAGAGAGACCTTTATATAACATCTTCTTTCT
>NW_006434367.1:39186-68329 GCF_000325575.1 Pteropus alecto | reverse complement strand
CAGAATACACTTCCATTAATGCCCAGGCGGAGAAAAAGTCCATTAAATACCATGAACAACAAAGATAATAAGAGATCTCAGAAAGAAAGATAAAAATCTCCAGGAAATAAGCTTACAGACATAGAAATATACAACTTAAATGAACATTCAGGACAGTACTTCTGAAAAAAACAATGAGATCCGAAATGATTCACATCAACAATTTCAGGAACTGAAAACACAACTAGATGAGCAGAATGAGTTCTTTAGCAAAGAAATTGAAACTCTCAAAAAGAACAGAATAGAACTTCTGGAGATAAAGAAAACATTGCAGATATTGAAAAATGAAATAGCAAGCTTGGGAAATAGAGTCGACCAAATGGAGGAAAAGATCAGAGCTATCGAAGACAGAAATCTAAAAATAAATCAGAAGAAAGAAGAAACTGAAGAATAAAAAATAGTGAAAGAGAAATACAAGAACTAGTTGATACCATCAGGAGAGGAAACAAGAATAATGGGCATTATTGAAGGCAAGAAAATGGAGCAAGGATCAGAAAGCATTTTCAGATAAATAGTTGATGAGAAATTCCCAAATCTAAGGAATGAGCTGGAGCTTGGAATTCAAGAAGTCAACAGAACACCCAATTAACTCAACCCAAAAAGGCCTTCATCAAGACATATTGTATTAAAATGATCAAAAATCAATAGTAGAGGAGGAAAAAAAATGGCGTAGATGATAGAAGCTCTGTTCATCCCTCTGGCGAACAAATCAAAGTTGTGATGGAAACAAGGAGCAAGCAGTAAGGAAAAATCACCTGGGATTTAGATGGACAAGTCATACAAAAAGAGAGAAATCCAAGAAATCACCTCGCAATGGCAGAAGGTTGGATGGGGAGAGGACATGGGGCTGACCAGTCTCGAGTGGCTGAGAGGGAGGCTGTGGCAGTGCAGCGGCAGATGCCTCTTAAAGGGGCCGCATCTGTGAGCAGATTTTTGCGGTGATGGATTTGCTCACTCTGAGCACCAATGCCGAATAGGCTATTCGCAAGGGGCACCAAGGACTTACAAGGAGATGCTGTCAGAGTGAGAGCCAAGCTGAGACTCACCTGTTCAGAAGTGCCAGTGGTATCCATTGTTCCCTGTTGAGCTCTTTGGCCTCCCATTGCAGGGATAGCCCAACCATAGCCCAGAAGTTATCAAACTGGATAACAGAGGTTGCTCTGGCCAGAGGATTCTCTGAAACACCATCTTCTCCAACTTGCGGCCCCACCCTGGATGTGGCCCAAACCACATCAAGGTATATCTTCAGAGAGTCAGGTGTTCCTCACTGGCCATGCCTAGACTCACACTGGAGCCAGCTGCCCTCCGTTACTGGTGTGGCTTTTGAGTTAACTATAAGCACAGCATCTGTGGATTGTTTGTTGAATCTTAACAGGTGGCCCTGGAGAGGTAGAGGCTTTGGCTAAATTTGGCCTGCAACTGAATCCCTTTCAGGAATGTGCCACTGGACACTTACTTCACAAATCCACACTAATAAGACCGAGAGACTTAAGAGCTTTGCTTAGTACATAGAAACAGACTCAGAAAAGCAGCCAAAATGGGAAAACAAAGAAGAAGAAACCATATGAGAGAACAGAACAGAGATCCAGTTATAATGGAGTCAAGAAATCTAAGAGATGCAGAGTTCAAAACACTGGGTATAAATGCTCAATGAATTTTTAGGAAATGTAGATGAATTCAGCAAAAAGATGAAAATCATAAAAATGGAAATGGGAATTATAAAAGGGAACCAGTCTAAAATGAAGAACACATTTTCTGAGATAACGAATATATTAAATGGAATAAACAAAGTGAACAAAGAAAAGGATCAAATGCCCCATCTAAAGGACAGGAAAGCCAAGGACACTCAATCAGAAATAAGATGCCAAAACTGTAAAAATAATTTAAGGAGGATATGGGACACTATTAAGGGTCCAAATATCTGTCTGATCAGCATAACAGAAGAAAATCAAGATATTGAACAGTTGTTTGAAAGAAAAATGATGGAAAACTTCCCTAATATGGTGAAGGAAATGGACATACAACCCCAGGAAACATAACATAATTAAAATGCCAAAGATTAAATACAAAGAAAGAATATTAAAAGCAGCAAGAGAAAAACAGATAATTACTTATAAGAGAACATCCATAAGACTGGCAGCTGATTTCTCAGAAGAAACTATGCAGGACAGAAGGGATTGGCAAAACATATTCGACAGGATGAAGACCCAAGATCTACAACTAAGAATACTTTATCCAGCAAAGCTATCGTTTAGAGTTGAAGGATAGATAAAGAGCTTCCCAGACAAAAATAAGCTAAAGGAATTTATCAAAACCAAGCCAGTATTACAAAAAAATGTTGGAGGGAAATTTTTAAGAAGAAAAAATACAAAAAACTCACTTAAGATAAAAACACACACACACACACACAAACTAAAAGAAAGGGAATGGAAAAAGAAATTGCTTTGATGGATCTCGAAGGTATTTAAGTTAAACAGAGGGAGATAATCACTATATAATTTCGCTTATATGCGAAATCTAAGAAATAAAAAGAATTATCTAATCAAAAACAGTCTCACAAATATAGTGGACAATTTGGTGATGGACAGAGGGGAGGGGGTTTTGGGGGGTTGAGAAAATGGGGTGAATGGTTAAAGAAGTAGAAAATAGTAGCTGTTGGATGGTCACAGGGATGGGAAACAGGACATAGGCAATGCAGTTAGCATTAATACGTTGGCCAGGTGGAGTGTCAGGGGAGGAAGGGAACAATAAGGGGATCAATTTATGAACTATATAGCTATCTAACCAATATACTGTATACTTGAAACTAATTAAAATAAATAAATTTTTTAAATGTTGAATAAAATCAGCGACAAAGACAGAATTCTCAGGGTAGCCAGGGGAAAGAAGATGGTAACTTATAAAGGACAACCCATTATATTATCATCAGACTTCTCAGCACAAACCTTACAAGCCAGAAAAGAGTAGAATCAAATATTCAAACTACTAAATGAAAGAAACTACCAGGTAAAATAATTTATCCAGCTACTCTCCTTTAGATATGAAAGAGAAAAAAAGACCATTCCAGACATACAAAAATTGAGAGAATTCTCCACTACAAGGCCTGCGTTACAGGAAATACTGAAAGGGGTCAGCTCACCTAAAACAAGATGACAAAAAATACATAATTAAGAGTAAGGTGACTAGCAGGCAGATGGAAAGCAGAGGAGTGCAACCCTTACTAAGAACAGGGTATTATTAGCTTAAACAAAAAGAAGAGATTTGCTATAGCAAGATAGTAATGATCATTAAGCATACATAGGAAAAATTAAGACAACAATGACTGAAAGGGGGAGGATTCAAAGATCCAAATATGCAAAGGGGAATGAAGATAAGGCATGTGCAGAAGGAAATGGACAACTGTATATATACGTGTGTGTGTGTGTGTGTGTGTGTGTATCTTCTTTACATATTTGTAATGGTAAACATACACCAAAGATTCAGAACTGAAGTATATAACATAAAACAAGAAGAACCAGAGGCAAAACCCACAAAAGCCAACCAAAATAAAGAAAACGGAAACACAAGGACAAGGAAGCAAGGATAAAATGGCTATAAGAACACCTCATATTTCAATGATCATCCTAAATATAAATGGATTGAACTCACCAATAAAAAGGCACAGAGTAGCAGATTGAACCAAAAAACAAAACCCAACCTGATGCTGCCTCCAGAGACAAATCTCAGTTCCAAAGACAAATTTACACTCAAAGTGAAAGGGTGGAAAATGATATTTTAAACAAATGGCATTCAGAGAAAAGTGGGAATAGCAGTACTAATATTGAAAGAAATAGACTTCAAAATAAAAAAGGTAAAGAAAGATACTGAGACACTTCATAATGATAAAGAGAATCATACACCAATAAGACATAACACTTATTAATATCTATGCTCCTAATCAGGAGTTCCAAAATATATAAAGCAATTACTAACAGAACTAAAGAGAGAAATAGTAGTAGGGGACCTGAATACTCCATTGTTGGACATGGACAGATCATCCAAACAGAAAATCAATATTGAAATAACATCCTTAAATGACACATTAGACCAACTGGACATAATTGACATTTACAGAGCCTTCCATCCCCAAACAGCTGCTTATACATTCTTCTCTAGTACATATGGAACATTCTAAAGGATTGGGAATGTCCCACGTACTGAGACACAGAGATAGCATCAACCGATATAAGAGGGTTGAAATCATACCAACATATTCTCTAATCATAATGCTTTGAAACTAGAGATGAACAGTAAAAAGTAAGTGAGAAGAACCACAAATACATGGAAATTAAACAACATGCTACTGAAGAATGACTGGGTTGGAGAAGATATCGAAAGAGAGATCAAGAGATACATAGAAACGAATGATAATGATAATACAACATATCAAAACTTTTGGGACATGGCAAAAGCAGTCATAAGAGGAAATTTCATATCATCACAGGCCTACCTCCAAAAACAAGAATGAGCCCAAATAAACAATCTAAAGCTTCATCTGAAAAAAAACTAGGAAAGGAAGAATAAATGAAGCCTAAAGTCAGCAGAAGGAAAGAAATAATCAAAATTAGAGCAGAATTAAATGAAAACAATAAAACAATAGAAAAAATAAATGCAACAAAGAGCTGGTTCTTTGAAAAGGTTAATAAAATTGACAACTCCCTGGCTAGGCTCACTAAAGAAAAAAGAGAAAGGACACAAATAAACAAAATCAGGAACAAAAGAGGGGAAATTTTGACAGACACAACAGAAATAGAAAGGATCATACAAGAATACTATGAAAAAGTATATAACACCAAATTTAATAACCTAGAAGAAATGGACAAGAGCTTAGAAAGAGCAATCGTCCTAGACTGAATCAGAAGAACTGGAAAATCTAAATAGACTGATCAGCAGTATGGAAATTGAAACAATCATCAAAAACCTACTAAAAAGTAAAAGTCCAGGACCAGATAGCTTCATTAGTGAATTCGACCAAACATTCAAAGATTTAATACCTATTCTCCTCAAACTCTTCCAAAAAATCGAAGAGAATGCAATACTTCCCAACTCATTTTATGAGGCCAATATTACCCTGATACCAAGACCTGGTAAAGATAACACAAAAAAAGAAAACTACAAGTCTGGACTTCAGCACATGGAAGAGGAGTAATGAAGGAGCTATGCAGTTTGAGAGCTTTCTTTTCTATATTCCTAGTGTACATATGTAACGTCAGCATGATTATGGAACTGGAAAGATGAAAATTTCAAAGTTATATGAACAAAAAGGGTATTAAATGTTGTTACACTATTGAACAGAAAATAAGATGTCTATCTCAGTCAGAAAATCCATTTCAGGCTTGAATTTGATCTGGTTCTTCATGTCAAAAGCCAGAGCTAGAATGAAGGCCATTCCCAGTGAGTGGTGGGAAGCAGGCATTATGTAGACCATGGTAAAGGAAAGAACCTTCTTAGTGATATGAACTTTTTGTTCTTAGGATAAATTTGGAACAGTAGCTTATGCAGACTAAGTGTTTCTGCCAATGTCTTGATGCAAGAAATTATTATTCCAGTTCCAGGACAAAGCAGGGACATGACTATCAGAACACAAAGGTGGAAGTCAGTCCAGAAAATATCAAATCAAAGGTGATTCTCTTAGTTACACCAGGTTTAATGTTTCTCTCACTTCTAAAGAGAAAGAGCTGGAAATTAACATAACAACTCCAGCAGATATTATCTAGTTTGTTGTAAATATACTTAAATTAATGATATAATAAATTTTGAATAGTTTGCATTTCTCAGTGTTGGTTCAAAATTCTTAATTACATTCTTTGGGTGTCATAAAGAGTCCCTGTCAGTAATATTCTAAATAGTTCCTGGGACTGAATAATCTCAAGTCATGATGATAAGCAACATTTTGCCATTCTGAGGGAGCCAGCCATGATGATTCTCCTCCGAGTAAACCCTACATACAGTTACCAAGCAGAAGCTGCACTAAAGAAGCATCATTCTCTATGTTAATGACTCTCCTTGCTTCCAATCCAACATCATCCAGTATCCTGAGTATCCATCATGTACCCAGGAGGACACATATTCTGTAGATAGAGGGGAGTTAAATTTAATAAAACAATGCATAATTAAAATACATTTCTGGTGAGTTCCCACATACCAATTATTTGTTTGATTTAATTAGGTTATTTTCCCCAACCATTTTATATAAATCTTTATTCCTAGGTAACTTATTGCAATCTAGAAGGATACAGCTGTGAAAATTAACATTGACTGGTCACTACAAAGAACTTTAAAGCACTGGAAAATATTTCTTTGCTGCTTTTCATTCCAGACATGCAAATGGACCGGAATGGCAATAAGATTCAAAAGACAGAAAGTAGAGCTATTTTTCTCTTTCAAAGACATTGGAAGCAATTCACCTGTCTTGAACGTTTTTGCTTCTCATAATAGCTTTGACAGTTTTTGATGAAGCTATTTGGACAATGTTAATAAATTGTTTTCTGTTTTTCCACTAATATCTTTCTATTTTTTAAATTTATTTTGTTGAGTCCTTTGTTGTTTTTTATCTTTTTAAAACTTTTATTTATTTGTTTAAACTAAAAACTTTTATTTAATATGCTCCATTAAGTAACTAATGAGAATTTTGAGAGTGGATATTAGAAAGATAAACCTGCCATTCATCCTCATCAAACTTCGGAATGTAAAAGTAGTGAATAAAACACTAAACTCTCAAAATTGCCAACAAATAGGAATAATAAATTCATGCAGATCTAGAAAAATAGAATTTATGCTGACAATCAATATTACTAGTATACAAGCTCTTATATATTCTATAGGGAAAGTAAGGATAAATTCTTATTTAGAAATGCTAAATAGATACACTGTCAAACTTAGTAGTTTTGACTAAATTGTTCGTAAAATATACACACCGCCCACTGAAAAGCAGTCAAAAGACTTTCTTAAAACAATAATAGTGATTAATCACCAAGCAGTATGAAAAGTCACAGAAGGAAAGAGTATAAGTGTTGGAGCCTGTTAGAATGTAGATGTTGAACACTGCTGAGTTCAATCCTGTGCCTGGTACTTAAAACTGTAGAAGACAATCTGGGTGCCCTGCCCAAGTGCCCCCTACCTACATGCTCACATCTCAGATGCTGTGACCATAGGCTGCTAGGGGCTCACAGTGTCACCATTATCCAGAAAATTACTCTTGGTCCAAAAGGAGCCACTGTGCTTTTGTTAGCCTCCACCTCCCACACACCGGATGGAGCCCATAGTCAGTGAATAACTGACACAAACATGCAAAGGGCTTTCAAGTGAGACCAACTTTTGGTACATTTGTAATTTAGAGCCTCCATGGAATCAGACTGCAGTTAGTCTATAGCTGAAACCCTATAGGTGGTTGGCTTCCCCCTCATCCCCGTCCTATTCTCCTTCTCTCACTTCTCTTGTCCTGATAGCTCCTCTTTAATCGATCACTTGAAAAAGAATCCCTGTCTTAAGCTCTGCTTCTAGGGCAACTGAACTCAGATAATGGAATCAGAAGTTATCCTAGGAAGCAGAGTCTAAGGCTGAGTCATCATCGACTGGATTCCATAAGAACCCCAACATTGGTGTCAAGTGTGGTATTGATAGTATACGGCAGCTGCAATCTTAACCATGTATGAGTCCCAGTTGCAGCTGATATAGAAGATTAGCACAGTCACTGAGAGTGATATCCAGCTATTGTCTGGCAAATGCATTCTTCTTACAACCCACCAGAAAGTAAGATCAAAAGCAATTCTGGGAGAGGAAAAAAAATGGCATAAGTGATAGAGACTTTGTTCATCCCTCTTGGGACCAAATCAAAGTTGTGATGGGAACACAGAGCGAAAAGCAAGCATAATATCCTGGGATCTACATGAACAGAAGAAGCACTACAATTAGGGAGAGAAATAAGAAATCAACCTGCAACAGTAGAAGGTAGGAGGAGGAGAAGATGTGAGGCTGCGCAGTCCCAAGTGGCCGAGTGGGACAGAGGCTACAGCAGCTGCAGACAGCAGCTGCAGATGCCTCTAAAAGGGTATAGGTCTGCGAGCGGATTTTTGCAGTGATGGAGTTGCTTGCTCTGAGCGCCAGCTCCTGGTTGGATGCTCAGGGGGTATCAGGAACTTACAGGAAGACACTGAATTATTGGAGCAAGGGCCAGAGGTGAGGCTTCCTCCCAGGCAGAAGTGCTGGTGGTATCCATTGTTCCTCTGTTGAGCTCTCCCCCCGCCAACTGTGCGGAGGCAACAACACCATTGAGACATCAATGGTTATGACTTCCAGAGTGTCCCTTGAAACTTCCTCCCCCAACTTGAGGCTCTACACAAGCCACATCCAGTTGTGTCCTCAGCAAGTTCGATGTTCCCTGCTGAGACAACTCCAAGATTGACACAAGTGGCAACTGATCTGTTTCTGGCATGACCTCTTGAGGCAACTATAAGCACAGCATCTGTGGATTGAATCTTAACAGGTGGTTCCAGAGGAGCACAAGCTGGGGCAAAACTTGGTGCCTGCAGCTGAACTCTTCTCAGGACTATGCCACTGGACACTTACTACATAAAGCCACGCTAATGAGACCAGGAAACTTAGGAGATTTGCTTAGTACACTTAGAAACGAACACAGAAAGGCAGCCAGAATGGGAAGACAAAGAAGAAACCATATGAGAGAACAGAACACAGATCCAGATATAATGGAGTCAAGTAATCTAACAGATGCAGAGTCAAAATATTAGTTATAAAGATGCTCAATTAACTTTTGGGGAGTGTAGATAAATTCAGCAAAGAGATAAAAATTATAAAAATGGAAATGGAAATTATAAAAGGGAACCAGTCAGAAATGAAGAATACATTATCTGAAATGAAGAGTATATTAGAGAGAATCAACACAGGGCAGGAAGAAGAGGATCAATACACTAATACAGAAGATGAGGAAGCCAAGTACACCCAATCAGAACAGCAAGAAAAAAGAAGCCAATACTATACTAATAATATAAGGAGCCTATGAGACAAAATTAAATGTAAAAACATCCATGTCATAGGGGTACCTGAAGGAGAACAAGAAGTTGAAGAGCTGTTTGAAGAAATAATGATGGAAAACTTTCCTAACGTGGTGAAGAAAATAGACATATAACCCCAGTAAGATCAAGTCCCAAGAAAGAGGAACCCAAAGAGGCCCACACCGAGACATATTATAATTAAAATACCAAAGATTAAATACAAAGAGAGAATCTTAAAAGCAGCAAGAGAAAAACAGTTGGTTACCTACAAGGGAGCACCCATAAGACCAGCAGCTGATTTCTCAATAGAAACTATGCGTAACAGAAGGGCTGGGCACACAATATTCAATGTGATGAAAACCCAAGATCTACAACGAAGAATACTTTATCCAGCAAAGCTATCATTTAGAGTTGAAGGACAGATAAAGAGCTTCCCATACAAAAATAAGCTAAAGGAATTCATCAACTTCAAGCCAGTATTACAGGAAATGTTACAGGGATTTCTATAAGAAGAAAAAACATACATCAAAAACAGGAATAAAGAAAGGGAACAGCTACATTCCCATCACCAAGTACCTCAAATGGAAAAGAATGAAGTGCTCCAACCAAAGGATAAAGTGACTGAATGGATAAGAAAACAAGACCCCTACATATGTTGCTTATAAGAGACTCACTTCAGATTAAAAGACACAAACAGACTAAAAGGAAGGGGGTGGAAAAAGATATTACCTTGATGGGTATTATACTGAATGAAGTAAGTCAGATAGAGAAAGACAAATACCATATAATTTCATGTACATTCAGAATCTGAAGAACAAACTAAATAACAACAACAAATATGGAAACAAAGTCATAGAATATTTTGAGGGCTACTATATGAGAAGGGAGTTGGGGGGACGGTGTAAAAGGGCAAAGGGATTAAGAAGTACAAATGAATAGTTAGAAAATAGACATGGAAATATAAAGTGTAGCATAAGGAAAATAGTCAACAATGTTGTAATAAATATGTAAGGAGGAAGAGGGATACTAGATTTAATGGGGTGGTCATTTCATGAGTTATATAGATCTCTAATCACTATGCTGTACAACTGAAACTAATATATTATTGTATACCAACTGTAATTTAAAAAAACTAATTGAATTGTGTAATGTAAATATGAGCAACTAATTCATGAGCAACTAATTACATCTCAAAAAAGCCAGATAAAAAAATAACTAAATAATAATTTTAAAAAGACATACAGACTAAAATTAATGGCTTGGAAAAAGGTATTTCAAATTGGACCTAGAGGGTAGTGTGCTGAGTGGAGTAAGTCAGATAGAGGAAGACAGATGCCCTATGATTGCATGTACATGTGAAAAATAAAGAACAAAATAAACAAACAAACAAAACAGAAACATACTCATAGATACAGAAAATATTTTGAAGGTTACCAAATGGGAGGGGATGCGGGGGGTTAGTGAAAAAGGAGGAAGGGATTAAGAAGTACAAATTGATAGTTACAAAATAGTCATGGAAATAGAAATTAAAGGATAAGGAATATAGCCAATAATATTTTAACAACTATGTATAATGTCAGAGCAGTACTAGATTTATTAGGTTTATCACTTTGTGAGTTATATATATGTCTAATAACTCTGTTGTACACCTGAAACTCATACAGTATTTAGTGCTAACTATAACTGAAAAATTAAAAAATATATTTAAAACAAAAAGATAATATGAGTTTCCATATACTCCACACTCAGTATTTCCTGTTATTTCCTATTATTAACAACTTACATTAGTATTGTATATTTACTATAATTAGTGAACCAACATTGATATAGTATTATTACTTTTAAAAAAATTTTATATTAGTTTAGATATACAGTACAATGGCTACACATTTATATAATTTATGAAGGGATACCCATGATTACTCTAGTCCCCATCTGGCTTACATACAACCATTACAATAATATTGACTATATACCCTATGGTATACTCTACATCCCCATGACTGTTTTATAACTAGTAATATGTACTTCTTCATCTCTTCACTTTTTTCACTGAGACCCCCAATCTTCCTTTCCTCTGGCAATCACCAGTTTGTTCTCTGTATCTGTGAGTCTGTTTTCAATTAGTTTGTTTCTTTCGTTTTGTAGATTTCACATTTAAGTGAAATCATATAGTATTTATATAAGTCTGTCTGGCTTATTTCACTCAGCATAATACCCTCTAGGTACACTCATGTGTTTGCAGATGGCAAAATTTTATTTTTTTATAGCTGAGTAATTTCTATTGCGTGTGTATACACACACACACACACACACACACACACACACATATACCATAACTTCTTTATCTAGTCATGTATTAATGCGCACATATGTTGCTTCCATATCTTGGCTATTGTGAATAGCACTTCCATGAACATGGGTTGCAATAATCTTTACAAACTAATTTTTTGGTTTTCTTTGGATAAATACTCAGAAGTTCAATTGCTGGGTCAAAAGGTAATTCTATTTTTAATTTTTTGAGGAACTTCCAAACTGTTTTCCAGAGTGGCTGGACCAGTTTACAATCCCACCAACAATGTACACGGGTTCCCTTTTCTCCACATCCTAACCAACATTTGTTGTTCGTTGATTTATTGGTCAGAGTTAATCTGAGAGGTGTGAGGTGATAGCTCATCGTAGTTTTTATTTGCATTTCTCTGATGATTAGTAACTTTCAGCATCTTTTTATATTTCTGTTGGACATCTGTATTTCCTCTTGGAGACATACCTATTCAGATCTTCTGCTTTTTTTTTTTAATTGGATTGTTTTATGGTTGTTGTTCAGCTGCATGAGTTCTTTATATATTTTGGATATTAACCCCTTGTCAGATGTATCATAGGCAAATACCTTCTCTCATTCAGTAGGTTGTCTTTTTTTGTTGTTGATGATTTGCTGTGCAAAAGGTGTTTACTTTGAAGTAGTCCTGTTTGTTTATTTTATTTTATTTTTTGTTTCCCTTGCTTGAGGAGATATATCCAAAAAGCCATTACTATTAGAAATATCAGAGAGTTTACTGCCTACGTTTTCTTCTAGAAGTTTTATAGTTTGGGATCTTACATTTAAGTTTTTAATCTGTTTTGTGTGTATTATTGCTTATGGTGTAAGAAACAGGTCCAGTTTCTTTTTCTTTTTGCGTGCATCTGTTCTGTTTTACCAATACAATACTTTAAAGAGACTGTCTTTACCTCATTGTATATTCTTGCCTCCTTTGTCATAGATTAATGACCATATAGGTGTGGATTTATTTCTGGGCTCTTTATTCTGTTCCATTGATCTGTGTATCTCTTTGTATGCCAGTACCATGCCGCTTTGATGACTGTAGCTTGTAGTATAGTTTTATGTCAGATAGTATGATACCTCCAACTTTGTTCTTCTTTTTCAAGATTGCTGTGCTATTCAGGATCTTTTATGATTCCATGTAAATTTTAAGATTATTTGTCCTAGTTCTCTGAAAAACGCCATTAGTATTTTAATAAAGATTGCATTGATCTATAGCTTGCTTTGGGTAGTACGGACATTTTAACAATGTTGATTCTTCCTACCCACGAGCACGGTTTATGCTTCCATTTATTTGTAATTTTTTTCAATTTCTTTTTTTCAGTGACTTATAATTTTCCAAGGACCAGTCCTTTACCTCCTTGCTTTATTTTATTCCTAGGTATTTTATTGTTTTTGATGCTATTTTAAATGAGATTGTTTTCTTAATTTCTCTTCTTGAAAGTTCATTATTGATGTATAAAAATGCAACCAACTTCTGGATATTAATTTTTTTATTGTACTACTTTACTAAATTCATTTATCAGTTATAACAATTCTTTTTGGTGGAAGCTTTAGAATTCTCAGTATATAGTATGTCATCTGCAAATAATGAGAGTTTTACTTATTCCTTTCTAATTTGGATGCCTTTTATTTCTCTTTCTTGCCTTATTACTGTAGCTAGTACTTTCAATGCTATGTTGAATAGAAGTGGTGAAAGTGGACATTTTTGTCTTGTTCCTGATCTTAAGAAAAATGATTTGTTTTTCCTTTATTGAGTATGATATTAGCTGTAGTTTGTCATATATGGCCTCTATTATATTGAGTATGTTCCCTCTCTTCCCACTTTGCTGAGATTTTTTTTTTTAATCATAAATGGATGCTGGAATTTGTCAAACACTTTTTCTGCATCTATTGATCATATGATTTTTATCTTTCAATTTGTTAATGTGGCATAGCACATTAATTGATTTATGGATATTAAACCAAACTTGCATCCCAGGAATAAATCCAACGTGAAGATGATAGATGATATTTTTTGTGCATTGCCAAATTTGGTTTGCTAATATTTTGTTGAAGATTTTTGCATTAATGTTCATCAGGGATATCAGCCTATACTTCTTTTTTTTGTATTGTCTTTGTCTGTTTTTAGAATCTGGTTTAAAGGTGGCCTCATAAAAAGAGTTAAGAAGCCTTTACTCCTCTTGAATTTTTTGAAATAGTTTGAAAAGAATAGGTGTTAATTTTTTTAAAGTTTAGTAAAATTCATCTATGAAGCCGTCCTGTCCAAGACTTTTGTTTTTTGGAAGTTTTTTGATCACTGGTTAGATTTTGTTGATGGTAATTAGTTTATATTTTCTGTTCCTTCTTATCTCAGTCTTGGGAGATCAGATGTTTCTAGGAATGTATTATTTATTCTAGATTGTCCCATGTGTCAGGATACAATTGCTCATAGTATTTTCTCACAATCATTTGTGTTTATGTGGAGTCAGTTGTCACTACTCTTCTTCCATTTCTGATTTTATTTATTTGGTCCTCTCTCTTTTATTTTTGATAAGTCTGATTAAAGGTTTATCAATATTATTTATCTTCTCAAGGAACCACCTCTTGGTTTCATTGATCTTTTGTATTGCTTTTTTTGACTTAATTTCATTTATTTCTGCTCAGATCTTTATTATTTCTTTCCTTCTACTCCCTTTTGGTTTGTTTGCTATTTTCTTTTCTAGTTCTTTTAAGTATAAGGTTAGATTGTTTATTTGAGATTTTTCTTGTTTCCTGAGGTAGCCCTGTATTGCTATGAATTTCCCTCTTAGGACTGCTTTTGCTGTGTCCCATAGATTTGGGGTCATGTATTTTATTTTCATTTGTCTTAAGGTATTTTTTTATTTCTTCCTAGAGTTCCTTCTTAACCCATTCATTGTTTAGTAGCATGTTATTTAGCCTGCAGGTGTTTGTGTGTTTATTCAGTTTTTCTTGTAGCTGATTTCTAGCTTCATACCATTGTGGTCAGAGAAGACACTTGATATGATTTCAATCTTCTTAAATTTATTTAGACTTGTTTTGTGGCCTAACATATGGTCCATTTTGGAGATTGTTTCATGGGCACTTGAGAAAAATGCACATTCTGCTGCTTTGAGGTGAAACACTCTGAAAATATCAATTAAATCCATCTGATGTAGTTTGTCATTTAAAGCTACTATTTCCTTGTTGATTTTATGTCTGGAAGATCTGTCCATTGGTGTCAGTTGGGTGATAGAGTCTCCTACTATGAGTGTATTACTGTCATTCTCTCTCTTTATATTGGTAAATAATTGCTTTATATATGAAGGTGCTCTTGTATTGGCTGCATGTGTTTACTAAGGTTATGTCCTCTTATTGTATTGATCCCTTTATCATTATGCAATGCCCTACTTTGTCTCTTATTATAATCTTTGTTATAAAGTCTATTTTGTCTGATATAAGTATTGCTACTCCAGGTTCTCATTTCCAAATGCATGAAAAATCTTTTCCATTTCTTTATTTTCAGTCTGCGTGTGTCATTTGATCTGAACCACTTCAGATCTTGTAGATGGCATATGTACTTTTTTTCTTATATATTTAACTACCCTATGTCTTTTGATTGGAGCATTTAATCCATCTACAATTAAAATGATTGTTGATAGGCACATAATTATTGCCATTTTGTTATTTGTATTTATCGATTTATTGTTTTCACCCTTCTTTTTATAGAAGTCTCCTCAACATTTCCTGTAATTCTGGCTTGTTGGTGATGAATGCCTTTAGCTTTTTCCTGCCTGGGAAGCTCTTTATCTCATCTTCCATTTTAATCAATAGCCTTGCTGGGTAGAGTAGTCTTGGTTGTAGGTTCTCGTTTTTCAACACTGAATATATCATGCCAATCCTTTCTGGCCTGCAAAGTGTCTGTTGAAAAGTAAGCTGACATTCTTATAGGAGTACCCTTGTAAGTAACCAGCTGCCTTTGTCTTGCTGCTTTTAAAATTCTCTCTTTATCTTTAACCTTTGGCATTTTAATGATGATGTGTCTTGGTGTGGGTCTGTTTGGGTTCTTCTTGTTTGAGACTCTTTGCCCCCTTGGACTTATATGTCTATTTACTTTGCCAGGTTAGGGAAATTTGACATAATTATTTCTTAAAATAGGTTCTCAATCACTTGTTTTCTCTCTTCTCCTTCTGTTATTACTATGATGCAAATATTGGTACATTTGGTGTTATCTCTAAGATCTCTTAAACTTTCCTCATTTTATAAAACTCTTTTTTTCTTGTTGCTGTTCTAATTGGGTGTTTTCTGCTACCTTGTTTTCCAACTCACTAACTCAGTCCTCTGCTTCATCTAGTCTACTGTTGATTCCTTCTAGTGTATTCTTCATTTCAGTTATTGTATTCTTCATTTATGACAAGTTTCTTTTTATGGTTTTGATGTCATTTTTATGCTTATTATCTCTCTGTTGAAGTCCTCACTGAAATAATCTATTCTCCCTCTAAGTTCATTGAGCATCTTTATAACCAGTGTTTTGAACTCATTCTCTAGTGGGTTGCTTGCCTCCATTTTGTTTAGTTTTTTTTTTTTTCCTGGATTTTTTTGTTTCATTTGTGGCATGTTTATTTGTCTTCTCATTTTAGTTACCTCTCTACGATTGTTTCTCAGTCTCTCAGCCTTTGCCAGGTGGTCTTATGTAGCAGCTGTCCTGTGTGGTCCAGTAGCAGAGTCTCCCTAATCACCTGTGCTAAGGGCTCTGGGTGTGTTCCTTGTGTGGATCGTGTGTGTTCTTTTGTTGTAGCTAATCTTTGATTGCTGTTAGCAGGTAGATGGGATCAACATTTGAGCTGACTGGCTATGGGAATTAGCCACACCCACAGTGTATGAGCTTCCATGTGGGGGCTTACCCCACAAAATGAGATTTGCCTCAGCAGTCTCATGTACCTGTTGAGACCACCCTTTGGGTGTGCCACTTATGGAGCTGGTCAGGTGGTGCTCTGCTGTGGTCTGATGCCAGCTTCTAGATATGTTCATTCTGGGATACCTTAGGAGGGGCTCCTGTGTAGGTCAAGGTTAGCCGCTGCCTTTGCTTGTTGTGGGATACCTGGTAGGAGCTACAAAGAGATCCATGAATGGTTACTGCCTATACTAATCTGAGGCGAGTGGGAGAGACCACACTGTGAGCCTACTCCTGTTATCCCCAGTACTGATTCTGGGGTTGACCAGTCCTGAACCTCAAGGCCTGAGACTATCTGCCAGGTGCCTGTAAGTCTCTGTAGCTGTAAGAGCCTTTTGTTGGCATGGGAGTTGGGCGGGGCAAGGTCTCAGGGGGTCACTGGGGTAAAACCTGCAGATTTCACACAGCCGGTGCAGTGGAGAGAGTCAATTCTGTCAGGCAATGCCAATTGCTGCCAGGGCTGAGCCTACAGGCTCCCACAAAAGTCACAGATCACAGCGAGGCCAGCCACTGTCTACCTCAGACCCACAGACCCTGGTGATCCACTCAAGAGATACTGCAGTTTGGCCTAGCACCAGTAGTAATATGCAGGCCTTGTGCAGGCAGCTCAAGCTGAGAGTCACTGCCTGCTCACAAATGGGTAGCCTATCCCAGGAAAGGCACAGGGTGGGGCTGGCTGACTAGTAATGACCCACTGCTTGGGTGGGGCAGGGTCTCAGGAAGACAAAGAGTGGAGTGGGCTGCTCTCACCCGGCCAATGCAGCTTCAGAATTGGCTATGTGGGGAGAGAGCTCAATATCAGCAAAATGGCACCTGTGTGCAGACTGCTCCGGAGGGGGGCCGACAAAGGAGCAATGGCAACTGTCCTGCAACCCTCAGTCTGGAACCACAAAACTCAATCCTCCTTGTATGTCTCTTGTACCTCCTGGGCTGCTGACCTTCTACCCAAGCCCAGGGTGAGTGTCTGTGAGCAAGTGAGTCTGTGCATGGGCCCTTTAAGGGGGATATCTGGGTTTTAAGGTTCCTGCCATCTCATCCAGATGACCAAATTCCCCCACTGATTTTTAGAGATTTTATGAGAACTCTTCTTCCCAGTGCTGGAAGCCTGGGCTGTGGATCCCCTATATGGGGCTAGGGCCCCTCATTTCTTCAGAGGGGCCTCTGCAGCTGCACTCTTTCTTCCACTGCTCAACCACCACACACAGGTGCAAGACCAGCTCATTTAGCATCTCCATCCCTCTTACTGGTCTTGATATGGCTTTTTCTTTATATCCTCACATGTATTATGATCAGCTGGACTTCAGGTGGTTCTCCAAGTTGTTTATTTTAGAATTTGATTGTAACATTAATGTGGTCATGGAATGAGGTGAACTCTGCATTTACCTAGTCCACCATCTTGACTGGAACTCTTGATACAGTATTATTAACTAAAGTCTATACTACATTTAGATTTTCTTAATTTTTAATTAATGTCCTTTGATGTTCCAGGATCCCATCTAGGATTACATACTGCATTTAATTGTTTTGTCTCCTTAGGCTCATTTTGGCTGTGACATTTTCTCATACTTTCTTTGTTTCTGATGAGCTTGGCAGTTTTAAGGAATATTGGGTCAGATATTTTTTAGAATGTCCCTCCACTGGGTCTTGTCTGAAGTTTTTGCATGATTAGGCTGGGGTTATGTGTTTTAAAGAAGAAGGACACAGAGGTATAATGCTTTTTTCATCACATATTAAAGGTACATGTCACCAATATGACTCATCACTGAAGATATTGACCTTGATCACCCAGCTGAGATGGTGTTTCTCAGGTTTCTCCACTACACAGTTACTCTTTTTTCCTTCTTTTTTTTTTTTTTTTTTTTTACTATACTCTTTAGAAGGAAGTCACTATGTGCAGGCCACACTTAAGCAGTTGTGAGTTGTGCTCCATCCTCTTGATGGCAGAATATCTGCATAAATGATTTTTAATTCTTCTGCATGGGAGATTTGTCCATTAACCCCCATTTATTTATAGGTCAATCATTTATTTATGTTGATAGGAATTCAAGCATATTTATTTTAAACTTTGTTCCAATTTTCCATTGGGAGCTCCTTCAGTTGGCATCTGTGTTTTGTTTTGTTTTACATATCCTCATCATTGTGGTTTTTGAGAACAGTTATTTACTTTATAGCACTATAAGACACTCCAGGCTGATCTTGTTATTTTGTGTCACAGTCCTAGAATCGGCCATTGCTCCAAGGATCCATGATTCTTTTTACTGGAGAATAGTATTAAAAACTGAAATTTGAGTACTAAGTGTGCTTATTGTTACACAGTGCTTTTGCTTCTAGGCTCTTTCAGCTAACAGAACAAGGGAATATATGTGTGTACACTAAGCCATATATATCTACATACCTGTCTGTAATTATATTAAGCTAAATGTTAGTTCATACCGATGTATCCAGCTCTAATTCATTACCTCCTAGATCATTCTAGCATTCTCCCTTTATTTATTGTAACCTCCCACTCCAACAATAAGAAACCTGGCTCCCATCATCTACCATACATTTATTTAATTGTTCAATTTTAACATATATTTATAGTTATTTTAGAAATGTCATCCCATATTCCCATGGGAGACTTTTATCAAGTATAGTAGTGTATATACAGTTCCTTTTACCTTTGGTCTTACATATACCATTTATGGCAAAGTTACTTTCAGAGACTGCAGTGTACTGGTTGTCACCAACTCTGGGGTAGGGAAGGTCATTTCCCAGGAAGGCTTGTCAGACAGAGCTTTTTTGTTGCCTTTGGTTGGATCTGAAGAATCATTCATTGGTTTTGGTTCTGGTGCCTTATCCTCAGTAAGCATATTTATGCCCCTCACCCTCTTCAGTGAGATTGTTTTATACTTTTGTAATAAGGTTAAGTTCTTTTGTCACAGTCTGAATTCCCTCCTGAGATCAGCAAAACTTCTAAGTGATTTTTTAAATTTGCATACATCAAGTTTTATTCTTTGTTCTGTAAAGTTCTATGAGTCTTGACAAATGCATTTATTTATCATTTTTGTATATCATTATCATATCATTATCATTATCATTACATAGAATAGTCTTAATGCCCTAAACAAATTCTTTGAGTTTCATCTATTGAACTGTCCCCTCTCCCCCAAATCCTGGCAGTCATTGATCTTTCTCCACCTGTAGAGTTTTTCCTTTTCCAGAAAATTATATAATTGCAATAATATAATATGTAGCCTTTTACACTCATTTCACTTAGAAACAAGCATTTAAGACTTATTAATTTATTCTTTTTATTGTTTAATAATATTCTGTTGTTTGGATGTACCAAAGGTTGTTTATTCATTCACCTGTTGAAGGATATATTGATTGCTTCCAGTTTTTAGAGTTATAAATAAAGCCACTGTTGACTTTATCTTCCCCACTTCATGTTTATTTTTTCTTCCTAACCTAAATCATCTCACCTGTAGTGAATCGGAAGAACAACCAGATTCAGAGACAACCACTTTTCATAGATGTCTTTTCCAGCTCTTACAGTTGTTTAGAGTAAAATTCCTATAATATACCCCTTATTCTATTTATCTCATAGTGATTCTTCTTCTTTAATCAAACTCTAATTGATACAAAAATTATCCCCAGAAGCATCTGAGGAACAAACTTAAGATTAGTTTCTCTGTGTTGATTGTAGATTATTAAAAATTTGTTTCTATTCTAGTTAGATATTAATAATCCTTCTGCCAGTGGTGAAGGGGCTGCTGATAACCTAAGCATGCAGTAGCAAAACAGTTACTTAATAGATACCCTTCTATAGACGCCCTTGATTAAGTGCCTGTAGAAGGTAAGGCTTTGAGTGGCCAAGTAGTTGATATCAGAGAACATCTTAGTAAAAATACGATGTACCTTGGTTGCTTCGTAGTGTGCTGGAGAACTTTGGTAAGGAAAATGATGAGCTGAAGGATTTAGATTTTCAGCCTAAAATCTGAATAAAAGACCAGAAATTTCCATGAATGATCAAAAGAAAACTTTATCTTCTAGAAGTACAGAACTAAAATATCTTTATCTCCTGTAATTACAAGGACTAATCTTGTGGGTGAGATGGGGACTTATGGGAAGATTCCATTGAACCTGGGGACCTTGATCTCCTGAATCCTTCCAAACCTTCTTTGCCAATAGAAACATCCTTCCTCCTGGGTCCAAGGTTATTTTCTTCTTGTCTGAAGAATCTATATTGTTCTCCCCTGAGATAGTTGCTTCACAGGGACCTGCTGACCTTGGTCAACCCTCCCATCTTTCATTGTGTCTGGAAACGGAACCAGACTCAAGTATCATCGAGCCCCAGAGAGTAGGATATTGGAAATGGAGGCTTTTCAGGGCTTTTGTGGCAGTCTCAGAATATTCTGCCTGACTTTAATCCAGAACACATGGAGGTTTGAAGTTGTCTTAAACATACTTTTAAGACCACTGTCATTTATGATCTCAAGCAGTTGATCCTCTTCTAGCATAGACAAAGTCAATTCACCTGGCTTATTCACAAACAGGTCACAGATTCATTCTTTCTCAGTTCAGAGGACTTTTGTGATTGGGAAGTAATGTTCAAACTCTTTTGAAAGCTGAGATAGGTGATCATGCACCAGCTGGGAGAAAAAAGGCCTTGGCTCAGTCTCTTTTAAAATCTCTGCTAACATTTGAAATATGTCAAAAATTCCAATGTTCACCCGTCACCCCATAATTTCAGTTTGGCTTTGAATGCAGACACTTCATCTGCCAACTTGAACACAGTTGTCATTCTTCCCTGAAGTGACAGATTGAGTTGGTTAAACAGGTTGAATATGTCACACAAGTAAATTTTGCGACCCATTCTGTGTCACTGAAATGGGCTGCCAGTGGTGACTTATTTTCTAAAAGAAATCTCTGGAGAGGCTCTCATAACTCAAAAACTCTGGCCAGTGATCTGCCTTTAAAAATCCATCTCACTTCTGTATATAAGAGAAGATGTGTGTGCTCTGCATCCATCTCTTCACAGAGCTGTGTGAACAGACATGAATTAGGTACATGTACTTTAATGTGGTTGATAATTTTAATCACATCCTGTAAAACATTGTTATATTCAGGTGACATTTTTTGGCTAGCCAACATTCCTCTGTGAATGACAGTGCATAGACTAACATTCAGAAGCGACCTATTTGACCCAAGTAGTGAAACCAGAAAGCCATCCAGTCATGGCAGCTGCTCCATCTATGCATATACAGACACAAAATGACCAATTCAGTTTTCCTGATATATAATCATTCAAAGACTTGAATAGCTCTGCAGCTGTGATGTTGGTTGGTAACAAAAGTACACATAATATATTCTCAGGCACATCCTCCTGAAAAATATATCACACAAAAACAAGCATTGTTGCCTAGTTGTCAATTGGTAGACTCATCAACCTGGATTACATACCACAGTGACTCATTAATTCTCTCTAACAATTGTGCCTTAGTATCCTCTGCTATTTCATCAATTGGTCTAGTTATGGTGCAAGCTGAAGGAGGAACACGAACTGCCTTTTGAACTACGGCCTCTCTTAAAATTTCACGACAAATGTCCTTAGCAGCCAGCAGGACCAACTCTTCAAAAGAAAAAGGTTTCTTAGCTTTTGCACAGTGGTTAGCCACTAAGAATGATACTCTCAGTGCAGACACATTTGAGGAAGTGGTGGCCTTCCATAGTTTCTTCTGTTCCTCATGTTCACATTCTTTTCTTTTGAAAAGCTCCAAAGTCTTGTCTTTTAATGCAAGGTGCTTGGTCTCCATGTGGCAAAGCAGTTTTGAAGGTTTCATGGTTCATTGGATAGCCAGTCACCACATACTATACAAAGTGGGCTTGGAGAATGTGAATCACTTGTTGCAATGAACCCGTAACTTAAGTAGGACTCTTAGTATTTTTTTTTAAATGCTGCTTTCTTTTTAATGGCAGTTCTACTGTCTCATCCTTCAATCTTTCCCTCTTTTCAAAAAAGCTCTCCAGTGACTTTTGTTATTTACTCATTTTGGTTAGGATTAGCTTGTGGGCTTACCAAAACTGTGACTAAGTCAAGTGCATAGTGCAGAAAAGAGGTACAGATGGAAGTAGTAAATAAAATAATGAGTGGTCCACGTGCAGACTAAAGTAAGTATTGGATTCTGACTTAAAGCGTGACATCAGATACAGCTTAGCTGTCACTTGCCACTCACTGATAGGATTTTGATATGAGTCTCCAAGCAATTGATTTATTGTGGTCTCCGTGCAGTCAAACCTCTCTGCTAATGTTAACCTGGATTTGTAGCCACTCCTCAGTGCTGGCATCACCACCTCAGCTCCACCTCAGATTAGGCATTAGAGTCTCATTAAGAGTGTGCAATCTAGGTCCTCTGCATGCATAGTTCACAATAGGGTTCACGCTCTTCTGAGAATCTAATGCCTGATGATGAGATGGAGCTGAGGCAGTGCTGCCAGCATTAGGGAGCTAATACAGATGAAGTTTTGCTCTCTCTCCCACTGCTCACCTTCTGCTGTGTGGCCTGGTTCCTAACAAACCATAGATAGGTACTAGTTTGTGGCCTAGGGGTTAGAAACCCCAGCTATAGCCAGTTTTCACCAGCTCTAGATCCATGAGTGACAATGTTAATTTTCTCTGTTGAAGCCTTGAATAACAGCTTGAAAAGTAGATGTGAGTTGTATGGCTCAGAAGTCAGACAGGTCCCCTGGCTCACTGCATATCTAGGTGGATTCCTGGCAATGGAAAACCTGTGCATCCAGATCCTGTTCCACCTTGAGCTGGGCTACCTCAGCACTCTTCTCTTGCCCCAAGCAGGCCTTTGCTTTTTGGGTTTTCTTGCACTTAGTCTCAAAAACAATGCTCTGTCTTCTCACCAGTCTCCACACAAAACCCCACCCATCTAGCACTTTGTCCTTTAGTTATTGGATGGTCACAAGAAAGAGAATGCAGAGAACATCTTTCCTCACCAACCCGGTCCCTCACCTCTACCTTCCCAGCTTCTCTCATCACTTGGGCTCCTATCCCTGCCCTCCAACAGTTCCAATTTATTCTCCTTCATTTTTCAGAGCAAGTTAGCTCTCCTTAGAATTTCTAAGGGATGGTCCAGGATTTCTTAGGACTCCATTAAAAGCTCATTTGTTACTGACAATGAATCCCATGGGTTTTTTTCTCCATTTATTTTATACCTATCTACTGACTTATGATAAACTGTAACTTTTAGCTTTGAAGTTAGAACCTATTAAAAGAAGCATGCTTCATCTTTTTTGGATGTCTTCTACTTTAAACTTCAAATTTTATGTCTTTTTACTTTTAAGAGTGCTGTAATTACTCCCTCGCCCCACGCACTTACTTTGCCCTTTTGGACTGTTCCAGAACTGGTTCCCTCCAGTTTTTCTCACCTGTTCTGCTTCCCCCTAGAGGAACAATAGCCAGAGGAATAAGATCAGGGAGGTTAGACCTCATCAAGCTTACATCTAGGCAACTACCTTGACTGGAGTTGGCCACAGTGGACCTTAGAGTCTGTAGTTGGCCATCAGCACTTACTTTGCTGTCAAGTGGTGGTGTGCGAGGAGGAGGCCTGGGGATTGTGAAGAAGAGTAGCATGTTAAGAGAGGGAGCAACTCCAGACTTAAGCCTATCTACCCAATTACTAGATAATCTAGATGAAAACTTGAAAATGGAACATGGGCATAAGTTGTACAAGAAATGGTCAGCTAAGCAAGTGAATTAGGGAAGAATTTCAACAGAAATCTCATCCTATGTAGACCGTTTCTGATCAAAGTCCACCAGCCCCCAGCTAGCCAACGATTGACATCAAAAACATGAAGGAGTGAGAGACATCCACAGATTTCTCCCCTTAAAACAACAATAAGCTGAATATGTAAAACTCAACAAAAAACACCCAAGCTCCATGTCTGAGTATGGGTTCTGCAAGTAAGAGCTACAACAGGTTAGAACAACGAGAGTCTGGACATAGGCTGGGAGAAACAAAGAAGCTGCCTCTTACATCTGGCCAGAGCTCCCTGCAGGAGAATGGAGAGGAGAGAAGGTGCAGTAAGTTCCAAGAACAGCCCTGCCTAAGAAAACTGTGAGCTCTACATGGTCGGCAGCAGGGCCCAGTCATTCGGGCAGAAAGCAGAGACACTGGACGGCAGAGATTGATTTTTACCAGCCATGGTGGCAAAATTGAAGCTGAGCCACAGCCTCCAACCCCCAACCCAGAGGGCCCCTCCGCCCATATCCTCTGAGACTGAACACTACAGAGACCAGGGGAATCTAAGCAAAAAGTACTGAAACTGTCACTAACACTGACAGGGACTGAGACAGAAAGTAGAGAGAACATTTAAACATCTGTAAGGAGAAAAAGGCTTTATTATGGCTTTATATAAAGCAGGGATCCAAGAGGCTTAGATGCCACCTACAGGAAACCAAAAGAAAAAAACCTTCTTTGCAACAGACTAAAGAGAGACCTTTATATAACAAATCTTCTTTCTTAAAAAAAGTAGAATATACTTCCATTAATGCCCAGGTGGAGAAATAGTCCATTAAACATCATGAACAGCCAAGATGACAAGGCATTTCAGAAAGAAAGAGAAAAATCTCCAGAGAATAAGCTTACAGACATAGACATATGCAACTTAAATGACAGAGAATTCAGGATGGTACTTCTGAAAAAACTAAGTGAGTTCAAAAACTAATCATATCAACAATTTCAGAAATTGAAAAAAAAAAACGACTAGATGAGCAGAATTAGTTCTTTAGCAAGGAGATTTAAACCCTCAAAAAAACAATAGAACTTCTGGAGATGAAGAACACACTGCAAATGTTGAAATATGAAATAACAAGCTTGAAAAATAGAGTCGACCAAATGAAGGAAAGGATTAGTGATATTGAAGACAGAAATCTAAAAATAAATCAGAAGGAAGAAGAAAGAAACTGAAGAATGAAATACAATGAAACAGAAATACAAGAACTAGCTGATACCATCAAGAGAGGAAACATAAGAATAATGAGAAATATCAAAGGCAAGGAAAAAGAGCAGGAACTAGAAAGCATTTTCAGACAAGTAGTTGACTAGAATTTCCTAAATCTAAGGAAGGAGTTAAAGCTTAGAATTCAAGAAGTCAACAGAACACCCAATTATCTCAACCCCAAAGGCCTTCACCAAGACATATTGTATTAAAACTATCAAAAATCAATGACAAAGACAGAATTCTCAGGGCAGCGAGAGAGAAGAAAATGGTAACTTATAAAGGAAAACTCATTAGATTATCCTTGGACTTCTCAGAGCAAAACTTACAAGCCAGAAAGGAGTGGAATCAAATATTCAATATATTAAGTGAAAAGAAATACCAATCTTGAATAATGTGTCCAGCTAAGATCTCCTTTAGATATGAAGGAGAAATAAAGACCTTTCCAGATATACAAAAACTGAGGGAATTCTCCATTACGAGGCCTGCAATACAGGAAATACTGAAAGGAGTCAGCTCATCTAAAACAAGATGACCAAAAAATATATAAAATTAGGAGTAAGGTGACTATCAGGCAAATAGCAGCAGAGGATTGCAACTCTTACTAAGAACAGGGTATTACAAGCTTAAACAAAAAGAAGAGAATTGCTATAGCAAGATAGTAATAAATGTTCAGCATATATAGGGACAGACTGAGACAACAATAACAGAAGAGGGGAGGATTTAAAGATCCATATTCTCAAAAAGAAATGCAGATAAAGCACACGCAGAAGAAAATGGACAATATAACTATTCCTTATATATTCGTAATGGTAACCACACACCAAAGATTCAGAACTGAAGTATATGACATAATAAAGAACCAGAGAGAAACCCCACAAAAGCCAACCAAAATACAAACAAACAAACAAACAAAACAGAAACACAAGGACAAAGAAGCAATGGAAACACTGAGCTAACAGAAAGCAAAGGTAAAATAGCTATAATTACCCTAAATGTAAATGGACTGAACTCATCAATAAAAAGGCACAGAGCTGCAGAGTAGATCAAAAAAACAAAACCCAACCTGATGCTGCCTGCAGGAGACACATTTCAGTTCAAAAGACAAATATATACTCAAAATGAAAGGGTGGAAAAAGATATTTCGAGCAAATGGAATTCAGAGAAAAGTGGGAGTAGAGGTACTAATATCAAACAAAATACATTTCAAAATAAAAAAGGTAAAAAAAGATACTGAGGGACACTTCATAATGATAAAGGGAATTATGCAACAAGAAGATATAATACTTATTAACATCCATGCTCCCAATCAGGGAGCTCCGGAATATGCAAAGCCATTACTAACAGAACTAAATGGAGAAACAGACCAAAACACTATCATGGCAGGGGTTCTGAGTACCTCACTGTCGGTTATAGACAGATCATCCAAACAGAAAATCAATATTGAAATAACATCCTTAAATGACACATTAGACCAACTGGACATAGTTGATATTTACAGAGCCTTCCATCTCAAAACAGCTGCTTATACATTCTTCTCTAGTGCACATGGAACATTCTCGAAGATTGACCACATACGGGGACACAGAGATAGCATCAACAAATATAAGAGGGTTGAAATCATACCAAACACATTCTCTAACCATAATGCTTTGAAACTAGAGTCAAATGTAAAAAGAAAGTGGGAAGAACCACAAATACATGGAGATTAAACAACATACTACTGAAGGATGATCGGGTTGGAGAAGATATCAAAAGAGAGATCAAGAGATACATAGAAACGAATGATAATGATAATACAACATATCAAAACTTTTGAGACAGGGCAAAAGTGGCAATAAGAAGAAAGTTCATATCATTACAGGACTACCTCAGAAAACAAGAACGAGTCCAAATAAAAAAAACTAACATTTCATCTTAAAAAAAACTAGAAAAAGAAGAGCAAATGAAACCTAAAGTCAGCAGAAGGAAAGAAATAGTCAAAATTAGAGCAGAATTAAATGACATTGAAAACAACAACAAAAACAATAGAAAAAATAAATGCAACAGAGAGCTGGTTCTTTAAGGTTAATAAAATTGACAAACCCCTGGCTAGACTCACTAAAGAAAAAAGAGAAAGACACAAATAAACAAAATCAGGAACGAGAGAGGGGAAATTATGACAGACACCACAGAAATTCAAAGGATCATACAAGAATACTATGAAAAAGTACATAATGCCAAATTTAATAACCTAGAAGAAATGGACCAGTACGTAGAAAAATACGACCTTCCTAGACTGAATCAAAAAGAACTGGAAAATCTAAATAGACCGATGAGCCGTATGGACATTAAAACAATCATCAAAAGCCTACTAAAAAGTAAAAGTCCAGGACCAAATGGCTTCATCAGTGAATTCAACCATTCAAAGAAGATTTAATACCTATTCTCCTCAAATTCTTCCAAAAATCAAAGAGAATGCAATATTTCCCAACTCATTTTATGAGGCCAATATTACCCTCATACCAAAACCTGGTAAAGATAACACAAAAAACAAAACTACAAACCAATATCTCTCATGAACACAGATGCCAAAATCCCAAATAAGATACTAGCAAACTGAACACAGCACATATTAAAAAGATTATACACTATGATCAAGTGGAATTCATCCCAGAGGCACAGGGATGGTTCAACATATGCAAATCAATTAATGTGATACACCATGTAAACAAACTAAAAAACAAAAATCAGAATTAGAAAAAAAAGTGACATAGATGGTAGAGGCTCTGTTCATCCCTCTGGCAACCAAATCAAAATTGTGACAGAAACAAGGAGCAGCAGCAAGGAAAAATCACCTGGAATCTTGATGAACAAGCCATACATATAGGGAGAAATCCCAGAAATCCCCCTGCAATGGTAGAAGGTAGGATAGGGCAAGGACATGGGGATGCCTGGTCTTGAGTGGCTGAGGAGATGGAGACTGGGACAGTGGCAGTTGCAGAAGCCTCTTAAAGGGGCCATGTCCCCAAGCAGAGTTTCGCGGTGATGGACCTGCTCAGTCTGAGCACCAAGATTCGGTTGTGCACAGGGGGCACTAAGGACTTACAGAGAAGCATTGTCGGAGTGAGGGCTGAGGCGAGATTTGCTCTGCCCAGAAGAACCGGAGGTATCCATTGTTCCCTGTTCAGTCCTCACCCCTCCCAGGGTATGGGCACGGCCCCTCCATAGCAGAGACATCAAACTGGATAACAGAGGTCACTTCACCTAGAGGATTCCTTAAAACTCCGCATCCCCCAACTCGTGGCCCCACCCAAGCCACATCCAGGTATGTCCTCAGCAAATCAGGTGCTCCTTGCTGAGCAGTGCCTAGACTCACACTGGAGCCAGCTGGCCTCAGTTTCTGGTGTAGCCTTTTGAGGCAACTATAAGCACAGCATCTGTGGATTGTTTGCTGAATCTTATCAGGTGGCCCTGGAGAGATAGAGGCTCAGGCTAAATTTGGCCTGCAACTGAATCCCTTTCAGGAATGTGCCACTGGATACTTACTTCACAAATCCACACTAATAAGACCGGGAGACTTAAGAGCTTTGCTTAGTACATAGAAACAGACATGGAAAGGCAGCCAAAATGGGAAGACAAGCAGAAACCATATGAGAGAACAGAACAGAGATCCAGATATAATGGAGTCAAGTAATCTAATAGATTCAGAATTCAAAACACTGGTTATAAACATGCTCGATGAATTTAGGGGAAGTGTAGATGAACTCAGTGAGAACTTTAACAAAGAGATAAAAAAAAACATAAAAATTGAAATGGAAATTATAC
>NW_006434367.1:36737-38471 GCF_000325575.1 Pteropus alecto | reverse complement strand
TGTGATGGACCTAGAAGGTATTTATGTCAGACAGAGAAAGATAAACACTATATGATTTCACTTATATGTGGAATCTAAGGATTAAAAAGAACAAAATAATCAAAAACGGACTCACAAATATAGTGGAAAATTTGGTGTTGGACAGAGGAGAGGGGGGTTTTGAGGGCTGAGAGAATGAGGTGAAGGGCTAAAGTACGAATTAGTAGGTGATGGATGGTCACGGGGATGGAGAGCACAACTTAGGGAATGCAGTTAGCATTAATATGTTGGCTAGGCGGAGGGTCAGGAGAGGGAGGGAGCAATTGGGGGGATCATTTTATGAACTATATAGATGTCTAACCAATGTACTGTATAATTGAAACTAATTAAAATTAAAAATTTTTAAAATATATAAGAATCATATGATCATATCAATAGTTACAGAAAAAGCTTTCGACAAGATACAGCATTCATTTTGATCAAAACACTTTAACGAAATTAATAGGGAAGGAAAGTACCTTAACATCATAAAGGCCATATATGACAAATCCTTAGCCAACATTATACTTAATGGAGAAAAATTAAAAACCTTCTCTATAAGATCAGGAACAAGGCAAGGTTGTCCACTATTGCCACTGTTAATCAATATAACATTGGATGTCCTAGTGAGTGCCATCAGGCAAAAGAAAGATATAAAAGGCATCTAAATAGAAACCAAAGAAATTGAGCTGCCACTATTTGCGGATGACCTGATTCTCTATATAGAAAACCCTAAAGACTCCACAAGAACACTACTAGAAACAATAAGCAAATACTGTAAAGTTTCTGGATACAAAATCAATATTCAAAAATCTATAGCATTCCTATACTCCAATAATGAAGTGTCAGAAAAAGAAGTGGAAAATATAATTCCTTTTGCAATTGCAACAAAAGAATAAAATACCTAAGATAAATCTAATGAAATGTGTAGGACCTATATGATGAAAACTATAAGACCCTATTAAAGAAATTGAAGAAGATATAAAGAAATGAGAAGATATTCCATGTTCTTGGATTGGAAGAATAAACATAGTTAAAATGACCATATTATCTAAAGCATCATATACAGATTTAATGCAATCTCCATTAAAATCACATCTGCATTCTTGAAAGAAATAGAACAAAAAATCATCATATTTGTATGGAAACATAAAAGACCCTGGATTGCCAAAGCCATCCTGAGAAAAAAAGAATGAGGCTGGAGGAATCACTCTGCCCGATTTCAAATTATACTACAAAGTGACAGTAATCAAAACAGCATGGTATTGGTAGCAAAAGAGTCACACAGACCAGTGGAACAGAATTGAGAGTCCAGAAGTAAACGCATATTTATATGGGCAAATAATTTTTGACAACAAAGCCAAAAACATACAGTGGAGAAAGAAAAACCTCTTCAGTAAATGGTGCTGGGAAAATTGGAAAGTCACTTGCAAAAGAATTAAACTACACTGTTTTCTATTACCACATACCAAAATTAATTCAAAATGGATTAAGAACCTGAATATAAAACCTGAAATGATAAAATGCATAGAAGAAACATAGGAACTAAACTCAAGGATCTTGGACTTAGAGACAATTTTATGAATTTGACCTCAAAGGCAAGGGAAGTAAATGCAAAACATAAATGAATGGGACTACATCAAACTAAAAGGCTTCTGCTCAGCAAAAGAAACCGTCAACAAGGTAAAGAGACCACCATCTGAATGGTAAAATATA
>NW_006434367.1:18974-36470 GCF_000325575.1 Pteropus alecto | reverse complement strand
AAAAACTAATTGATCTAATCATATTTTCCAGGATTCCCTCTACTGTGTATTTACCCCAAAGACTTGAAAACCCATATCTGAAAAGATATTTGCATGTCAATGTTCATAGCAGCATTATTCATGATGGCCAAGACATGGAAGCAATCAAAATGTCCTATGATAGATGATTGGCTAAAGAAGCTGTGGTACATATATACAATGAAATATTACTCAGCCGTAAGAAGAGATGAAATACTGCCATTTGTGATAACATAGATGGACCTCAAGATAATCATGCTAAGTGAAATAAGCCATACACAAAAAGTTGAAAATCATGTGATATCACTTATATTTGAGATATAAACCTAAAAGCAACAAATGAACAGGACAAAAAACAGAGACTCATGATCAAGGACAATAGACCAGTGGTTACCAGAGGGTAGATGGGAGGGCAGAGGGAGAAGATAGCTAGGAAAAAGAGGGTCAAATATATGGTGACAGAAAAAAATCTAACTAGGGGAGGTAAACACAGTGTAAATCTATATATGACTTACTGTTAAAGTGTACAGCTGAACCTTATTGGATTTCATTAACCAATGTCACCATTAAACAAACAAACAAACAAATAAATAAATAAAAATAAAAATAAGAAAGGGAAAGAAGCATTCTGGGTCAAGATGTGTAGAAGTTATAGGCTACGCACATCACCTCTCAAGATCACACCAAAATTATAATAAAACTATAGAGCAACCAGCATACAGAGTCACCTGAGGTCTGACTGAACAGAAGCCCTACAATTAGGGACAAAAATAACAGCTCACCTCAAACCAGTAGGAGGGGCAATGACATGAAATGGCCTGGTCCCACAACCACGTGTGGCAATTGAGAAAGAGGAAGGTTATCCTCTCTGCAGAGCTCCATCCCCCACCTGAAGTGTGAGGGGTCCTGGCTTCACATTGGGCTTCCCAGCTCAGGCTTCCAGTGCTGAGAAGAGAAGTCCCCACAACTTCAGGCTGTAAAAAAACAGTGGAGGTTGCAGCTGAGTGAGAGGGAGAGCTGTGGGAGTTTCAGTAATTTCTCTTAAACGGTCCACACCTGTTCTTACTTGCTGATGGACTCACTCACTTTGGGCTCCAGCACTGGGGCAGCTGCTTAAGGAGAGCTAGGGACATAAGGGTAAACACTGTGTTGTCAGGCTTCAGGGCGAGGTCTGGAAGGGCAGTTTTCTCTTGGACAGATGTGCTGGCAGTATCCATTGTTACTTTGTAGAGCCCTCCCCAGTCCCCGCATATGGAAGCAGGCTGTCGCCAACAACCTGGATAAAACAAGTCGCTCTGCTGAGGTAATTCCCTGAAACTCCACCTCTCCCATCTTGTGGGCCCACTCAAGCAGCTTCCAGTGGCTTATTCTATACAAATGGCTTGTCTTGGCTCTTGCTGTGGATTTTCTTAAAATATCTCAAAGGCTCACAATACCCAAAGAAACAGCATCAGGCCTCAGCATTCCCTGTCCCTCTTGCTGACCCAAGCCCCAAACTAACAGCAGCCAGGCTCAGTGCTAGGCTTGGCTTCTCGAGCCTGAAGCCCAACACGAGTGGCAGCCATACGTGGATTGTTTGGTGATTCTTACAAGGTGGCCCGAAGGTGCACAGGCTGTGGCTGAACTTGGTCTGTAGATGGATCCATCTGAGACTGTGTCACTGGGCCCCACAGGACACCTAATACATAAAGCCACTCTACTAAATCTGGGAGACTTAGAAACCCTACCTTATACATAGAAACAGACACAGGGAGGCAGCCAAAATGGGAAGACAAGGAAATATATCCCACAGGAAAAAACAGAATGAAGCTCCAGCAGAAGAACTCCAACAAAATAGAGACAAGCAATTTACCAGATGCAGAGTTGAAAACACTGGTTATAAGGTTGCTCAATGAACTTAAGGGAAGAGTAGATGAACTCAGTGAGCACTTTAACAAAGATATTTTAAAAATACGTAAAAATGGAGATGGAAACTTAAAAGAGAACCAGTCATAAATGAAGAATATGATATCTGAGATGAAGAGTATATTAGAGGAAATCAACAGAGTGGATGAACCGGAGGATCGAATCACTGATATAGATGATGGGGTAGTGGAGGACACCCATTCAGAGCAGCAACAGCAACAACAAAAAGAATCCAAAAAAAAAAAAAAAAAAAAAAGAATGAGGATAGTTTAAGGAGCTTCTGGGACAACATCAAATGTAACACCATTTGCATTATAGGAGTACCAGAAGAAGAGAAGAGAGAGCAAGAAATTGAAAACCTATCTGAAGAAATAATGACAGAGAACTTCCCTATCCTGGTGAAAGAAATAGACATACAATCCCAGGAAGTTCAGAGAGTCTCAAACAAGATGAATCCATAGAGGCTCACACAAAGACACATCATGATTAAATTGCCAAAGATTAAATACAAAGAGAGAATCTTAAAAGCAGCAAGAGAAAAGCAATAAGGGAGCTCCCATAAAACTGTCAGCTGATTTCTCAACAGAAATTTTGCAAGCCAGAAGGGATTGACACGAAATATTTAATGTGATGAGAACTCAGGACCTACAACCAAGATTACTCTACCCAGCAAAGTTATCATTTGGAATTGAAGGACAGACAATGAGCTTCCCAGAAAAGAAAAAGCTAAAGGAGTTCATCACCATCAAGGTAATATTACAGGAAATGTTAAAGGAACTTCTTTAAGAAGAAGGAACAAATGTGTATCAAAAATAAGAATAAAGAATGACAATAACTATGTATCTATCAATGAGTACTTCAAATGAAAAAGAATTAAATGCTCCAGTCAGAAGATAGAGTGGCTGAATGGATAAGAAAAAAGACTCTTACATATGCTGCCTACAAGAGACTCACTTCAGATTAAAAGACATACAGGGCAAAAGTAATGGGATAAAAGTGACATTTTATATTGGACCTAGAGGGTAGTGTGTTAAGTGGAGTAAGTCAGATAGATGAAGATAGATGATATATGATTTCATGTACATGTGGAATCTAATGTATAAACTAAACAAATAAACAAGCAAACAAAAAAAAAACAGAAAAAAGCTCATAGATACAGAGAATATTTTAACATTTCGAAGTTTATCAGATAGGAGAGGGGTTGGGGGGTTGATGAAAAAGGGGGAAGAGATTAAGAAGTATAAATTGGTAGTTACAAAATAGTCATGGGGATATAATGTATAGCATAGGACATCGATATCCAACCTTTTTGGCACCAGGAACCAGTTTTGTGGAAGACAATTTTTCCACAGACTGGGAAGGGAAGGTGGAGGGGCTGGTTACAGGATGATTCAAGTGCATTACATTTATTGTGCACTTTATTTTATTATTATTACATTGTAATATATTTCATATATAATGAAATAATTATACAGCTCGACATAATGCAGAATCAGATGCCACCAGCTGCAGTTGTACAATTGAAGTACATCAACTCACTTGCCATTATAAAGCCTACTACCAGATGCTTGTTGTCTTTTGTCACTGGCTGATAGGATTTTGATATGAGTCTGCAAGCAATTATTTATTATGGTCAAACCTCTCTGCTAATGTTAATCTGTATCTGCAGCCACTCTCTAGTGCTAGTATCACTGCCTCAGCTCCACCTCAGATCATTGGGCATTAGAATCTCATAAAGAGCGAGCAACCTAGATCCCTTGCACATTCTGTTCACAATAGGGTTCACGTTCCTATGAGAATCTAATGCCTGGTGATCTCAGGTGGAGCTGAGTTGGTGATGCTAGAGCTGGGGAGCCACTGCAAATACAGACAAAGCTTCACTCGCTTGCCCGTCACTCACATCCTGCTGTACAACCTAACAGGCCATGGACTGATACCAGTTCATGGCCCAGGGGTTTGGGACCTCTGGCATAGGGAATATAGTCAATAATATTGTAATAACTATGTTATAATGTGAGAGGGGTACTAGGTTATATAGATATCTAATCACTATGTTGTATACTTGAAACTAATATAATACTGTATGCCAGCTATAATTGAAAAATAAAAAAATATTATAATTATTTTAAAATAGGGAAAATAAAGAAAAGAGTGAAGGTAGGAAAAAACCAAAGTGGAATCACTTTAAACAAGCTGCTAAATTATTAACATAATGAAATTTGAGTCATGAGGAAACTATTCTTTTCTTTGGTTTAACTAGACTGGGAATTTTTAACTTTTGAACTTTCCAGTCCTGTGTCAATACCTCAACATTTATCTACCAGGAGATAACTCTCTGACTACCCCCTAAAGGACCAAACCATCTGACCCCCATCATCCAGACAACCTGACATCTAACTGATACCTGTCTTGGACCAATCCTAGGGCTAAGAATGCAGTACTGATTATTCTCAAGGATATGACTTTTTCTATAAGTATTCCTAACTTTTTTTTCTGTTTGGAATACTTCTGGGTTTCTGCTTTTCTGTGTTTCCCATTTGCAAACTCTAAGACCCTGTAATAGTGAATGCAGTTAGCATTAATATGTTGGCTAGGCTGAAAACCAGAGGAGAGAAGGAGCAATTAGGGGGATCGTTTTATAAAATACATAAATGTCTAACCAATATACTATATACTTGAAACTAAAAAGAAAAAAAAAGACCCTTTAATTGATATTTGTCATTTGTTTTTAACCAAAGGCTGACTCTTTTTGAGTATATTCAACAGTGGCAACCCATGGCTTTCAGGATAAGAGCCTTCTCACTCAGCAACAGGCCTCCATCTGCTTCTATAGTATTGGAGTTGATCTTCATTATTCTTGAATTTCATATTTGCAAATTCGCCTTCTTGCTAACATTTATTTTCAACTTCAAAATTAATACTTGTGGCACTTTCATCATCATTCTAAACATGTGCAGAAGCCTGGGAGGATTTGAGTTACTCAATACCCAGGTTCCCAGGAGAGCACTAATAAGATGCTGTTTTGCCTTCTTGTTCCACTTTCCTACCATAAACAAGTGTTCTTATAAAAATAAAAAAATCATAAAAATACAAAACAAGTGTTCTTTTTTGGTCTATTTAGTGTCATGTTTTTCACATATTTGTGCTTTTTGTTGGTGATTTCACTATTTAAAATGGCCTCCACATGTAATGCTTAAGTGCTGTCTAATGAACCTTAGGGCAAGAAGGCTGTAAAATGCCTTAAAAAGAATACATGTGTTAGACAAGCTCTGTTCAGACGCATCTTGTAATGTTGTTGGCCCTGAGTTCACTGTTAATGAATTAACAAAACTGCCATCTAGAGAAAAAAAGAGGAAATTTACCAATCTGTACATGAGGCTCCTCAGGAAAGTGCTAAACTAACACCCATAGTGCATGATGAAACTGTGGAAAAGACGGAAAAGTGGCTAAATTTGTGGATTTGAGAGATGACAGCCATTTTAAAAAAAAAAAGGTGTAGTGAGAAGTGTTGTTGTGAGGAAAGTTAAAGAAAATTATGGCCAGGAAAATATTAAACACTCCTTGGCTAGTGTTCTTACATTTCAAAAGGCAATGACATGGTGTGAAAAAATTTAAACTTGCAGGAGAGGCAGGTTCTGCAGATCCAGAGGCTTTGAAAGAATTTTTTAAATACCTGCTAAGTGTTATCTATGAAAGTGTTGTGTGGACAAGCAGGTGTCCAGTGCTGATGGGACCATCTTCTTTTAAAAGGATGCTGACAAACCTATATGCACACATGGCATTTTGGTTGACAAAAATATTGTGACCATAGTCCCCCAGGAGTCTAACCCTGTGTTTCCCCAGGAGCAATGATTCAGTATTTACCAAATCAGTGTTCACAGTAAGTTCTTAGAACAAAACAGAAGATGACTAGGGCTAACAATGAGAACTGACAATATTCCCACTATTACTGACTCTGAGTCCCAGTCCCACTGAACTCTTTGTAGTTGCCTGAAATGCTTTTCTTGAGATGCCCTCTCTTTATCTCTATCTAGTTACCTAGATCCATTTTTAAAACTTACACCAGTCAGCTCTAGGAAGTCTCTCTAGATTTTGCCCACAGAGCAACTGAAATACTCCTCTTCTATGCTTGTCCTCACACATACGTGTATGAATGTGTATACACAATAACTGGTGGGTGACAAAAACCAACACACCAAGATCATTCTTAAGTTGCACTTTTTTTTTTAAATTAACATGCGGTATGACATATTTGATTGATTTTATGTTTCTATGTTCTTGTTAACCTTGAAAATAGAAAGCCAATGTAAGAAGCAACAAGTGTTTGAGATTAAAAAAAAAAGAAAATTGAAATTCAGAGGCATAGATTCAGGCAGAAACCCTAATTATATTCTGATTATGAGGTGAAGGCAAGGGTTTTTTTTATGAAAAAAGTAAAGCAAATAATTTAATGAATAGAAGTAAGAAGTTTCTATTGGTGCTAACAAGCTAGGTTACTCTTTAGCTGTACATGACTTGTTACTGATTCTAAAGAATGTCTATTATCATTAGTCCTTGTGGTTAGAATGTTCACTTTCCTGTTAGCTTTACAAACACTTGTTTGTAAGACAATGTTGGTTTGGCCTAGTCCAAAAGTCATTTTGCCCCGTTCAAACATTCCAAAGTTTCAAGGAGTAAGACTTGCAAGTCAATTTTTCTGCAATGGCTGCTCTAGCTCTACTTTAAAATAGCTCTGCTTATGTCAACTTTTCATGTTCTGGTACTCAGCACAGTATGTGGACCCACAGGGAGGATCAGTAAATATTTGTTGGAAAAAAAGCATAAAATTTAGCAATGTTTATTCATTCTACCTAATTGAAGTTCCTTAGGAAATAAATTTTTAATAATTTCAATTAACATATTACATTAACAGCTTGTTCCTTTAAATATGTTGAACAATTCCTCAGCCCCTCTTTCTTTAATTAGAGCTACTTACAATACAATTTTCTGAGGAAAATAAACTTTAGGCCAAATGGTATAATTAGAAATTTGGAACAAGCAGTCTGAATTAATGATTGTTTAGTGTGCTCAGTATAATTCTAGAATATTAGAAGGAAAGAGGCTTTAATTTAATATGTTAATTAGGTTCTTCTAGGTTAGCTAAGGAGACAGGAAGAGAAAGAATAAAAAGTGCCCTCACTAGGCTACATGGGGCCTAAAAGGAAGGTCATTCACAGATATCCATGGTAGTTACCAGCCTGGTGTCTTCACAAAAGTGGGCCTTTGCTTCTTCCAGAGCTGGGCCTGATGTCATGGAGACTTGGCAGCTCCAGCCTCTGCCTGGTCATGGCTTATCCTGACTCTGGGTATTCTCTCTGCCTGTCTTACACTTCTATTCAGATTGACAAGTGATGATGGACTCTACAGGTCTCAAATTTAAAATCCCACAAAGAAAAGATGCAATTGCTTCAGAGTTATTCTTCCTGCTGGGCAGAGATCTTGCTTTAGTTTACTTCCTGCCATAGAGGAGACACCTTGTAAATGAGGTGCCATTGGGGCCAGCCCCTTCTCCTTGGGCAAGATGGTGAGAGAAAGCACAGCCACTTTCTCAGAAGTTCTATAGGTGTGGAATACACCCAAGTTACACTTCTAAGGGCTCCCATCTGAGTCAACAAAGGCAGAAACTGAAGCCTGAAAACTTAGGTGGATCATTCCAAGGAGGGACCAATTCAAAGTCCAATATGATCAAGGTCCTGAAGAACATCATCTTCTCTATCTTAAAAAGACTTACTTGCCTGGCTTATTTCTTTTGACCTGCTTCAAATGTTTTGGTTAAGCCTACAAAGCCTGGATTAACACATCATATTTATAAACTACATAACGTCAGCCGTGGATTTCAGCACGACTTACTGTAACGACAACAATGTCGATCACAACCCCAAAATGTAAAGCGGGTGGGGGTGGGGAGCACCGAAAGCCATTCATTAAATGAATCCAATTGCAGTCCCCACAGTCGGTCGCACGTCCACAGCCTCTCACGGGGTGGCGCTGTTGTCACGCCCACGCTCAGCTACCTTCTGATCCCATCAGAACCCTTCACACCTAGCGTCTGCACCTTTTACATCTCTGTGCCATTTCACCTCTCTTTGACAATGTTCCCTTTGGATTATCCCTGGTGACGGAGAGACAAGTAGGCGGCTGGACTACACACGCACTTGGCTCTGGTGGTGGTGGTGGTGGTGGTGTGTGTGTGCGTGCGTGCGTGCGTGCGTGCGTGTGTGTGAGAGAGAGAGAGAGAGAGAGAGAGAGAGAGAGAGAGAGAGAGAGAGAGAGAGAGAGAGAGAGAGAGAGAGAGAGAGAGAGAGAGAGAGAGAGAGAGAGAGAGAGAGAGAGAGAGAGAGAGAGAGAGAGAGAGAGAGAGAGAGAGAGAGAGAGAGAGAGAGAGAGAGAGAGAGAGAGAGAGAGAGAGAGAGAGAGAGAGAGAGAGAGAGAGAGAGAGAGAGAGAGAGAGAGAGAGAGAGAGAGAGAGAGAGAGAGAGAGAGAGAAGGAGAGGGAGGAGAGGGACAGAGGGAGGAGAGGGACAGAGGGAGAGGGAGAGGGAGAGGAAGAGAGGGGCACCCAGGTAACATATGCCTGGAACAATCCCTGGAAGGGTCTGAAGGAAGATCGGTTGATCCTCTTTGACGTGCAGTTGCTATTTATGTTCTGATCGCTGATGGAACAGGCGGCCGGCGAGCTTTGTACTTAATGCAGATACAGTGAATAAACTGTAGGATGTTGGCCAATGTGCAAAAGCAAATCACGAGATGGCGCCTCTGTCAAATGTCTAATGGGAATAGTCCAATGAGACATCCAAAGGCAAAGCTCACATGCGAGCCAGCAGGCAAAAGCAAACTGAGAAAACCTTGAAATGGAGCACACCCTCTGAGTAAAATGGAAAACTAGAACACACCTCGGGAAGGAGGTGGCTGTGTGTGCGTGTGTGTCTCAGGAATCTCAGGAAATTTTGGGATCTAGGCCCAGGCCAAGAGATTTTAAGACTTGGCCTCAAAACTATGATCCAGAAGAAGAAACAGAGACATAGACAGTTGTCAAAATTAGAAAACAAAGCTCTGCAAAATACCTTCTGAAGAGTGTGAAGCGATCAAAGAAAGAGGTACCCTCAAACCACAGCAGTGGTATGGTCTTAAAGAAAAAAAAATGGAGAAAAGATGGATGGAAGGAAGGAAGGAAAGGGGAAGGAAGGAAGGAAGGAAGGAAGGAAGGAAAGAAGAAGGAAGGAAGGAAGGAAGGAAGGAAGGAAGGAAGGAAGGAAGGAAGGAAGGAAGGAAGGAAGGAAAGAAAGAAGGAAGGAAAGAATAGAGATGGGGAGATAGTAGCAAACTGCCTGTGAGGTCAAGCACTAGTGAAAACGAGTCGCTCTCACATGACACCAGTGTTGACATCAAACGGCACAGCCACTCTGAAAGATGGGCTGGTGTTTTCCAAACGCACAAACCAAGGATGACCGCCACTTGCAAGGACCGCAGGACCCAGAAAACTCAGCTGCAGGATCGTGCTTGAGAGGGTTCACCCCCAGGCTGGTCTGAGATGTTCAGAACTTGCACCTTCCCAAGAGAGAGAGAAAGAGGGTGACTCCTGGCCAGGTGTCTAGGAGGAAACCGTTAAGCCTTTAGAGAGTCCTGCCCAATGAGAGGGTATCCTCTGTTGAACTGGGGGCCTCAGGTAGTTGAGACTCAGAGCCTTCCACTCCCCCACCAGCCTATTGACGCCCCCGTCCCAGAGCGGTGTGTCTGTCCCAGTCCACAAAACTACATCGCGATCACCCAGAGTCCAGAGTTGACATTTGGGTTCAAGTCCGGGTGTCGTACAGGCAATCCACAGATGTTGACAGATGTATCTTACAATGCTGGTATCGTATAGAACTCGCTGCCTTCAGAACTTTCTGCGCTCCACCTATTCATCATCCACTGCATGTGTCCATGGCCTTTTCAGACGGGCTTCTTTCACACGGTCACGAGCATCGAAGGGTGCCCACAGGCCCCCTCACAGCTCCCATAGCGTAGAGCTGCCATTTCTCAGGAGCACCGGGCAATGCACATTCTGTCACCCACCGGGACATACCACAGTCTGTGTGTTCACTCTCAAAGGGAATCTCGGTGGCCTTGGAGTCCTGGCAGTTATGAAGAAAGCCTCTTGGAGTTTCAGCATGCAGGTTTCTGCGTGGAAAGTTTTTGAATCATGGGGATCCGTCTCCACCAAGGAGTGGGATGGATGGATGGATGGATGGATGGATGGATGGATGGATGGATGGATGGATGGATGGATATGGATGCATGAGGAGGATGGATAGGCAGACGGGGCAGACAGATGGCCAGATGGATGGATATGGCTATATGTGAGTGAATGGATGTGTGGGTGGGTAGAGTGGAAAGAGCCTGTACATTTCCTTTTGAAAGACACTTCCCATAGTCCTAGAGTCCTTTGGCCAGGTCACGAGAGGAGAGAGCATGTCAGCATACTGAAGAATCAAGACAAGGATGGAAGTCAAATCCAAAGATGTTGAAAAGGAAGACATCACCAAGCCAAAACCTGATCTCCACCTTCTTAGGAGTCAGGACCGGGCGGACCTGAGAATTCAATAGACACAGGACAGATGAGGAGAAGAAAAGTGCACAGATCTTGTTCCTTTTGTGTTTACATGACTGGGGGGAGTCTACCTCAGAAAACCAGAGGAGACCCGGAGAAGTTGCCGAACCTTGATGCTTTTTTGTTGGGTCAAACAGAGAGAGGCGATGGTGGAAAAGTCACTAAACTAGGAGGGGAGGCTCAAGGAAGATGAGACTTCTTTCTCAATGTGGTCTGTGTGTACAGATTTCTCTCATTCTCTATCTCCTATCCTGAAGGAGAAGAACGTCATTCACCTCCTCCTCCTGGCACAGGAGAGGTCGGGGGTGATCTCTATCCGTCACTGAAAATGATATTCTGGTGTTCTTTGCATCCTGTCTCTCGGGTCTGGCTTTGGAACAGGAGGAGGGAGGGAGGGAGAGAGACATTTTTGTGACAGGACAGGACTGAAAAGGATGGGATGGGGGTGGGCAGAGAAGATGGACATGGGCATACATATTTTTGGCTCTGGCAGGATGGAATCTAATTTCTCCAGGAACAATCAGGCAAGACCAATCAGGCAAAAAGAGGGAGAACTAAGGTTAGATGGCTTAGAGGGTCCGGGGTTGGCGGAAGAGTGCCGATTTCATCAGAGGTACATACCCATCAGCACTTTGCGTACCAGGGCTGTGGCCGATTAGACATCTGGGTGGTGTTGGATGTACGGTGCTACCACTGGGCCTCTCACGAAGACAGTCTCTAGTTTCCGGCTCACCTGGGCAGCGTAGTCATGCAAGGCTAAGATCGGATCCATCCAGGGGTGGGATTGTGCTGTCGCAGGCTGACCCTGCCTGGCCATTTCCTACTCTAGCCAGTTCATTCCTAACTGCCCTCTCCCCTACCTCAAGTACTCTCCAGCTAACATTTTTTTTTTCAGATTTTAGGTGAGGCAACCCTTGGTTGACCTCACAGATTGCAAGGACCTTGTCAGTTTACAATCCCTTATTTTTTTATTTTTCACACCTACAACACCTGGTCTTTCTAGGTGATCTCCCATTCAAGTACTAACCAGGCCCGACCCTGCTTAGCTTCCGAGATGAGACAAGGTAGGCATGTTCAGGGTCCAGCTAACATTTTTCTCATAGCTATCTCCCCTACCTCAAGGACTCTCTAAGTCACACCGTTGTTTCATGGCTTGCCAACCAATTAATGTTCTTCCTTATCTCTGTAGCTGTGTAGGAATAAAAAAAGACTGTATAAAACTGCCTGTTATATTACAATTGGGGCTCAACCTTTGGATTAGAATCCACTGAGCCTGTGCAGGCATCAATAAACACTGCTTCCTGCCAGAGGAAGGGGGGTGATAGTCAGTCATTGAGCTTAAGGTTGGTTGGTTATCTATCTATCTATCTATCTATCTATCTATCTATCTATCTATCTATCTATCTATCTATGTATTGAAGAGAGTGATTCTCTAACAGGAAATGAGCTGGATTTTGGTAGATGGGTGGGTTAGGTATTTCTGGGGAGGTCGTGGGGAGGGGGGTTGCCATCCCTTCGTCTGTTTGTTTTCTGGACGAAGTGGAGAGAACTCTTAAAATGAAGGTGTCTGTGCAAGAAGGAGTTCTGGAGGTAGGGGAATGCGGGTCAGTCCAACAACCTGAAACTCAGAAGAATTGGTAGCAGCTCAAACTTTGGCCTTTTCAGAAATAGACAGGGAGAGGAGTTTAGCTCCCGTTGACCCAGCAACTGGCACCTTGGGAATCACAATAGAAAGTACCCAGAATGAACTCAGTTGCAGGAGCCTCCAGCAGCCCCCAGGCAGGCAGGCAGGTAGTGACAGGGACCCAGTCCTGCAGTCCCTGGCCAGAGCTGCTCCTGCTTCCCATTCCTCCTTCCCCAGGCCCACAGCCCCACTACCCTGTTCTGGGCCAGAGAAGTCTATGGGAGTGTGGTCCCAGAGTAAGTCTACCCTCATCCACAAACACCCATCCACAAACACCCATCCACCTCGACTTCTCTGCCAGAGATACCAACTCAGCTGTACCTCTCCTCATCTGATTTTCCTGAAGACCAGGGACCTAGTTCACCCCTGAGGATGAAGCCCCTCTCTATCCATTCCCAAATTTGGCAGGGAGGGAATGGAAGTTTGGGGTGTGAAGGGAAGGTCCGGTGGATTCATTCCAATGGGCCTCATTCGATAGCTTCATTCGAATGCAGAAAGCTCAGAGTTGACCCAGCCTCGGGCTTCTCTGTCCTCGGAAAAAAGGACTAGGCCATTTTTCCTTTGTTTCATGCCTCCTGCCCTCAGGCAGCAGCTTCCAAGCTTTGAGAAAGGAAAACGTTTGGGAGAAACCGCCTTTCTAGGGCAAAGAAAGTCTAGTCTACCTCTACCTTCACACCCCACTTTTCCCAACTCAGGCAAATGCACTCAACCATATGAGTCAAACTCGGAGGAGGGGGAGGGGGATGCACAGAGGCCCAATGCTGGCCTAGAGCAAAGGCCCAGGGAGGCCTGGCAGTGGGGGGTGGTTTGACTCCTCCACTCCACCCTGGGTTATGGACCCAGGAAGCACACCCCTAAAGAGCAGCCTTGTGCTCCAGGTGCAGGTTCTCGTCAGTTGTCTTCCAGCACCCTGATGGAGAGGTGGATGAATGGATCAGTCCCCTCTGTGACCACCCACTTCCCATGGGAAATCCTCAGTCTCATTCTTCGGAATTCACTAGCAATGTCACGTGCCATCTCCTCACCCGTCCAAAGAGGATAGAAGATGTGTATGCACAAAAGAACCCCACAGATGGCACCTCTGAGCAAAGGGGGTCTGGGACGGAGGGGTTTGGGGGAACTCCTTCACTCGGCACATGGCAATTCTGAGTCAGGATTCGAGGGACATTTTCCACATCCGACTAGAAAGAGTGAACACGACAACCAGGAGGATGGGAACAGACTCAGCTGCCAGGGCACTGCATACACTCTTATCTACCAGTTTCAAATGGTCCACTGTGGGCGGTGTCTGTTTTTAGCACCCTGTAACACACACACACACACACACACACACACACACACACTGTTGTTAGACCACAATAAAAATGATGACAATAATGACTCGCTGAACCTGAAACCAAAACAGAATCGGAACACTCTCTTCTTGACTCGGAATAAAGGAGTGCCTGCGTCTGTTGGGGAGAGGGTTGCCTGCAGTGTGAAAAGCCAGAGTTTGGCACTATGCAATATTTTCTTCCTGTCACGGTGAAAGAAAATAATCCATGACAGTCTGCGGAGGTGCCTTGTGTTGTTCAGGTGGCCAGGAAGGCAAGCAGCGGTCTTGCATTTAAAAGCATCACCTTACGCTCCAATACAAGGAAGAAAGGAAAAAAGGAAGGAAAGAAAGGAAGGAAGAAAGAAAGGGAGGGAGGGAGGAAGGAAGGGAGAGAGAGAGGGAGGGAGGGAGGGAGGGAGGGAGGGAGGGAGGAAGGAAGGAAGGAAGGAAGGAAGGAAAGAAAGAACAAAAGCATCCTCTACCCCTTTCATAGCATTTATACTGCGAATTTTGTCTTGTTGTTACTGTTATTGTTGTTGTTTTCTTTTCTTTCTCCTGCTCAACCATCTGCCATGTCTATCCAGAGATTTTTACCCCTTGCAGCCTGGAAAGGCCTCACTGCCACAAAAGAATAATGCTTTGTCTCCTTTAATTTGGATGGAGAGAATACGATGACAGGTGACTGTGTTTGATTCATTAGTTTCTTTACACCTTTCAAGGTTTTATAAATGTCCTATAAACAGTGTAAAAAGGTGAAAACATCATGAAATGATCAGAAAATGGTATGCAATCCGAAATCAAGAAACATCACCACTTCGGCTCCTGCAGGCAACATTTTCTTTCACAGGAGAATACCTTTCACTTGGTTGATTTCTTAATAATTTTTTGTTTCTTTGTTTCCATTACCACTGGCCTACGATATGACATTGCTGTCAATTTTCCTCTGTGTTGTTTCTATGTGTTAGGTAGATGTGCTACATTTCCCAGTCTTTGCCAGATGGCCTTATGTAGTAGGTGCCCTGTGTGGCCCAGTGGCACAGTCACTGTTCACCTGTGCTAGGATCTCCAGGACCGTCGCTTGTAGGAGTTTTGTGTGCGCTTCTTTTGTAGTTAGGCTTTGATTTCTCTTAATACATCAATGGATATGATTGACACTCAGGCCGACTGGCTGTGAGGATTGGCTATACCCACAGGGTATGAGCTGCTGTATGGAGCTGACCCCATAGAATTCAATTAGATGAAACAAGCTTGTGTACTTGTGAGACTGCCCTTTGGCCATGCCACTTGTGGAACTAATCAGGTGGTGCTTCACTGTGGTCTGACGCCAACATTTAGGCATGTTGTTTCTGTGGCCCCTTGGGAGAGTCTCCCATGTAGGCTAAGTTCACCTGTGGCCTATAAACATCCGGGGCTACCTGGTAGGAACTACAAAGCAATGCAAGGTTGGTCACTGCCTGTGCTATCCCTAGAGACAAATAGGAGAGACCACACTGTGAAGTGAGGCTGGCTGCCATCAGTACCAGTCCTGGGTCAACTTATTAAAATTTCCAGGGCACCACAAGGTCTGAGGCTGCCAGCCGGCTTCCTGTAAGTAAGACTCAGCACCTGAAAGATCCTTTGCATGGTACACTAGTTCGGTTTGTCAGGTTTGCAGGGAGGCACCAGGATAAAGAGAGCAGATTTCAGGATTCAGTTTGGTTCTAGTTCTGAGCCTGTGGCTTCTTGCAATAGTTTCATATCACAGTGAGGCTAGTCACCACTCCATTCAGGGTGAAGACTCCTGAGATTTGTTTCAGAAATACTGTAGCTTAGTACAGGCCTGGTTACCTGCCACTGGGATTGATTCTGGAAGTGTTGATTGTTGCTAAAAGAGCCTTCTGTGGAGAGGATTTGGTGGTGCTGGTTACCCAACCATGAACATGCTTCTGGCAATTTGCAAATTGGGTGGTGTGGGGACTCAGGGATATAGCCAGTTAAAGTGAGTGGACTTCATGAGGCAATGAAGATTCAGATTTGGTAGATTTCTGAGCCTATGGCCATTCACAAAAGTCTCAGATCATATCAAGGTTAGCTGCTCCATGTCTCAGGCTCACAAACATCCTAGACTTATTCAAGAGATGCTGCAGCTTTAGCCAGCACTGGTTTCCTGCCATTGTACATTTCTGCTGAGGTGCAGTGGCCAAAGATTGTTGATGGTTGTCAAATGATCCCACTGCCAAGAGTGCAGAGGGGGCCTGGTGCCACACAAATTTGCCATGGGCAATTTCTGAGTTGGATGGGTGCAGGGTCTTAGGGAGTTACAGTGGTGTAGGGAGTTGATCTCACCAAGCCTATGCAGATTCAGAATTGTCCACATGGAGAGAAGTGTCAACACAGGCAAGATGTTTCCCACCTGTAGACTGCACAGGAGGAAGGCCCGACAAAGGGACAATGGTACTGCCCCTCCAGCCCTCACCTTGAAATCACACAACTCCGTCTCTTCCTGTGTGTCTCTTGTGCTTCCCAAGCTACTGACTCTCTGCCAGAGCTCAGGGCATTTGTATGCAAGTGAGTGAGTCTGTACATGGGCTCCTTAAGGGAACCTGTGAGTCTGTGTTTCCAGGTTCCTTCCATCTCTACCAGAATTTTTAAATTTCCACTGATTTTTACAGCCAGTCTTCATACAGCTTCTTTTTTCTATCCTCAGTTATAAGTGATACATTCAGCTAGACTTCAGATGGTTCCCCAGGTTAATTGTTTTATAATTTAGTTGCAGTCATTGGGGGAGATGAGCATAGCATTTACCTCCCCTATCATCTTGACCCACTCGACCTATTTTTTTTTAAACTTTGGAGGATGATATTGCTTTGCTAAATAAAGAACTCTAGATTATTTTTTTTTAACACTTTAAATATATCACTTCATTCTCTTCTGGTTTGCATGGTCTCTGAAAATAAGTCCAATGTAATTTTTATCCTGGCTTCTTTATAGGTAAAGTGGTTTTTCCTCTTTCCTTCTGGTTACATTTAAGCCTTTCTCTTTGTCTTCAATATTTTGAGCATTGAATATAATATACATAGATGCATTATCTTGGTATGTATGATGCTTGGTATTCTCTGAGCTTTTTGCTTGTGTGATAATAAGCTCTGGATAGGAGGAAAATCTGATTTTTCAGTTTCCATATTATATGGTTTAAAATATCCAAATTTCAACCAAATTATGAGACACACATAAAACAGAAAAGTATGTGTCATGCACAGGAAAAATAAAAGGTCTATAAGAAACTATCTCTGTGGAAGCCCAGATATCAGAGTCTACACAAAAGCTTTAAATCAGCTATTACATGTGTATGTTTAAAAAAATTAAGTCAAACTATGCCTAAAAAACTAAAAGAATATGTGAGAATGACAACTTACCAAGTAGAGAATATTAAAAAGCACGAGAGAAATTATTTTTATAAAAAAACAGATTGAAATTCCAGAACTAAAAATGAAAATAATTGAAATAAAAATTAACTAGAAAGACTCAACTGCAGATTTTAGTGAGTAGATAAAATAATTATTAAACTTGAAGATAGTACAATTGAAATTATACAGTCTGAGAAACAGAAGGAAAAAAAGAAAATGAAGAGCACTTCAAATATCTGTGGCACACCATTATGAATACCAGTTATACACACAACGGGAATATTTGAATGATAAGAGAGAAAGAAAGGGACAGAAAACTATATGAAATAGTAATGGCTGAAAAATCCCCATATTTGAAGACAAAAACATTTACATATTGAACAAGCTCAACGAACTCCATGTAGGATAAATTTAAAGAGATCTACACCTAGAGGCATTGTAAATATATGTCAAAAGACAAAGATAAAGACAAGGTCTTGAAAGCAGCAAGAGAAAAGCAGATTATCATGTATAGGAATTCTAAATAAGGTTAAAAGCAGATTTCTCATTAGGAACCATG
>NW_006434367.1:4029-18630 GCF_000325575.1 Pteropus alecto | reverse complement strand
CGTACTCAGATTCTTGCACTAGCTTTTATAGTCACACATTCAGGAAGAAATAAATGGGAAAATCCATAAATAACATTGAGTATTTTGCTGGGCACAAAACATAGTTAGCACTATTACGAAGGAAGGAAGGAAGGAAGGAAGGAAGAGAAACATTGTAAGCCAAGAATCTTACATCCATCAAAACGGTGATTCAAAACTGAAAGATGCAAGATACTCCAGATAAACAAAAACTGAAAGAATGTGTCACTCACAGACCTATTCTATTAAAAATTCGAAAAGATGTCCTTCAGCCTGAAATAAAAGGACACTAGACTAACTCAAAACCACATACAAAAATGTAAAAGCACAAATGGGTAAATATAAATGACAGCATAATTGTATTTTTATAATACCTTTCTTCTCTTACCTGATTTAACAAACAACCATGCAAAGCAATAATTATAAAATTATGTTGATAAGGTTATAATCTATAAAGATGTAATTTATATTACAATAATAGTACAAAGTGGCAAAGAATTGAGATATATAGAAGCAAAATTTTATATACAGTTAAACTTCAGTTGGTATTAATCTGAACTAGATTTTTATAAATCAACATTAATTGTAATTTTCAAGGCAACCACAAAAACTATATATATACACCTCAAAAGAAATGATAAAGGAATTAAAGTGGTACACAAGAAAATAACCTACACAAAAGAAGACAGTAGTGATGGAATAGAGGAACAAAACAGAGAATACACACACACATACAGTCAAATAACCGATGTAATTCATACTTTAGCAGTAATTACATTAAATACAAACAGATTAAATTCTCCAATAAAATGACAGAAATGGCAAAATTAAAAATGATCTAAATATGTGCTGTCAAACTCTCAACAAAATAGATATAGAAGAAACTTACTGTCACACAATAAAAGCAATATATGAAAATCCACAGCTAACATAATAATCAATGTGGAGAGACTGAAAACTTTCCCTCTTTGATCTGCTAAGATGCATGGATAACTCATTCTTGCACTTCTATTCAATATAGTGTTGGCTATCCTAGCCAGAAAAATTAGACAAGAAAAAAATACATTCCAGTAAGAAAGGAAGAGGTAAAATTATATTTGTTTGTAGATGACATGATTATATATGCAAAAAATCCTAAAAACTCAAAAAAAACAAGAATTGTTAGAACTAATAAACAGATTCATTAAAGTGGAAGGATACAAAATCAAGATACAAAACTCAGTCATGTTTCTATGTTCAAACAACAATTTATTCATAAAGAAAATTAAGAAAACAATTCTATGCACAATAGCAACCAAAATAATAAAATTCTTAAGAATAAAAGCATTCTTATCACCAATGTTTTGGACTCTACAACTGGTAGATTGCTCGTCTCAATTTTGTTTAGTTCTTTTTTTGGAGCTTTGCACTGTTCTTTCATTTGGGACATGTTTCTTTGTCTCCCAATTTTGGCTGCCAACCTGTGTTTGTTTCTACGTGAGGTAAGGCTTCTAAATCTCTGTCTTAGTAGAGTGTCCCTATGTAGCATGTGTTCTGTGGGGCCCAGTGGCACAGTCTTCCATGGTCACCTGAGTGAGGTGCTCAAGTCGTGGCCCTTGTGTGAGTTATGCATATCTTCCTATTGTAGCTGAGACTTGGTCGCTATTTGCATGTCAATGGGAGGGATTGGCCCTTAGACTGATTGTGAGGATTGGCCAGTGAGGCATGGATGCTATGGAGCAGGACTCATTTTAACAGAGCTCTGATTCCCACCAAGTCTATCTTTCAGGTGTGTCTTCCTCAGATGCAGCTCTGGAGAATACATAGCTTTGGCTAAGGTTGAAGCAGGCCACCAGGTATGCTGACCCAAGTGCCTCCTGGGAAGGGCCCAGCTGCAGGACACATTCAGCCACAGCCTGATCACTGCCTGGGACCATCTGGCAAGAGTTATCAAACAATCCACAATGACTGCCACCCGTGTTGGGCTTACAGGTGCCTCAAGAGGCCAAGCCAGGACCTGAGGCCTGCTGCCCCTAGTGCCAGGCTTGGGGCTATTCAGGAAGAGGTAAGAGGTAAGCCAAGACTAGATGCTGCTTTTTTAGGTTTTGTGAACCTTTGAGAGATTTTAGGAAATTCCACAGCATGATCCAAGACATGCTGTTTGTATGGAAAAGACACTGGAAGTGGATTCGTTGGGCCTGCATGTTTGGAGGGCAGGAGTCTGAGCGAAGCATCTTGGCAGGGTGACCCGTGTTGGCCAGGTTGATAGAGCTTCAGATATGACAGCCTCTGGCTTTCATAGGGGGAGGACTCAACAAATAAACAATGTATACTTCCAGCACTTTTGTACAAGAGAAAGCCACTCTTCCAGACCTTGCCCTAAAGGCAGACAATTCAGTTCCTCCTTGTGTGTCCCTGACAGCTGCCCCGGTGGTGGAGCTCAGACCAAGTAAGTCTGTCACCAAGTAAGTCTGTGCAGGCCCAGTAAGAGAAATGTCTGAAACTCCTGTCTCATTCAGCCACAATCTCTGCAGATTTTCACAGCCAGAGGTGATGGGGACTCCTCTTTTTGGCACTAGAACCCTAGGGTGGGGAACCCAGTGTGGAGACGGGATTCCTCACTCCTCCAAGGGAACCTCTGCAGCCAAGATTACCCTCCCAATTCTCAACAGCCACACATACTTGTGGGATCGGCCTGACTTGTCTATTCTGGATATCCCTCTTAGAAAATGATGTGATGGTTTAGGATGCCAAGTGGTGTCAACGAGTCATTTTCAGACTGTTGATCCTGAATTTATAAAGACAAGATTGCACCAAGATGTCTACACTATCTCGATGGTTTCTTCTTTGAAACAGAAAGAAAGAGGGCTTGAATCAGTAGCTGAAATTCTGACTAGCCCAGTGGCTAGAACAAAGCCCCATGAATCATGCAAGGAGACAAATTGCCACCTGAGCCAATTTCATTCAACAACTAAGATGGTTGAGAGCTCTGTCCACAGCCAAGGAGCTCTGAGTCGTTTGTCAGTGGTCCTCAATCTTTTTGGCACCGGGGACCAGTGCTTCTATGATAATCTAATGCCTGATGATCTGAGGTAGAGCTGAGGTGGTGATGCTAGCACTGGGGAATGGCTGAAAATACAGAAGAAGCTACACTCACTCAACTCCTGTTATGTGGCCTGGTTCCTACCAGGACATGGACTGGTAAAGGTTTGTGGTTCGGAGGTTGAGGCCCCTGGTGTGGGTGGAGCTACAGTTTTTTATTACTCTGTGGTGGTGAGCAAATGGGGAAAGAGCTGGGGCTAAACACAGCCAAAACGGTGAAGTTTTATAGGGAAACCCACTGTACCTCTCCTGAAGTAGAGCACTGATGAAGACTCTGGCAATATGGCCTGAGTGGGTTCTGGCCATTGGCAAAATGGGTAGACTCTGCCTGAATTGTTCACTTTCCTCTCTGTAAAGTTTCCTCTTCCTGTGAATAGCATGTGAGTAGCAAAGGCTCAGTGCTATCCAATTATCTCCACTCTTGGTGAACCTGCATCTCAAGTGTTGAGATTCATGGTCCAGCCCTCCATCATTCAATGATCTTCTCTCCTTCAGGGAAGATCATTCACGTGCATCATTCAAAGGAAAATGAGGCCACTTGAATAAGATACTCTTATCTCTAGGTGAGTGGGAAAACTCTGACAGAAAGGAAAATAATTGCATTTTCTCCTTAAGCTGCAATAACATTTACTTTAATGGTAAAATCAATACTCTTCGCATCTCTGTACATTTTACATTGCAGGCTGTAATGAGTGAGAAAATGTTTTTTTTTCTTTTAATAACTAATACTCTGATTCTACCCTGATCTCTAAATCCATTTTCGACTCTGCAACAAGAGCAATCTTAAAAACAAACAAACAAACAAACAAACAAAAACATACATGTCAGAGTACTTCACTGCTATGCTTATATCATAATAGTGGATTCTCATTGAACTATGAAAAAATACCAAAGTACAATTATGGTAAGAAGGTATGTGTGTAAGAAGATAAGGACTCCTGACCTGTTGATGTGGCAAATTATCATTGTTGAGGAGAGTCAGAGCCAGGAAGAGCATCCTTGCTTTGTCCACTACATTACTTAGCTAATATTAATGTCACAAGGAAATTGGCATTTGTTTATAATGGAATATTTATTAAGGAGTGGTAGTCACTAGGCATAGCTCTATCCAGATGGAGAAAGAAAAGGGAGACACCTTGCCTCAACTTCTCCCAGTCGCACTAGGCTCCTTTAACTGAATCCACTGGTGTCACCTCTATTAGCAGTCACACTATCCACCTCCCTCCTCATCAGTCTGTCTCCTCTCTCCCTTCTCCATACATTCAGCAACTCTAGGAGTCTCAGGGAAAAAAGGAGATAGTCTTTGTACTGTAGTGAGAATAATCTATGGGTTTTATCTTAAGAGCAGAGTTTCACTAGGAGAGTGCTGACATAAGTGGTCAGGTAGAGATGGCAGAGATAATGCGTACCAAGACCACCTGCCCAGAGTCATATTTCCTGGGGCAAATACTGAACACTTGCATCCTTTTACCTGGGCCCCTACTTCTATCTCCTTTTTTCTCAGGGGCCTTGTTTTCCCCTTGTGACGTTACATTTTTCCCAATGTGTCAGAGTAAAGCTGGGGGTGCCTTTCAAGGTAAAATGCCTGCCCTACTTTCTTTCTCATATGAATAGAAGATACCTTTAATCTTCTCTTTGGTTCACCTTTCATACCTGTTAGGAGATGTCCACATTTATAATGAAATTGCTATGATTTTGGGGATATCTCTTTACTTGGGAAATCTTATTTCAAAAGAGTTTCTAAAAGTCCTCCATTTATTATATTAAATATTTTAAAGTTAAGATTTATATGTATGTAACAATATTTCCAACAGTTTTCAATGAGACCATGCTCTTTCCTATATTTTATCTCTTTATCTATCTATCTATCTATCTATCTATCTATCTATCTATCTATCTATCTATCTATCTATTTATTTATTTATTTATTTTATGGTGACTTTGGATAAATAATTCCACTAGTTTTCAGGTGTATAATTCAACAGTAAGACACACATACACACACACATATATCGCATTGTGTGTTTGTTCCCTATAAGTCACGTGCAGCGCAGCCTTCTTGATACCTCAGTAGGAACAGTGAGAGATGCGGAAAAACAAGAGAAAGACAAAGATGTGATCAGGAGGACCACTATCCACATGATGGAGTAGTGGCGCAGTTTATTTTTGCAAGTTGCTATTGTACAAGAACATACAATTGCTAACTAGGATAAGATCATCTTTGGCACAATCACCCAACCCACATTCTATTATGAACTTTTGCTGTTCTGTCTGTTTGTGGCTATAAGTATACTGGCTGGGAGAAACACCACATTGTTTCCTGAACAGTTCATACCTCCCATTCTTAGGAGGGATTGTGGAGGCAAGACAACTCTTGGCTGCCCTCACAGATTGCAAGGACCTTGTCAGCTTGCAATCTGCTCTCCACGTCTCCCTCGTTTTTTGTTTTTTGTTTTTTATGCCACAGAGCATGCAATGTAATTTGAGACTGTGCTACTTGTCATTGAGGATTTGGCAGCCAACTAAAAAAGCACAAAAGAAGACAAGTAATAACCATACAATTCCACCTGAATACAAAAAGTATGTTTAAGCATATTCAAAGGATTAAACCCATGCAAACTAGCTCATAAATCTTTAGCTAAATCTTTTGGTTTGATAATAGTATCCTTTGTGTTTTGTACATCCAGAATCTCCTGATGCAAATTATGCAAATCTAAACTTAAATTATTACAATGCCAAATATCTTATAAATGAAATTGTACCCATTGCCAATTCCACTTAGATTAATTATAGATTACATTAGTTACACATACCCCTTTAGAGACAGTGTGATAGTGCAAACTTGTTCTTTTTTCAAGAGCTTCCAATTCATTTCCTCTCTGCACTATGACAGATTCTAAAGCATTCAGTTTAACCTCTAATTTTAAATCAATACCTTCTGTGTCTTCATAGCCATAGAAGTATTATGAGCCAACTCATTAATAAAATTAGCATTTTATATACTTTGTGATAAGGCGACTGCTGCAGTTACTGCAGTAGCTACTAATGACACAAGAGCTTCTAGTCCTGCAATAACAAGTCCTATAATTCTCTTATCTCTACTAAAAGAAGATTTCATTTCTAACAGAGTTTATACCCCACTATCATCATACCAAGGTTCTTCTAATTTAGTAGGTAACATGATAAAACTTGGTTGATTTAAAACCAATAAATCTGATCCCTTATTATGGGGACCTACAGAATTAGTTAAACTACAATTGATACAAGATATACTAAGAAGTCCATTTGAAGCATTTGTTTGCAATTGTCCAACTAGAAAAACATAGGGGGTGGCAACACAGGCTCGAACCCCATAGCTATGCTTAATGTTCAAATCTGCAGTAGACAAATCAGATACATTAACAAAGTCCAAAACTGCTAAAGCTCGCCACAAGTCCTTTTGTATGTGTCCTTTCGGGGTGGTCATCAAAGAGGCTATATATCCTCCAGGTGTCATCCAGTCTTCATGAGCGACAAGGCAATGAGACCAATCATACACCTTCTGTGACCATCCAGTTGTCTGATGTTCTGAAGGCATAGGATGAGCACATTCTAGCCACTTTACCCATCCTTTCAATTCTACTGATGTAGTATTGGAACAATAAGATATTCCAGGAGGAAGTGTTGCTGGCACCACCATTGTATTATTGAAAAGTCCAAGAATAGATAATTGCTGCAAATACTTAAACAGGTCCCATGGTCTAGTAAGATGAGCAGTAGCAGCCCCTCCCATAGCAGTCTTCAGATAGGATTCTATTTTTAAGCATCTAGTAAACCCAGCATGAGTTGCAGCACACGGGTTTGCAACAGATGACACCCCTGAATAATTAAAATTCACCCTCTGTGGTTTTATATGGTCATCAGAATGGCCACCTAAAACTCACGTATTATTAACAAACATAGGTACACTAACATCTTCTCATGTACCTGGATGCAATACAGGTGGATTAAGATAATATGTCCAATAATTTTCTCCTTTACCTACACTTACTTGCACAGCAAGCTGAGCTAACATGACCACAAACTGTCGGTCAGGAGTAACAGGCAAACCCTGATGCCGAACCGTGTCTTGTCCTGATGTCAAATGTCTAATATCCCTCCATGTGGGTTTATGTGCTCTCCGAATTCCCCTGCATTGTGGAACAACTACCAGAGGAGTGATCTTCAGACGTTTCAGAGGAGGGATGGGCATCTCCGTGTCTGATCCATCCACCATCTTCACTATGCCTGACCAGCCTCTCAGGCAGCCAACAAAATTCATCTGCACCTTCAGGAAAAACACAAACATGCCTCCATCCCCATACCAATACAGGGTCTGTGCCATGCCATTCATTATTTAATGGATCCTTCCAACAAACTACTGCTCATGGAGTCCCCAAAGGAGACCAGAACCATTCTGCAGTTGTTTGACCATCATCATCTGTATTCAAATAATTTAAAGGAAAAAGTACATGATTTAAGATATTCCATGGAGTCACAAGGCTGACTTCCCCTTTTTGTTTTTGTATTTGAACATTGAGGGTACAGTGAGCAGGTTTTATAACGCCTTGCCCTTGAGGATTATAGGGTATACATGTTACATGTGCAATCTGAAATTTTTTACAAAAGTGTTGATATGCTTTACTAGTATATCCAGGCCCGTCGTCAGTCTTGATTTGCTTGGGAAGGCCGAGGACTGCAAAAGTTTGCAAGCAATGACTAATGACATGTTTAGTACTTTCACCTGAACATATGTGGCATACATAAAACCAGAACTGGTGTCTACTATGGTATGTACATATGGAGGATTTCAGACAGACCCAACATAAGTAACGTCCTACAAACAAATATGATTAGGTAATAGTCCTCGAGGATTAACTCCATAATGAGGAACAGGTAGATGGATTTGACACTGATGGCATTGCTTAACTTTTTGACGAGAATTTTCCTGAGTTAATCCAAATTGCTTACACAGGACAAATACATTCTGATGTAGTTGATGGCTCTCTATAGTCTGCTGCGTAGAGAGTGCTGCAGCTAACAAAGAGTAAATAGGAACAGCTCCATTAGCATGGGTAGCATGAATAGCTAGTGGCCCCTGGAAGCTGTGAGTGTGCTCGTATATGTCCAATGAAGCATAGGTCATTCCTAGCTTTAATAAGCTTTTGAAGCTGGATAAATAAATGAGAAAGGCTTTCATCTGCTGTATGTCCAATGAAGGCAGTTTCAATAACCTGGCTTACAGTGTATAGATAAGCACTGTCTGAATAAATATTGACAGGTTATTGTGGATACAATTCCAACGCCCAAACTAAAGCCACTAATTCAGTTTTCTGAGCTGAAGTCATGTCGGTTTGTTGTGAATAAGTCTGAGTAGGGGCTATGTAATGCAGTAACACTATTACTGGAAACATCCGTAAAGACAGTAACGGCTTTAAGGATAGATACCTAAGAAATCACCTTTGGAAAAATAACAGGTGTTTGTATTAAAAACTATATTAGCTTATCAGGTGGATGATGACAATCAAATTGAGGTAAAGACAATGACCATGAATTGGTCATTATATTGAGATAAAGACAATGACCATGAATCAGAATACTGATTCAACCATGCTCACTGCTTATGCTTATAAGGAATAATGATAGTATTAGGATCTCTTCCTAAGAGCTGTAGCATCTGGGTTTGATCCTTATCTATAAGGACAGAGACTAACTCATAATATGGGTTAAGAACTTTTGGAGCAGAATTATGCAAATGTAATTGTTCCATTGTCCCTGACTTTTGCCCTATAATCCCAGTTGGAAGAGATCTAGTTGCACGAATTACTAATATCAAAGGTAGAGAGGGGTCTATGTGATAGTGTGTGTATTTTGTATAGCCTCATTTACTAATTGTAAAGCCTGTTTAGCAGCAGGAGTTAATTCTCTTGGAGAAGGGAGATCGGAATCTCCTCTCAAAATATCAAATAAAGGCTATAGTTGTCTTGTGATGATTCCTAATTGTGGCCTAAGCCAATTAATATCTCCAAGTAATTTTTAAAAATTATTAAATGTCTTGAATGAGTCAAATCGAATTTGAACCTTTTGTGGTTTAATTGTTCGCTGCAAAATTATAGTTCCTAAATATGAAAAAGGTGCACACCTCTGAACTTTCTCTGGTGCAATAGAAAGACCATAATTTTGTAAAGATATCTGTAATTCAGCAAGTGCTTGCTTAATACTCGTTCCTCTGCATGCGCAAGCAAGATCACATCCATAGAGTGGATGATATAGGAATCTGGAAACTTTTCTCTAACTGGCAAAACTGCTTGAACAACAAAATTTTGACATAATGTGGGACTGTTAGCCATACCCTGAGGAAGAATTCTCCATCGGTACCTTCTCATGGGCTCTTTAAAATTAAGTGAAGGGAGGCTAAAGGCAAAACATTTTTTATCTTCTGGATCTAAAGGCATGGTAAAGAAACAGTCCTTCTAATCTATAATAAGAAGATGAAAACTCGAAGGAATCACAGTAGGAGTAGAGAGGCCAGGTTGAGTGGCACCCATACTTTCTATAGTTAAATTAACTGCCCTTAAATCCTTCAGTAATCGCCATCGGCCTGATTTTTTTTTTTATAACAAAAATTGGAGTATTCCAAGGTAAGGGTGCACTTGCATGACCGCTCTTAGGCTGATGGGCCAAAGTACTTTCCTATTCCTACCTTTCCTTTATGGAGTTCAGTAAGGGACACATTAGATCCTACTCCTTTAGCTAGTCATCTCCCTGCTGCTTCCCCACCAGGAGAGATGGTACGGATGTTAAAAAGCACACTGGATGGGTATGAACTCACAAACTGGTACGGATGTTAAAAAGCACACTGGATGGGTATGAACTCACAAACTGTTCCAACGAGGTTTTTAAGGTTTCTTCTTACAAATACTATAAACGAATATTAAACATTGATGATAGGCATTTGTTTTTCAAGGAATTCTAAAAGAGAATCACAGAATGTTGAGGTCAGAATCAACCTTTGAAAGAATCTTGCTTAATGACATTTGTAAATGGGGAACCTTGAGAACAAAGATGCAAAAGTACGCATGAAGACAGTGGAAGAGTGCAGACCATTGCTCTAAGACAACGGGTAATTGTGTACACACTTACTGATTCACCTCATGCCAGCAAGCTCTATTATGGTGCTCATGACTTAGTCTATTAAAATGTATCCTCAACCCCAGACCACATTCCCCTACCACACCCTAGTCATATACTGCTAAATATATTTGGCATCTGGATGACTTCCTATCCAGGCAGAATTGCTTTTAAAGTGAAGAGCGGGGTCGCATTTGAAAAAGACTCTGAGAAATCGACGTGGCATTTAGTTATGCAATATTTCACACAATAGGTATTCAAATTCTATTAATATAAATTTAGTTATATTAAGTTTTAAGTTAAATATAAATTTACATTTTCATTCTACAATTTTGCATGGCCCTTGAACCACTGGGTTTTATAAAGATCATTCTTCATGTCATAACTGAAGTAAACATATGCTTCTAGAATCCAAACCCAGCTCATGCTGGTCATCTTTGACTTTGTCCTTTATGGAAGCCTCTATATCAGTGGTACTCAACATTGACTTTCCATCAGAATCACTTGTGTGAGCTTTACAAAATGTTCTGGGTACTGTGTGAATTCGCTCATGTAAAATTCTAAGACAGTAGTTATCTGATGCCAATGATGGGATAGATTGACTGGGATGAGGCAAGAGGGAAATTTCTAAAATGTTATAAATGTTCCATATTTTAATTGTGGGGTGGCAGTTATTACGCAAATATATACATTCATCTCTACTCATTCAACTGCACTCTTCATTGGGTGAATTTGGGATGAAAATTATACTCCAATAAAGCTCATTATTCTCCAAATAAACCAAAAAAATGTGATGAGGACCTACAGAGATTCTGAAAGTAGGTCCAATATGGAGTTCTGGTATCAGCATATGGGATTCTGATGAGCAACTATGATCCAGAACTTCTCTTCTACACTTTAGAGAGTAAGATGTGCTTTCTCTGATTAGTCTGTGCAATTTCAAATCACAGAATTGATTTTAAATAGATTTATTTTCTATTTAAAATAACAACATAAAACATCATTTTTAGAGGCATGTTTAAATTGATTGAACTCTGTGATACTGTTAGCACAGACGTTTTTGACCACTGTTTGAAGGGCTAAATAAACACATTTTTTCTCTTAGCTTTTTGCTCCACCAGCTCTCAAGAATGTAGGCTATTTCCCTTTCCTGGACTATTGCTTCATCTCCATTGTTTTGGGTATACAAAATGGATTTCTATCATACAAAATTGATGCAAGTGAATGCTGAGTGCTGGAGGGGCACTTCCTTTCAGTGTATCAGAACTGCCTAATCTTAAGCAAATGTGTACCTCTGGAAAGTGCAAAATTTTAGCAGAAGTGAAGAGAGTACCTTGTACAAAAGCACTGTGGCAATGTCTGAAAGGACATAGAGAATTTCAATTTTATGGTCATGTTGAAGTAGCAGATTATTTTCCTCAGAAAGATTCTATTTGAAAGCAATGTGAATCCCAATTTTAGAATATACAAAAGACAAGTGAGTTGGATAATGCATCAGAATTGATGACTGTACTAAACATTGTTTCCATCCTTTGCATTAGTTTTTGGTTACTTTACAAATAGTTTTAAAAATTCTCAAATCATATGCTGCATACCAAGTATTAGGCTATGTTCTATGTTACAGATTGTTACTGAACTCAAAGGATTCATTTTGCCTGCACACATCAAAGGAAAAAAAAGGACAAAAACAGGACTTTGCAATAGAGAAAGCCCAGAGACACAAGTGAGATAGCACTCAAAGATCTGGCTCCCCAATGGCTTCTAGAGGATAGACGATATAGGAGGAAACTCATTACTAGCTAAGGAATATAGGGTTGTAGGTTCTATTGATTGGTCAGGGCTAGGGTAGGAGTTAGTTCATTATTGAATCAGGTCCTGACGTCAGCCATGGTATGTTCTGTCTGGTTTCAAGTAGATGTTGATATGGTTGTTCTGCCTTCATGGGTGTGGAGCTATAAGATGTTATGTATTCATTTGACTGAAACTCTGTTTCTGTGGTCAACAGACCTGCTTGTTTGATGTTGACTTAAGGGCTTAAAGATTAGGGGAGTGATCATGCAGTATTCAGAAAGATAAGAAAAGAAAATGGAATGAAAAAAATGGCATAGATGATAGAAGCTTTGTTAATCCCTCTAGTGAAAAAATCAGAGTTTGACAGAAACATGGAGCTAAAACAAAGAAAGTCACCTGGGATCTAGATGAACAAACCCTACAACTAGGGAGAGAAATAAGAAATCACCAGACACTAGGAAGAGGTAGGATAGGGAAAGGACACGAGGCTGCCCAGCTGAGAGGTGGGATGGGACAGAAGCTCTGGCAGCAGCAGCCAGCAGCTGCAGATGACTCTTAAAGAGGCCATGTCAATGAGCGGACTTTCAGGGTGATGGAGCTGCTCGCTCCGAGCACGAGCGCCAGGTAGGCTGCACGGGGAAACCAGAGACTTACATGGGGACACTGAGTTGTCAGAGGGAGAGACATAGGCAAGGCTCTCTGTTGGGGAGAACTGCTGACAGTATCCATTTTTCCTCTGTTGAGCCTCCCAACTGCCAGTGTGCAGATGCAGTGATGCCATAGCTGAGACATTAACAAACTGGATATCAGAGGTCATTCCACTAAGAGGATTCCCTGAAACTCCACCTGCCCCAACTTGCAGCCGTAACCAAGCCACATTCAGATGTGCATTCAGAGAGTCAGGTGCTCCTTACTGAGCAGTGCCAAGACTAGTGGCAGGTGGCCTCAGATTCTGGTGTGGTTTCTTGAGGCAACTATAAGCACAGCATCTGTGGATTGCTTGCTGAATCTTAACAAGTGACCCTGGAGGGGTGCAAGCTGGGGCTAATTTTGGCCTGCACATTATTCCCTCTCAGAACTATGCCACTGGAAACCGACTACACAAAGCTGCAATATTAATACCAAGACTTAGGAGTTTTGCTTAGTTCATAAAAAAAAAAAAAAAAAAGGAAAGAAAAGGGCAGCAAATGGGAAGACAGAGAAGCAGAAACCATATGAGAGAACAGAACAGAGATCCAGAAGTAATGGAGTCAAGCAATCTAACAGATGCAGAGTTCAAAACACTGGTTATAAAGATACTCATTAAAATTAAGAGAAGTGTGGATGAACTCAGTAAGAACTTTAATAAAGGGATTTTAAAAAGCACAATTAAAATAGAAATTATAAGAGAAAATCAGACAGAATGAAGAATGCATTATCTGGATGATCTATTAGATAGAAGAAGCAGAGTAGATAAAGAAGAGGATTGAACTACCGATATACATACACAATGTAGAAGCCAAGGACAGTCAATGAGAATGGCAAGAGAAGGAAGGCAAGGCTATAATAATAAACTAATGAGCCTATTGGACACTATTAAAAATAAAACATCCATGACATAGGGTTACCGGAAGGAAAACAAGATATCGAGAGCTATACGAAAATATAATGATGGCAGTTTGCTTAACCTAATAAGGGATATAGACATAAAAACCCAGGAAGCTGAGAGAGACTCAAGGAGGAGAAACTCAAAGAGTCTGACACTAAGACGTAACTAAAAAGTTAAAAGTAAAAGATAAAAAGAGAATCATAAAAAAGGAAGGGAAAATCAGTTAAATAAAAGACAGGACAAAAAGAATACCAGCTGATTACTCAAATAAAACTATGCAGGAAAGAAGGTCTAGTCATAAAATATTCGCAGTGATGAAAATTCAGAACCTACAACCAAAAATACTTTATCCAGCAAAGCTATCATTTAGAATTGAAAGACAGAACTTGGGTCATCGATTCGCCATAGGTATTGGAGAGTGCTCTGAAGTTTAAGAAGACACTACCACAGTACAAAGGAACAGATTGAGTTGTCACCTCTAAATCGCGTACTACTTTCTTAAATTGATCGCTCTCTTTCCTCCCATTGTCTACACCGGAATGAAGTTCAAACACCGCCTGATACACCGGAGCTCTGTTTCTAATGCGACCTATCTTCAGTGCAGAAGTGCTGGTAGCAACCTTTCTTAGAGATCAGTGGTGGCACCCTTACCATCGCAAAAGGCCTCACGTGTGGGTAGAAACACAGGGGCAGCTCGTTTTGCGTCGATGAAAGCAGAGCCTTACTCACCATCCCATACAGTTTCCTTTGCCAAGGAGAGCAGAATGCACTGGGACTCACCTGTAGTGCCACAGTCGAAGACGATGAGAATCTTACTGGGGACGGGGTGATACTCATCCCCTTCGATGTTAAAACTGACAAACTAAGCAAGAAGTATTCGGCGGAATGCAGAGAGAACCTGAAGGATTTCACGCTAACAGCTTTCAGGTAGTCACTGAACCATTGGTGGCACGTTGATCCAGGAACCAAAATAT
>NW_006434367.1:1697-4006 GCF_000325575.1 Pteropus alecto | reverse complement strand
GGAGATCACGCTGACGACAGATCATTGAGACGGAGGCTTTGGCTCAAGCCGCCGCCCCGTGCAAGCTCCTTTGCCATGCGGTGCTCTAGTCCCATCCTACATGCCAGGGGCTATGTAGAAATCTGTTATGGGCTGCAGTAGTGTTCCAGGAAGGTGCTAGACAGCTGCTGTTTCTGAAGCACACTTGGACTCTCGGAACATCTACAAGGGGTGGAATCGTTTCGGCAAAACGGGCAGGTTTCAAGTTGGAAATTTGTACGAAGCGGGATTCGGCCGCCACGCATCGCGAGGGAGTGTACGTGCAGAAGAGAACGCGAAGTGCGATGACACAATAGGGACTGGGGCTCTTCGATGCCCTCCTGCCTTTGTTGCAATAACGAGCTGGTAGGAATCGGATGACCCTTAGAGGCGGTGAGCAGCACACATGCCGACCAAACAGGGTTTTCCATACTGGCGTTCTGTCATCCAGCAGTCCAGAAATCGTTTCGCCGCTGAGATCGGCGTGTGTTCCGATGCCGACGGGACACTAACGCAGTCCCCGCGAAGGGATTCCAGTTTACACCTGTACCGCGCGTAAACCAGTTTTGAACTGGACAGTCCTTTGGCTCCGCAATTCTGGCACGGAAAGAAGTACAGACTCTGTCTGACGCACCGGAGCTCTCTCTCTGAGGAGACCTGCCGTCAATAGCAATGAAATGCTGGGAGTCATTCTTCAGAGATCAGTGGGCCTGCACTTCCCATCTATACAGTCTCCACGTGCAGGTATTACTACGGTGGCAGCCAGCTTGTCGTTTATGAAAGCGGAGCTTGAGTAGCCCTCCTAGGCAGTGCCCTCGGCCAAGAAGAACAGAATCCGCTGCGTCTCGACAGTCGTGTCACAGTTGAAGGCGATGAGAACCCGTTCTGGTGACGAATTGCTTCTCATCTCGTCCTAGGCGGAAACGGACGGCAACGGACGGTCCCTGCTTGGTGTCATGAAGGAAGCAATCGACAGCTTTTGCCCCCTGATTTTCCCATTAGACACGGAAACAGTGCTGGCTCCTGAACCTGTGGATGCAAATATGCTGCCTCGGCAACTGAGATCACCATGGCGAAGGATAACGGAGACTTAGGCTTTGAACCGAGCCCCTGATCCACTGTAAGCCCCGTCGCCAAGCGCTGCTCCAAACGCATCCCACGCGTCCAGCGATATGGCGATATTGCGAATGGGCTTCAGTCTTGTTCTGAGACGCGGCTTGGACGCCGCTGTTTCCGAAGCAACCTTGGACCCTTGGAACATCAACAAAGTGTCAAGTCGACTATGGAATACGTGGCACGTTTCCCGGTGCAATTTCGTACGAAGCGGGTTCATGCCGCCGTGCTTCTGGAAAGGGGCGTACATGCTGAAGAGAACGCGACGAGCTGCGATACACGGGGTGCTATGGCTTTTTCACTCCCGCGCTTCCTTTGCCGTCCAAAGATGCGTTCGGAGAATTATGAACGTTGGAGCCAGTCGGCAGCGCAGGCCAAGGAAATGGGCGTTTCAATACTTCCTGGCTGTAATGCAGAAGTCCGGTCAACGACTCGCGACAGTATTGCTGTCTGCACTGAAGTCTGAGGCGGCACTCGCACGGTCCAGAGGGAGGGATTGCATTACTTTTCTGTGCTTCATGTAATGCATGTTTGGAGTCGAGGGCCCTCTTTGCTCTGCCCTTCTACAACGAAACGGAGTTCCAACTCGGACACACTGGAGCTCTGTTTATGATGCGAGCTGTTGTCCTCCGTCCCAAAGAGCTGGTGGGAATGATCCTGTCGAGATCACTGGCCATGCTCTCCCCATCCATCCAGTCTGCACGTGCAGCTAGTCCTACAGTGGCCATTTGCTTGTCGTTCATCAAAGCGCATCTGCAATAGCTCCGTTCTACAGTGTCTGTTGCCAAGGAGAACGGAATCCGCGGCGACACAGTGCAGTGTCACCGTGGAAAACGATCAGGAACGCTTTCTGGCGAAGATGCTTTTCTTCTCGTTGCCAGCAACCTCGGCCAGAAATGAACCGTACGTGGGTGAAGCCCTTCGACAAGAAATGGATGGCCTTGTCCCGGACACTTTACTTCTTACGCACTGCAACGCTGGTGGAGCCTTGAAGCTCGGTTCCAGGTCTTCTAAACGGCTAAGTTGGATCCCACTGACGACCACTCCTTGCGTCCAAGGCTTTGAATGAAGCCGATTGCACTGAGCAGGCCCCGTTCGAAACACGTCCTCCATCCAAAGAGATATACAGAGATTTCCAAGGGCTGCGGTATTGCTATAAGAAGCGTCTACAACCGCTC
>NW_006434367.1:812-1680 GCF_000325575.1 Pteropus alecto | reverse complement strand
CGCTCTTCCTGGCCACCTAAGAATCCTCTAACACACGCAAAGTGCTGAAATCGATTGTGACAACCTGGACGTCTTAAAGGGTGGAAATTCGTAGGAAGCGGGTTCCGGCTGCCATTGTCTGGAAAGGAGCGTAGACGATGAAAAGAACACAAAGGATTGCGAGACCCTAGACGCTACCGCCTTTTCAATTCGGTGCGACCCTGGCTGCCACAAAGCTGCACTGGGAAAAGCAGGACATTCAAAGTGCATCGGCATCACATGCCCGAAAACAGGTTTTGGAAAACTTGCGTGCCATGATCCAGGAGTCCGGTCGACGATGTGCCGCTGGCAGTGGCGTGTGCCCTGAAGGCCAAGGCGGCACTAACTCAGTACAGAGGAACGGATTCAGTCTCACCTGTACATCGCGTACTACCGTCTGGATTTGAACGCTCTCCTTGCTCCCGTGGTCTAGACCGGAATGAAGTTCAAACACCGCCTGACACACTGGAGCTCTGTTTCTAATGCGACCTGTCTTCGGTGCTGAAGTGCTGGTAGGAGCCTTCCTTAGAGATCTGTGGTCACTCTCTTACCATCCCTAAAGGCCTCCCATGCAGTTTTTAACACAGAAGCAGCTCCTTTGGGGTCTATGAAAGCGGAGCCTTACTCGCCATCCCATACAGTTTCCTTTGCCAAGGAGAGCAGAATGCCCTGGGACTCGCCTGTAGCGCCACAGTCGAAGACGATGAGAATCTTACCGGGGACGGGGTGATGCTCATCCCCTTCGATGTTAAAACTGACAAACTCAGCGAGACATATTCGGCGGAATGCAGAGGGAACCTGAAGGCTTTCACGCTAACAGCTTTCAGGTAAGGCACTGATCCACTGGTGG
>NW_006434367.1:0-784 GCF_000325575.1 Pteropus alecto | reverse complement strand
AGCAGGAAGGGAGATCACGCTGATGACGGATCGTCGAGACCGAGGCTTTGGATCGAGCCGCCTCCCCCGTGCAAGCTCCTTTACCATGCGGTGCTCTAATCCCATCCTACATGCCAGGGGCCATGTAGGAATCTGTTATGGGCTGCAGTAGTGTTCCAAGAAGGTGCTAGACAGCTGCTGTTTCTGAAGCACACTTGGACTCTCGGAACATCTACGAGGGGTGGAATCGTTTCGGCAAAATGGGCAGGTTTCAAGTTGGAAATTCGTACAAAGCGGGATTCGGCAGCCACGCATCGCGAGGGAGTGTACGTGCAGAAGAGAACGCGAAGTGCGACGACACAATAGGGACTGGGGCTCTTCGATGCCCTCCTGCCTTTGTTGCAATAACGAGCCGGTAGGAATCGGATGACCCTTAGAGGCGGTGAGCAGCACACATGCCGACCAAACAGGGTTTTCCATACTGGCGTTCTGTCATCCAGCAGTCCAGAAATCGTTTCGCCGCTGAGATCGGCGTGTGTTCCGATGCCGACGGGACACTAACGCAGTCCCCGCGAAGGGATTCCAGTTTACACCTGTACCGCGCGTAAACCAGTTTTGAACTGGACAGTCCTTTGGCTCCGCAATTCTGGCACGGAAAGAAGTACAGACTCTAGCTGACGCACCGGAGCTCTTTCTCTGAAAAGACCTGCCGTCAGTAGCAATGAACTGCTGGGAATCATTCTTCAGAGATCCGGAAATTTAGGATCTTTTCCCCGAGCTGTGTCAGTGGAAGCACCGACAAGCT
>NW_006434366.1:6838819-6841011 GCF_000325575.1 Pteropus alecto | reverse complement strand
TGAGTAACCCACCATAAATGCACACAGCCTGAAGAGCAGACACTACTGCAGGCTGGCCTTGTGCTAAATAAGTCCGCACTGATTGGCAAATCGACCCAGGACCCGCCCCTTGGCTCCTCTCCATTGAATCTCAGCACCTCCATGCACCCCCAGGTCCTCACCTCACACTGGCGGACTGATCCAAACCACTGCCTGGTTTAGCCTAAGCCCTTTTGATAGGATATCTGAAGGCCGTGCTGTGCATTTCCCTGCAGGTCCACCCCATCCTTTCTCCTCATTGACTTCTGCCTCCACCCACACACCCCTGGAGCTCAACCCCATTGTTTCTCCTCTGTAGCCATCACTGTAAATAACAAAAACCCTAACCATAATGGTAAACTAATGTAGGGGAGTGGCAAGAGAATTAAAATGTTAAATCGAGCTACATTCAGAGACTACAATATGCTCATCAGCTCTGTGGTCAGGCCATGAGGGTACCTGCAGAACAAAGGAAAACTTCTGCTGGAATTGCTAACTACCCATTTCCCACATTTGTAAAGGGGAAACAGGAAAAACAGAGCCTTTAAGTGTCTGCCCTACACAAAATAAAATCATTCATTCCCTGTGTCTAAAACATAGATAACCTGTAGATGAATGGCTGGGAACTGCCAGCAGGCTTTTCACACTGCATACTCTTATCCTTTCTCACTGTTTGTCCAGAGCAAAGGAAATGGATAAATAAAGTCTTTAAACTGTAACTCACGGGAAATAAAGAATGATCTATAAACTGGAATTCCCCATAATACATGAAGCTTTTTCCTTGTCTTGGCGTTTTGTATTTGCTATTTCTAGTCTTTGCTTTTCCCCTTTTTAAAATAAACTTTCCTGTTGACTCTAACTATGGCATGCATGTTGAATTCTTTCTACACTTTCCACCAAAGAACCTACTCTTCTCTCAGGGGAGGGGTTCTCTCCCCCCACTCGGGGAAATTTGCCCTGTCCTGCCTCAAACTATAACCATAATGCATTACCCATAAATGATATCCATAAACCATAACCAACATGACATATCTAGAAACCCTAAATGTAATCCGTAATCTATCACGAAAAACAGTAAACTACACATAACCATAAACGGTAACTGTAAACCAGAACCAAACTATAACGCATAACCTGAACCCCTAACTCAGCCCCAAACTTCATCCCAGCCCCAACCCTTATCTTAGCCCTCTAAACCATTAACATTTTAGATATAGAACTTTCTTTTGAAATTTAAATTTTTCCTTGGTTAAATTTATTCCAATTTCATTCAACTTAACTGTCTATAAAATTTTCTCTCCCAAGATGTCTCCTCACAAACCCCCTACAACACTCTTTTTCACAGATTTTTTCCCGGTTTTCCTCATTCCCATTCTGCAAGAACCAGTCTTACATTAAGATAAAGTTCATTTCTTTTCCCTCTAATGATCTAAGAAAGAGTGGGAAACCTCCAAATCTCTTTATTCACGTGGGACTCAACTCGATTAGCATATCTATGGAAGGAGCTGTTAGCCTGAGGGAAAGGCAGGCTAGAATTAAGGTAGAAGCAATTCCCATTACATTTAGACCAATACGCTCTAATATCTTTAATTCCTCTGTACTATGAAGCAAAAAATAGACACACTTACATTCAGTACTCTTCACCCTCACTACCTGACACCACAAAATTAAAATAAAAAAAGAAGAATTTTCCACACCAAGCTGGTCCCTCTCCTGGGTCCTCTAAAGACTGACACCCCCTATTGTCACCCCTCAGCAATCCTGGGACACAAAGCTTCTCCTCACCTTTTCTCCCCATGTCTGTCCAAGGAGCAGCTCCGAGGGCTGCAGAAGTACAGCAACTGCCTCAGCACAGTGGAGCCACCTCGAGAAGTTTCGTGGGATTCCTGGAAAGGTGAAGCCCTGTCTGCGTGCACGAGAAGCCACCTGCTCTACGTGGGTTTCCGCTGGGTCAAGCAGAAATGCGAGGGTTCCATGGGGGTCTGTGACCTGAGTAACCCAACCTTAAATGCACACAGCCTGAAGACCAGACACTAGTGCAGGCTGGCCCTGCGCTAAATAAGTCCGCACTGATTGGCGGATCGACCCAGGACCCGCCCCTTGGCTCCTCCCCATTGAATCTCAGCACCTCCATGCACCCCCAGGTCCTCACCTCACCCTGGCGGACTGATCCA
>NW_006434366.1:6822410-6824417 GCF_000325575.1 Pteropus alecto | reverse complement strand
TGGCTGGCGGGACACACGGCCACTTTGGAAAGTAGCTCAGCAGTTTTTCCCAAAGGGTCAAAATCATGCCTCTAGTGTTAATGCAACTGCTTCGTAAAACTACATCCAAATGAGAAACAGCATGCAATTATGCACAGGGGTTTTATTCATAATGGCTAAAAACTTAAAAAGATTAGGATGTCCTTCAATGGAAGAATGCATTAAGCAAACTGGGGTACATCCATGTGAGGGGGAGCAGAACATGTCACCCCAAAATATACTTCTTTGGCATAAAAATTATTTTGAGCTGGTTAATTTTTGAAAAAACAACAGATGCAGGAGAATCTCTGAAAACCGAGTATAAACTGCCCTTTCGTGAGGGTCGTGCCCGGCACGGAGCCCCAGCCTGCGCAGCCAGGTTCAGAGCACAGTCCCGGGGTGACCAGTGTGCGAGCGGCCCCTGGGACCAGGGCCTGAGGGCTGTGGGCCGCGACCGCCCTGCAGCTCACAGTTTGGGAGCCACTTTCTTTGGGCGAGTTCACCACAAAAGCAGGCGGATCTAGAGCTGTCGAGTTTATCACAAGTAACAAAACAAGTGGGTTAAACTTTTTAATCTTTGATGGAAAACGGGGCTGCAAACATAGCTTTTAAATCATCTAGAAAAGAGCTACGCACCTTCCCTGGGGAAGAGCCCTGGCCTTTCGATGTGCTCAGAACACTGAGGACAAAAACCCAGGTGACGAGGTGCGACGAGGCCCACAAGGCAGGAAACGATTTTAAAGCCGCCACTGTGGCCGCTTCATCGAATCCTGGACACTCCTGAAAGGTGTATCATCGCTTCACACAACACGAAGAAAAATGCTGCCAGTTAATTTGACTTGTGAGACGCATCATGACTCAAAGATCCTACAAGTGTGGAAAAAATATACAATGTGCCTTGTATTGTATTGGTGTGCAGATTCACAGACATTTAAAAAACAATAAACATGCCGGACATCGACCTAAAAACGCACATGACTTTAGTATAACATTAAGATAATGCTCCAAAAGGTTGAGGAGAGAGCAATCTTTTCAGTGAATAGTACTGAAAAAATTAGGTAGTCGACTATGGGAAAGTCGTCTCTCTCTCTCTCTCTGTCACACACACACAATTCCAACTGGACCAAAGATGAAACAACGTGACGATCTTAGAGGTAAAAATAAAAAACATTTACATTCTCAGAATAGGGACGGCCTTTCCAAGCACGTCATCGATAGAGAAGCCGCACAGAGAAGACCGATGCATCCCCCTGCTTAAAAATCAACTCGGAGACCAGCCGCACGGCAAACGCTGCTCCCTCGACAAAACGAAAAAGACAAAAGCTGGGAAAGAAGACTGTCCGCTCGCACCCCAAAGACGCAGTATCCTCATAGAAAACGCTGCAAAGAAAACGTGGCTGAATGCTGTGAACCCCAAAAGGAAGACGAGGGCTCTCTGGCCTACCAGAGAGACGTCCCGTCTTTCCGAACGACAGGGACCCCTGCCCCCCAGTGATGAGCCTCCTTTTTCCACACCCACCTGGATCCCAGGGCTCCGCCTCTGCAGGTAGCTGGCCTGGGCCCTGGGAGAGGACAGACCCCAGAAGACTCAGGTGGCCACAGGGCAGAGTGCAGGGTAAAGGGACAGGCTGAGTGGCAACTGCTCCGCCACAGTGACGGGGAGCCACCGTGGCAGCCGCAGAGACAGCGGGAAGGGCCGAGCGTGGAAGGGCTGGCGACGATGGGCCACCCGAGAGCCAGGCGGGCCTGAGGGTGCTGGGGACCGGCCGCCGTGGAGCTGGCGAAGAAGCGGCCAGAGGCTGACAGAGCGGAAGGGGCGCGGTGCCGAGCCTCCCAGGAGGACGGGGGAGAGAAACGAGCTCAACAAAGGGTGGGGACGGGGCGGGAAAGGAAAGTACGGAGCCGGTGATGGAGAACAGAGGGCTGGGGACGGACACGCGGCGGGCGTCACCGCGGCCTGGGAGGGGAGGACGGAGGAGGGGGGCTGAC
>NW_006434366.1:6820512-6822018 GCF_000325575.1 Pteropus alecto | reverse complement strand
AGTTCCCACACCGGGCCAGCCCTCTGACCCGAGAGTGGCCCCAGCCTTGGACAGGACACTTTCTGCCAGGGCAAAGCCTCGGACTCCACCCCACCTGACGGACAGGTCCAGGCAGCACGGCTGTGCGGGGGAGGGGGCGTGCCAGCGCAGCTGCCGAGGAGCCTGGAGTTCAGCCCCTCTTGCAAATGCTGCACCTGGAGTGGGGTCCCCAAGGCCCCTTCAGCTCCAGCCCCAGACCAGAGCCTGGGACCCCCCTCAGGCGGCCTCCCCAGCTCTCCCTGGGGGCTGCAGTCGGCTCTCGCAGGCCACTCTGCGGTCTCTCCACACCCGAGCTCTCCGCTCTCAGACCTCGGTTCCTTTTGGTCTGGTCCTGGGCTGCCTCGTTTACCTGCAGAATAAATCTTTGGTGGCACCCACTGCCCCCCAGATGTGGTGACGTACAGAGGGTCTCTAAGCACCGTGTTAGTTCAAAAACTGCTCCGGGGAAGTTAGGGAGCCAGGAGGGGAGGGCGGCATGAGGCTCGCACGGGTGAGAGCCTGGTGAGAAGGCGGTTGATTTGGGGTGTGCCAAGCTCATGCCATCTGTCACCGTGAGGCCTCCACGTTCCGGTGGGCAGCTCCCAGGGCACGGACGACGGCACTGGGCACCACCCTGGGCCTGACGTGTTCTTCATCTGCTCAGAAGCCTTTGGAGAAGGAATAATGTTACCTGGTGACCTGCACTTGTGTCGTTCCCAAGGTGCACACGAGGTGGCAGCAGAGAAGAGTGTTTCTTTGCGCGCTCTGCATGAAAATGAGGCTCCAGACCCCGGTGTGAAGCTCCCTCTGAGGTAAATCCTGTTCTAGGCCCTTCGCACGCCTCGTCTCAGCCACTGCTCCCTGCCAGATGGGGCAGGGACAATTATTATCTATTTCACAGATATTTAAACCGAAGGCTGATCCTAACACAGGTCTGAGTCCGGAACCGAGGCCTCCTACATGGGCTGGAAGAGGAGTCACGGGACCCGGACGCGGAGTCACCCGAGCATCCGCGCAGCGCCGGGCCGAACTCGGTCGTTCTACGGGAAGAAAATCTGCACATGACCTCAGGGTCCCACTTGCCATGATCACTGGTTTCTGGGGTGGGGCTGGGCAGGCAGCTGAGGACGGGGGTGGGAAGGGAGCGGGGAGGGGCCTGGCCCCTCACAGGGGTACAACCAGCACCAGATCCCACAGCGACGAGTCCCCACTTCTACACCCGCCCGTCCTCCAGCCTTTTACGTCTGTTCTTCCCGAGTCCGGGGCGCGGTCTCCTCCCGCCGTGTTCCCCTCCTCTGAGGTCCCAGCTGCCAGGAGCTCCCGGCGGCTCAGGATGGAGCGCGTGGGGGCAGCTTCCCTGGGGGAGAGTCTGGGCCCAGACAGGTGCGGGACCGACTCCTGGCCCCCCTCCCCCTCCAGCAGTGCGATTTCAGGCAAAGAGCTGGAAACTCAGTGTCCTCGTCTGTCACATGGGGTGACCGCTCCCGG
>NW_006434366.1:6810619-6820234 GCF_000325575.1 Pteropus alecto | reverse complement strand
CCCCCAGGCCCCTGCCCCGCTCCACACTCACGGTCCCCGCCTCGGCCCGGCCGGCCCACCTCTCCCCAGCCTTCGCACCGGTCTCGCTGCTCCCTGTCCCTCTCTCGTCCAGTCCGACCCCACACGGGGCCAGCTCGGTCTTTCTAGATTAGGGATCTGACCCTGTACAGAGCTGCCCACGGCTTCCCGCGGCCTGGAGAATCGGGTCTCTGTCGCCAGCGGAGTCGAGACTATGAGGCCCGTTTCTCTCCTGGTCTCATTTCCTATCGTATCACCCCGATTCCGTCACCCGTACCCCAGCGGTCGGCAAGCACCCTCTGGTTAGACGGGCAGTGAGGCCTTTAATAGAGGCACCAGCACTGAGGCTGAGCCTAATTGTGAAAAATCTGAATAAAACGCAGATTTTAGTGAATAATAATGTATTAATATTTGTTTATTAATTGTAACAATTCTTTAAAAAAAAAACCTAGAAAGAGAAAAGAAATTAAAATAAGAAAAACCTGTTTCATCAAATTGGAAACCTACGGGAAATGAGTGATCTCCTGGTAAAAATACACATTAATAAAATGGACCCTAAAATAAGGAGAATACAATCAGATCCATTACCGGTCCAGGGACGGCGCCCCCTGCTGGCTTCCCGCGGTTCTGGGGTTTCCCTCTCCAGGGACAAGGAGGGGGACAGGGGCAGGGCGGTCGGGCAGCTCCCCTGAGATCTGACCACGCCCACTGTCCTCCTCACCCCACCCCCGCCGCCGGGCGCCCCGTGAGGGAGACTCGGGGGCCACCTGTTCTGCCAGGACTTTGTTGACTGCAGCAAACTGGACACACTTGCTCAAGTAAAATTAATTTTCAAATGGTAGAAATAAATTAATACTTGCAAGAGACAAGTTTAAGAGGGGTTGAGTCTGGCAGGTCTGGGCTCTCGCACTGTCCCCGTGGGACCTGGTCCCTCTCCAGCCCTTCCCCCTGCTAAGTGCCTGCGGGTGGCGCCGTCACAGGCCGGTCTCCCTGGGGGGCCCCGGCCACTCCAGGCGGACACTCCCGGGTTCCGTGAAAAATCACAGCTTCGAGCGCCTTGGGCCTGGTTGGGGTCGCACCCCATGCTGGGCACATCGGAGCACCCGGGGCTGGCCCGTGGGGGTGGCGGGACGTGCGGCCGGCGCTGCAGAGCTGCCTGGGTGGAACGGGGCGGGGTGTCCCCGGAGGGGGCCGGGCCCCTGGCCGGGGCGTGAGAACAGACGCTGGGTCGGGGGAGCAGCAGGAGGCACAGCTGCGGGGTCCGCACCAGCGGAGGGACGGGGTCCCGGGGTCAGGGGTCAGGGCTGCGGCCGGTCCGGTGCTCACTGTCCTCCCGGGGGTGGAGAAGCCACATCCCCGCTGCTGAGGAGACTCGGGGTCCCGCCCTGGGCTCCGGGTCCTCGCAGCTCTGGGACGGGCCCTGGAGCCCGAGCGCCCTCGGGAGACACACCGGCCTCACCCGTGTCCCTGGGAGAGTCAGCCCAGGGGTCACGCGTGCCACGGCCACGCGATGGGCGGTCCCCGGCGAATAAGGGGTTCCTGGGCTCCTGTCCCGTCTCTTCTCCACCGCAGCGAGTGGACATGGCCGGGCGACGGGAGCTTCTTGCTCAGCGGAGCAGCAGGGGCCCGGGGACCAGTCCGCCCATGGGATCCGGGGCCGGGGCTGCCCAGAGGCCGGGGCTGGACCACGGACGCGTGTGGCTGTCCGAGTCCGTGCAGTCTCCGTGTGAAGCCCCCGGGAGCCCGTCGCGCCCCATCTTTGATTCTAATGAGTACGAACGGCTGAGGTTTGTCGCAGCCGCCGGCCCAGGGCTGCGGGGCCACGCTCTGCCCAATGGCTGCTGTGGCCAGGGCCACGCTCCGGGTCCGCAGGCTTCTCACCCCTCTCGGAGGCTGAGGCTGTGAGCCGGGAGGTGCTTGTCTCACCCACGTGGATGTCGGGGGCTGAAACATCCCAAGGGGCTGTCCGGGCTGCCCAGTGGCCGCTCAAATGCCCAGCAGCACGATCAGCTCCGTCATTGGCCATGGGGACTTGACAGGGCCTGGCTGGCCTGAGCTGCAGGGGAACAGGTGCCTGCCTAGATGGTCAGAGGCCACAGTTTGTCCCGTCTGAAGCCTGACTGTCCACTGCTGCCCATTCAAATGAGAGGAAGGACCAGCCTGTCCCAGGAGGCCCCTCGAACCCTCAGGAAGGCTGCTCCTGGGGCTGGCCGGCCGTTGCACCCAGTCCTGTGTAAATCCATACAATCCACTGGGTGCCCTGTGTGTCAGAGCTGAGCTGGAACCCGGGGCCGCCCAGGCACAGTGGAGCCAGAGGCCCCTTCCCAGGAGGGAGGGCGGGAGGACACCCTGCTGACCTGGGGGGCCCTCCGCACCCTGAGTTGGAGGACAAGTGGTGCCTGAAACAGCGACCAGAATAGGCACTGCATTTTCCTGCCATCAGGGCCCAGGACTACGGGGGGCAGACAAGCAACGGTCCAGCCTAACCCCTGACTATGTGTGACTCTGAGCACGTCCTGCCACCCTGAAGGTGAACATCAGAGAGATGAGCAAGGGAGAGGAGGAAGTGGGCCAGGGAGGCTAAACCTTAACCCTAACCCTAACCCTAAAAACACTACCCCACGACCCCAAGACCCTCCACCCATGAACCTGAACCCCAGACTTTCTAACCCTAACCCCCTAAGCCTGAGCCAACCCAAACAAGTCTGCCTCCTTTTATAAATAAAACTCTCAAAACATTAGGCATAAATGAAACATATCTCAACAAAATGTAGGACACATATGACAAGCTCACAGCTATCATCGCAATCAACGGTGAAAGGCTGAAAATTTATTGTCTAAGGTCGGGAAAAAGCAAGTGTTTATACTCTGACTACTTTTATTCAGTGAACTGCTGGACGTCCTAGTCGGGAGCAAAGGCAAGAAGGAGAAATAAGGACGTCAGACTCAGGAAGAAAGAAAACTGTCTGCGGAAGATCGATCTTAATGTGTAGGAATCTTACAGGTTCCATCAAAACACTGTCGGAACAAAGAAACATTCAGGAAAGTTACTGGATACAAAACACAAAGAAAAATCATTAGCATTTCTATACACTAATAAAGAATTGTCTCAAAAAGAAATAAAGAAAACAATCTCATTTACAATAACATCAGAAACAATAAAATAAGAATACATTTAACCAAGAGATGAAAATATCTATAAATGGCAAACTATAAAACATTGATGGAAGAAATTGAAAAAGACACAAATACATGGAAAGATATGCCATGTTCATGGGATGGTGGGACCACTGGTAAAATGTCCACACCACCCAAAGCCACGCGCAGTTCAATGCAATCCATATGGAATTTCAGCGACACTTTCCACATAAAAACAAACAAAAAACCCTAAAATTATGATGGGCCACACAAGACTCCGAGGAGCTCTAGCAACCCCGAGAAAGAGCAAAGCTGGAGGTGTCACATTTCCTGACAACAGCGTGGTGCTGGCATAAAACCAGACACGTAGACCAATGCGGCCAACTGGTATTCCACAGGAAAGCCAGAACACCCGATGGGAAAAGGACAGTCTCCTCAGTAAGTGGTGCTGGGAACACGTACACAGCACTTTACGTCTATCTTCTCAGCAACAGAAAGCACCACAGCAGAGGGTTCTGTGTGCGGCCTCATTTGGGCAAAAGCCTCGATTCCCATTATCTTGAGTCTGCACTTATTACCATCCCCCTCCTGCATATAAGCTAATAAAAGTTACATGTGAGAGGGGATTATCATTCATTCAGCTGCAGTGAAAGATCCTCTGTGTGTCCCCAAGGCCAATCCCCACTGTCCCCAATATCAGGCTCTGGGGGAAGCAGGTGGTGTGGATGCGGCATTGCAGTTCCTGTAATCACCACAAGGAGGCGCGCTGTGCCTTGAAAACGACCGGGTCCCCCTTGCCCCCTGGGGAAGGAGGCAGCGCCGGCGAGACAGGAGCTGGCATCGCCTCCACACGCGAGCAGCTAATGAAAACGCGAGAAGCCTCTTTCTGAAAGTTTGAGAAGAAACATAATAATGCAAATGCTAAGTTTGGTAAACAGTCGGTGCCCCCGTCAGCTCATGCGTGTGGCCCCAGGGGCCGTGGTCACTGGCACAAACAGCTGTCCGAGGCAGCGGAAAGGGGCTTGTTTCCCACCTTCAGAGTAAGTCAGAACCCGCCCCAGGGGCCTGTTGTTGAAAACTGATCTTTGAACAGGTTGGAAACAGGTGATAGTTAATGACATTTTGGTTCCAGAACCTGCTTGATAGTTATCTTCAACTGTCTACAGCAGTTTAAAGAGGCCTGTGCTCTCCCTGTTCTGGGGGAAATCATGGGTTTGGGGGCGCGGGGCAGAACCGAGGGCAGTGTGGATCCCCTCTGGGAAGATGGGGAAGATGTCCCCGCGCTCAGCACCGGGGCTTGCTGTGGCCCGCGGCTCATCCCCACGACAGTTTCGTGAGATTAGGACCTTTTATCACGTCATTGAAAAGTAAGAAACTGGCTCAGAATAGTAACTGTTTACCAGGATCACACCGTGGCAGAGCTGGAATTCGACCCAGAGCTGTATGTAAGGCCCAGCTCACTTCGCGCATTCATTCGTCAGGCAGGCATCGTGCGCCCGTGTCCTAGGCAGTGTGCGAGGGGATGGCGCTCACCAGGAGCAAGGAAGAAAAAGACCCTCGTCCTCACAGAGCTTATACTGGTAAGGGAGGGCAGACTAAATATTACACACAGTAAAACCAGATACTTTGACAGGTGCGCCAAAGAAAAAAAGGAGGTTTGATAGACAGGGATGGGGGTGCAGGGGAGAGGGCCACTTTTTATTAGTTTGTTTGTTTGTTTATGTTTGGGAGGGTCACTTTGAAACAGGATGTCCAGCGAAGCCATCACCGCGAGGGGCAGTGGACTGAGACCCAAGCGGAGAGAAGTTCCCATCCCTGGGAAGAGGGGGCGGGGCGCCAGTCAGAGGCCCTGGGTGGGGCAGGCTGGGCCGGTGGCGTCGGGGCCAGGGGGCCAGAGAGGCTGGAGTGCAGTGAGCTCAGCGAGGGCGGGGGAGGTGCAGGCGGTGGCCGAGGCGGGCTGGGCCTGTAGGCCCCGCGATCCCCACTGCTGCCCGGGGCCCCCCTGAAGTCTCCGGGGAGGAATCCCGCTCCCAGACCCACACCCTCGGCAGACGCACGAGCTGCTGGCTGCATTTCAGCTCAGCTCACCTTTCAAAAAACGAACACATTTAATTCATCTTTACTGACCCCCGTGATCCCCAAAGGAAGACCCAGCTGCCAGTGCCCTCTGTACTCCGATGTCTCTTCGGGTCCCTCCATCTGCTTTGGCTGGGGGTGGAACCGCTACCGTCACGCCGCCAAGACACACCCAGACCCTGCGTCTTTTCAACGCAGCTGGCGCGCAAACGCCAAACCTGCGACCAAAGGCAAGGCCGGCCCTCGGGACCACCCGAGAGCTGAGGACAACGGGACTCATGGAGCCAGGGGTGCAAGGGCCAGGCGGTCACTGCGGTTTGTCCCCAGGTGGAGGAAAACGGAGGCAGCTCTGCTGTCCAACGCCAGAAGCTGGCTGGCCACTCCGGTCTCTTAACGTAGGGGAGTACCCAGCACCCCGAAAAAACAAGCCTAGAGCCCTGATGCGGTGACCAGCACGCGCTACGAGAAAAAGGCGGACTGGACCAGAGGCCGCGTCAGGACTGTGACTACGTCGTGCTGGTGCGAGGATTCACGGCACAACGTCAGCGTCCCGTCCGGACGGCGGGATTTGGGCGACTTCACGCTTCCACCGTCTCGGTGAAAACCCCTCGGCGCTGCCCACGCCTCCAGGGACGGAGCTCCGGACCCCGGAAACCCTGCGAGGAGGCCCCGTTGCGGAAACGAGGGTCCGGGTCTCAGTGACTGACAAGTGACTCGCCCTCCGGAGCTGGCCCTCCTCGCGCCCCCGCCCCCCCACCGCTGAGCGCCAGGTGGCTTTAGCACAGGGTCAGCTCGGAGCCTCTGCGGGTTCAAGGAGCCTCTGCGGGTTCAGGAGCCTCTGCGGGTCGGCAGCGCCTCGCTTGCAGTCTCAGCCCTCTGGGGGACGTCGAGCGGGTGGAGGGCAAAGGCATTGGCACTAAGTTCTTTCCCCTCCCACCCTCCCTCTTTCCTCTGGCCAGTGCACGTCATTGGACTTGCAGCAGCCAAACCCGCTTTGCTACAGCTTACTCCAGTGAGGTACCAAGAGGCTGGGACTCTTCACAGTTAGGAAGCACTTCGGTGGCAGTTCTGGAAAGTTCCATCCACTAAACCATCATAACAGCTGAAACCGATTAACTTACATTGATTCGAATCAAGCCCAGGGCTGAACCACCTGATTGAAGCGGCTGTGGGGTTACCCTGTGCCTTGCGTTGGGGGCACACGCTCTTGTCTTTGATGAGACTTGCAGATCGACCTCAGGGACACTGTTTTTAAGCTGTGAAAAGCTGCACCATCGTCCGCGCCATCTGCGTTTTGCTGGCCGCGGTTTCAGCCACCTGCCATCAACCAAGGTCTGAAAACACTACATGGAAAATTTTAGAAACAATTCACAAGTTTTAGATTTTGCTGCATTCTGAGCCGCGTGATGAAATCTGGTACCGTCCCAGTCTGTCCCACCCAGACGCGACCCCTCCCTCTTTCCAGCGTCTGCAGCTGCACACGCTCCCCACCCATTCGTGCCTCAGTAGCCACCTCAGGGATCGGACCCCGTCATGCTGTCCCAGGGACTGTGGGAGGGCCCCCTTACCTGACTTAGTAATGCCCCAAAGGGCAAGAGTGGTGATGCTGGCGACTCAGATATGCCAGACAGAAGCCATAAAGTGCTTTCTTTGGGTGTAACAAGGTATTCTGAGACTGAGAAAGAGACCACATCATATCGCTTTTATTAGCATATCATTATAATTGTTCTGTTTTATTATTATTAACCTTGTACTGTGCCTAATTTATAAATTAAACTTTACAATAGACCTGTAAGCATAGATAGAACATAATGCAGGGCCCAGGACTGAGGTTTCAGGCACCCACGGAGGTCTTGGGACACAGGCCTGCAGAGGAGGGAGACGCTTGTATCGTGTTCAAGCTTCTTCCATGAGAGGGTGTTTCTTCACATCTGCCGGCCAGGCGTGAAGGTGCCCAACAAACTGATCGGAGGTGCGAGCTTGCAGCTCAGAGACACCGTGGGCTTTCGGGGAGCAGAGAATGGGCTACTGCACAGAAGTTTGCACCCCTGTCTCTCCCTGGGGGCAGTTGGATGGCCACTTCGCGTTCCGGGAGGAGGGAGGCAGCTGCCAGCAGCTGCTCTCCGATGTCCTAGCTCAGAGGACCACTGCTGTGTCGTTTCCCTCCTGACTTGTTCTGTTTTCTGCTTTCGTGCCCAATGCTACCTTTTGGGCCAGATATTTCCTACTGCCGCCTGTAATTGAGACTCAAATAGAAAAATATACATAACCACTATTTTACCAAGTCATCATTTATGAATATAGTTCGATTAATTTGTTTAGTCAGATGTAGAGGGGCAATAAAAAGTGATTGACTAAAAACAATTAAAACAGTAAAAGTAAATTGTTTGTGTCCATTAAAACCTGCTGAGGCCATCAGTTGAAAATTGTGGGCCTGAATGTGAAAATTAAAACTATTGATTTTCCTCACATGTATGTGAATATCAGAGTTCTAATTTGTTTTGTTTTCACTGGCCGAAAGCCCCTGAGGTCAAAATGAAGGTAGGACTTCAATAACCTCTTTTGGTGGAGTTAATAAAGATTTGGAAAGACAAATAAGATAAGAAATGGCCGAGATGTTTTGGGGGAGAATTATGTGTCTGATCAGTACCCCAGCTGCACTGCTGCATGCTAACACTTTGTAATTTATCGCATTTCAGGGCTGAAAATGGAAAATCAACTGCAGAATATATGATATTCATAGGTTGAATTTTTAGGACTTTGCCTTAATTTATGTGACTGAGATAGTTTTTTTATTATTGTCATTTTATTTTTTATGTGCCACAGTAAATCCTGTATTCCATGAACTATTATTTTTTAGTGTTCAATTAAAATACCGACATAAAAGGAATTTCACATGGACAGATCTTTACTCATGGGAAGAAAACTTGGGGCAAAAACCCTCTGGATCAGAAGAGGAGGTTTCAGGTGAGACATGGAGATGGAATTAGGAACCCGTGAAAACAGTGACACATTTGCAGTTCCGAGCATTAGACCGTCTGCCACGGTGCCAGGCTGGGCGTGAGTTCATATTAGGTTTATGTTCTTAACGAATCATACACGGAGAATGCAAACTGTTACGCTTGGTAATTAAGTGAATGATCGATCAATAAACAAGTCAGGCTTTCTTGGAATCTTTAAATATAATTCGGGCATGGTCTTCAGAGAAGGCATTATAACTTTATAAAATTAGAGAACATAAATATGGCATTTAAAACTCTATTACAATTGTGGGGTTATCTCAAGTTGACTTCCAGACACAGCCTTTTAAGAGAAAAAAGTTTCGAACAAACGACTTATTTTTCCCTTCTTGGGAACTTTTTTTCCTCTTCAGTCCTACCCCCACCACAGAGAGTTCTCTAAAGAGAATACAGATTCTTCACCTGCAAGTAATGCATCTCTTCTTTTTTCTTTATTTTTATTTTTTCCTGCATTATTAAGGTTATTTGACAAATAAAGTGGTATATATGCAAGGTGTACAGCATGGCGACCTGCTATCCATATGCACTGCGAAATGATCACCAGGGTCAAATTAATCAACATCGTCTCGTAGTGACTGTTTTTTTTGTGTGTGTATCTTTGTGCATGTGGGTGATAACACTTAAGACCTACTCCCTTAGCAAATTTCATATCTACACCACAGCACCGTTACCCATGGTTGCCACGCTGCCCATCACACCTCCGGATCATCTCCTCACTGACCCTTTGAGCCCCTGACCAGCGTCCCCCCCTTCCCCCACGTCTAGCCGCGGGCAACTGTCATTCCCCTCGCTGCTTCCTTCCGAGCGCTGGCCTCTCTTCAGATTCCAGTTATAAACCAGATCAGCCACATGCATTTTGCTGTGACTGGCTAAGTCCTCCAGGGTCCTCCACGTTGTTCCCCGTGGCCGGACCCCTGTGCAGAGGCTGAGCACGTTTCACTGTCCTCTGCAGTTTCGTTTCCGCGTTCCTCTGGCAACACCCGGCTGTCTCCCCGCCCTGCTCACGGCAGCGTCGCACGGTGGCCAACACCTGGCAACGACCTGACGTCAGAGGCCCGCATGTCAGCGGCAGCCACTGGCTCCGGTTGCTGCGGGCGGCGGGAGAACCGCGCTCAGGTGGGCCTGCTACAGGAAGCCCGAGGACCACCCAAAGCGACACATGCTCCAGAAAAACGATGCTTAAATCTTTGCGGGTGGGAAATCCTTGGGACTCCTCAGAACAGCGCGCGCGCTTTCTGCCGGTGCCGGGCCGCGCCTCGGTTTTGGGGTCTCAGGGGCAGGTTCCTGCTTCCGCTTCCAGCCGGGGCGGTGGGCGGCGCCTCCTGGAAGAGGCCGCGCTGAGCAGCACCAGGTCCGGCCTCCC
>NW_006434366.1:6801087-6810567 GCF_000325575.1 Pteropus alecto | reverse complement strand
GTCCGGCGCGAGAGGCCAGGTGAGGGGCGGCCGCCCAGGGACGGTAAGCCCTGCGGCGCCGTGTGGGCCTGAGCGGTGAAGAGGGGGCGCAGTGCTTGGGCTGAGGGGGTCTCTCGGGCGTTCGGCGCGGGGACCACGTCACGCGACCCAGCCCAGCTCTTTCTCGGTGCCAGCGAGGGGACAAACTGGTGCGTCGGGCTGGCCTCGGAGCCACGGGGTCCCACTGGACTAACAGCTTTTGCAGTAGATTAACTGCAAACTTTGCAACATTTAAGCTTGAAAGCAGAAGTAGAAGCGAGTTTCCTGACTTGGGGGGGAGGCTCCGCGACTCCCCGCTTCGATGGCGTAGACGGGTGTGCGGGGGGCCTGGGCCGCCGCAGCCCTCCGCCCGCTGTGCGACTTGAGGACTTACACGCACGTGAAAGCAGACAGGTGCGCACGCGCGGGCACCTGCTTGCGATGCTAACGCGGACCGCAGCGCGGGAAACACGGTTTCCTGTTTGAAGGTCTATGGGGCGGAGCTCAGCAGGGGCCCAGTGGCGCCGAGTCATCTCTGTTGCGCGGTTCCCGGACCTGACGCTGTGAAACCCCGAACAAGCGGGGCCAAGCGCTCTCCTCGGGGCGACCCGGGCTTGGAGCCGCGCTCGGCGGGGCTGCACACGCGGTGTGGGCAGCTCCCCAGGGGCAGTGTCCCGGGCAGCCGCCACCCCCGCCCCCAGTGAGGAGTCAGGGCCGGGGCTCCTCAGGTGTTTCTTCTCCACAAGCTGTTAGTTTCTGTGGTCCTCGCACCTGAAGACCGCCAGAGCCCCGCGGGGCGTCTGAAACAGCGCCCCTGGGGGTCGCCACCGGGCGCCGGGTCTTGGGAGTGCGTGGTCCACGCCCCGGTGGTCCTGCGCCCGTGGGGGACAGAGGCTTTGTGACGACCCACCGAGTACGAACGGGCGGGGATTCGTCAACGAGCGCGGACTGGTCTTCCCGAGACCCCGGGGACCCCTGGGAGCCCCAGGCCCCTGCGGCCGCTGTGCTGAGCTTGTGGTGACTGTGACGCGTTCAGGCGCAGACCAGGCTTCTTGTCCCGCTTCGTCCCGACAGCCCGGTGTCCCCCGCGCAGCTGACGGGATCAGCGCTCAGCGCACATGCGTTTCCCCTGGTTCCACAGAATGACGGTCAAACGGTCTCCGGACCTCTGCCCGGTCCCACGCACAGCTTGTGACGACGGGCCGGCCCTGGGGCTCCCTGCAGCCGCTGAGCCAGCGTCTGCTGGCCGTGGTTTCCCACACGTTCCCCAAGGCGGTAACCACAGCGCCACTGCCGCAGCTCACTGGGGGCCTGCACACCCCTCTGGTTCCGCCCGCGGTGCCGGGCAGGGATGGAGGTTGCCGGGACGCTCGCCTCTCTGACCCTGTTGACCCAGGGCCCCTTCCAGACTGTCATTTCTAACCACCGGCGGCGCGGCTGCTGGAACCGCCTCTTTTGGGGGACCTTCCAGCACAGCACTCCCTCAGACTTCCCTGGGCCCGGGAGGCTCTTGGGGACCCTGTTCAGAGCCGAGTCTGACGCAGGAGGCCCCGCTTCACGTAGCTCTGGTTGACGGGCAGATTTCAGCCTTTGACGAGGGTGCCCTCCTGCCCCCTGGGCTGACCCCACACCGCTCAGACCCGTCCCCAGCAGCTGCCGGGGCTGCGTGTCCGGCACCGGCGCGCCTTGTTTTGTTGCATTTTGTTTGTTTTTAACAAGTCGAAGGCAAGACTGTCCACCAGCAAAAAGGTTCTGCCTCACGCGTGGCCGCGGTCTGGGATGGAACCTGCTCTCTCCGAGTTCTGCCTGTCTAGACTCAGAATCCCTCTGCTTTTACTCCTTTTGAAGGAGAAGGAGCCTGAGACCCCAGGGAGGGAGCCCAGCTCTGTCCTCACCCCCCGCACCTGCCATGGCAAAGGCAATGGGTCGCGTTAGGGGCCAAAGGGCCTGTTGACACTGTGGGTGCAGTGGGGGACAGCCTGAACCGGGAACCGCCAGCTCCCCACGTCCCGGGGGCCTCGGGAGAGCAGGCTGGCTTTGCTTCAGTTTATTTGGTAATTGAGGGAAAAGAGCCCAACCTAAGACGTTACTTGAGAATCTGGCTTTTAAGTTTATGTCGCTGAGCAGCCTGTGACTGAAGCCTCCCACTGAAGTGGTCGCTTCTGATGTCAGTTCTCTTTCTCAGTGGCTTTATGCAAGTGCTTTAAGTTCCTGCATATCAAGCTTGCCGGGGACCCCAGACCCCGTCTGTCTGAGACAGGATGTGCATCCCGTGGCAGAAGTCCTCCTGCGTAGTTCTCCGAGCCTGGGAAATGGAGGCGACACCAGTTATTCAAATGTCCGGTTTGAGGGGCATGGACTTGAAGTTCTTATAAGTGTGGAGATGGCCGTGGAGGAGAAACAGTGTGTATCTGTTCCTCCTGGTCGTACGGGAGTTTGAGACTTCCCAGAAGAGCTTGGGTGGTGACTCTGGGCCTAGCGAGGCCTCTTTACCGTCCGCATCAGCATGAACATCTCGCCCAGCGAGCCCCTCTCAGACCCTCAGACGGCTCCGGGTGAGTCTGGGCCGCTGGCCTGTGCTCTCAGGGACCCTGTACTTCCTTTGTAGCATGTTCGTTGCTGTGTAATGTCGGGGCGACCGAAGCTCGGGGAGGGGTGGACCTGAGTCTCTTGTGGTGCCGGGCGAGGGGATGTGCATACTACAGACAAATAAATGCTGATTATGTAATTTAATGGACATCGCTCCAAAGATAAAGATGAAACTTTAAAAAATCTATCGATTTGATTCATAAAGAACTTTCTGCTCTCGCCAGCAGAGCATGCTATCAAGAGCAAAATGACGGTCATGCATGTTTATTTCAAATCTGTTGATGTATAGGGTGCCAAACTTTGCACATTGTCCTCACATCTACTGAGTTCGTCACATGCATGTGGCCAAGACTGCTAGATATGTCTCTGGTACCTTTTCTTATCCCTTAGCGATAGAGTCTCCAGGTTTTAGCTGGACAGATGGCCATCTCGAATTAAAAGCTACATTTCCCAGTCTCCCTTGCAGCTAGGCATGGTTGTATGATGGATGTAAATGGAGTCCTGTGCAGTTTCCAGGAACTGGAATATTTTTGTCCTGGAGATGATGGAGTCTGGTTGTGATGACTGGACTTCAGCAGCCATTTGGGGCTGTGAGGAGGCTAGAGCAGCAAGGTGGAGGAACTCTGAGTACTTCCCCGAAGCTGCCCCCGACAGGCCCGAATTGCCCATCCCTGGACTTCATTTGTGTTATTTTGGATTCGATATTGTGGCTGAACCAAATCCGACCCGTTACAAGAACAGGAGCATTGTAATTCTTAGAAAAGAACTTTTCAGGGCCAGTCTTGAAGAACATGCTGTGGTTTGAGTTACAGGTGAGGGTTTGTAACAAGCTGTCGTGTGAAGTAATCTGACTGTGACAATTAAGAGCATGGGCTTGGCAGGGGGTTGGCTCTTAGTCACCATGAGCCGACAAGCACCGGAAGCTTCGATCTCTCTGTGAAACGGGGATGATTCCTGCTTTTCCTCTTCTGGTGCTTTGAGTTCTCGAACCTCCACGCGGCTCATCCTCTGAGGCCCCGACAGTACACAGAGCCCTCTCTAAGTCAGGCGCCTGTACAAAACGACATCGGATCAGTAAAATATCTCTGGTGTTTTATCCTTTGCCTTCAGAAATCACCTAGTTAAAGCATATAAAACTGTTAGTTTCTTTATGTGGTTTTTAAGTTGCTTTTACATCTTAACGATAATTCACTTAGTCGTTTATAATCTGGCACCTACCACGTACCAGGCATTTCTCTAAGTCCTGGGGAAAAACCTGTCGAGATGTGATTGTACTGTTACAGAGTTTATAGTGCTGTACACACGCCTTTCCGTGCACAAAGAGGTTTAGTAACGTGTTCCTGTGGAGAGAAGTTTGGAGGTTCTGATGCCGTGACTTCGCTGGGTCTCGTTTACGAGCTCTAATTCCTGGTTAGCGGGGCACTCGGTGTGCAGTCCCGACGCCAGCCGCCCGCCCCTGCCAGCTGCCCGGGCGAGACCCGCCCTCTCGCTTTCTCAGCCGGAGAGTCAGGGACTGCTCGTTCCTCTCCCCTGGGATCTAAGACGCCCCGGACACCCTTCTCGTTGCTCCTCTCTGTCCCGTGACCCCATTTTCCACACAGCTGCTTCGCTTTACATGCAGGTCACTGCCAGGCTTGCCAAGTCTTAGGCCGGTGTTTGGTGTGCAGTCCCTCCTGGTCCGGCGGGACCTCTCGTGGGGCGGTGAGGTTCTCAGAGCACATGACCCTGCCCCGTGCTGGGGTGCGGACCTGGCCGTGGGCTGCCCTGCAGTGGGGTCCCGCTCGGAGGGCTGGTGGGCGGAGCCCCGTGGGGGAACGTGGCCCTGTCTTGCAGCGTCAGAGCTGCTGTGTTTTGCCGTCTCAGGTCCCTAATAAAATGGGATGGTTGTTTTACTATTTAATAATGTCCAAGATCAAAGGAAGTTAAGTCGTCTTTTCTGCTCTCATTAATTAATCTTTTCTTCCTCAAATTAGTTTTCCATTGATGTTCTCAACAGATAAATGTAATGTCATTTATTCTTCTCCATGAATGCCATTTCAAGTCATAGATTTGGCTTTTAATTTATTCTTGAATTTTAAATAGGAAAAAATGAGAACTTAAGTTAGAACGGATAGTTTGAGACACACAAACTGCTTTTCCCCTTTGATCCTCGTGTCCCTTAATGAACACGCCGTACGGACTCCCAGAGATCACACATCGTCACTCTCAGATGTACTTCTGTAGTTCGGGGGGGGAGGCGGGGCAACCTGGCCAGGTAGTGAATAATTGAATTTAATGATTTCCTAATCTTTATGGCAGACGTTCTCGTGGCTTTTTTATTCTACTACAAAGTAATTTATTCCAGAATTTTCTGGCACTCTTAAACTTGGGAATTTTAGATGTTCCCATGATCACAGAAGGCACCCACGCCCCAGGAACAAAGCCCTGGGAGTTCACTGAGGTGCCACACTCCTGAGTGAGGGTGGAGGCACCAGCGACTCCAGCTCTGCTGGGGGCTGTGGAGAGGCCCTGCCACACCAGAGAACCGAGTCACGTTATGTGTGAGTACAGTTCGGTTTCTACAAGGATAATGGGCAGTGCCATCTGGGCACCTTCATCAAAGCAGGAGCAAATGTTATCTCTGGGTTAGGAAGAAACACGCTTTGCTGTGCTTTCCCACCAACCAGGCCAGCGGGCAGGCCCGCCATCAAAGGGAAAGTGGTTTGCATGGCTTTTTAATCCTACTCGGTTACTCGTTAATTAGAAATGTAAAAACCTGGGACTACCTTGAAAATGAATAAATAAACCTCTCAGCTCAGGTGGAAAGGTTGATACCCATAAGTCATAGGAAAGCCTTCTTGGCTGCTTGGGGTTTGACGTTTTTGTACTTAAGACAACCTTAAGACCGGTCAGTGATATCTATATGTAAATGTTTGTAAGAAAACAGCAACAGACTATCAAGGTACTTGAAAGGGTGCTTGGCTGCTGCTTTCTTCCCAAAAGCCAAGGGCGTGGGGCCAAGGAGCTAGAACTGAGATGCAGCCGCCTGGAGAAGCCTCGCAGCACCAAACACGTCAGACCCGGTTTCCCTTTGATTTTTAAACTGCAGTTTTGATTAATGACAAACATATTGATGTTTGGCTGTGAGGCGTGGGTGCTGCTCCGCTCTTTCTCAGCGAAGTCTGGACGAGGCGCAAACAAAATCTAATTAGTCCTTTTGAAATCCCCCACACCCCTCACCTTCTAAGCCCCTCCCTCCCAGTCTCACATTAAGTGTGTGGTCTCTCCTGGTCTGTGAAAGCTTTTTCATTATTTATGTATTCAAAAACAGTTAGCATGCGGCGCATATGGAAATATTTAGGGGGAAGTACACTCAGGTCTGCATTTTACTTTGAAATATGTAAAAAAATAAGATGGATCGATGACCAGAGCAGTGGGTAGGTGTGCGAGGGAGCAAGAACAGCACAATGTTCATTGTGGAATCTACACGGCGGGCACAGGGAGTCCCTGGAAATTCAGCTGTGTTTCTCACTCTGATGAAACCCCCACTATTATTGCTATAAAAGTCCCGATTTACAGGCAGACTCAGGTCTTGACTGCAGTTTGGGAAAATCTCAGTGAATGTGCATTTGTCTGTTTCCTCCGTGTTTTAAGGGGTATATTTATAAATTAAAAAAACCCTGCTTTGCCCTAAAACGTAAGAATTGCAGACACGTATGACTTAAGAAACTTCTCCCAGTCCCTGTCTTTCTGCCACGCCCGCCCTTCCTCGTGGCGCGTCTGCGGGAGCCGGTGCCGCGCCCGCTCCTGCGGGAAGCGCTCTGCGCGCCTGGGCACCGCGTGCACATCCCGTGCCGCGTCCTCCCCGCGTCCCGCGCACCTGCCCGGCTCTTCTCCCGCGTCTGGTGCTCCCGCTGCGTGAACGCGCCGTGATTCACTGGCCGGTCTGACGGTGCAGGAGCCTCTTGGGCGGCCCTGTTGTTGGCGACGAAGCTTGCAAATGTTTTCTTCAAGTTGCCTTCTTGCTTTTTAATCTTAGCTCTTGTTTTCATGGGTACTTAGCATCCGGAAGCCTGCTCATTTTCCAGAGGCAGTTTCGGTCTATTTATCCGAGTGATCTTTCACTCATAGGGCGGCACTGCTTGCTTATCTCCCTTCTCCACCTTATCCCCTGTCGTGGGCTGAACTGTGTCTCTCCCAAATCCCTGTGTTGAGACTACCACCCAGCACCTCAGAACGTGACCGTCTCTGGAGACAGGGCCTTTCCAGGGGCAAGGTCATCAGGGCCTCAGTCCAATACAATTGGTATCTTCACAAGAGTGTGATTTGGATGCGGATGGCACAGGTCCAGGGGTGACGGTGTGAGACATGGTGAGAAGCTGGCCATCTACAAGCCAAGGAGAGAGGCCTCGGAAGAAAGCAACTTTGCTGACACTTTGCTCTTGGATTCCCAGCCTTCACACGGCCGTTTCAGCCACTCAGTCTGTGGTGTTATGGTGGCCCTAGCTGACTCACACCTGCCCCTCCCTGCAAGCTGTCTCCTCCTCTAGGGAGAGGGTTCCTACTCCCATCCATTCATATTCTCTTCCTCTCTCACTCCTCACCACTCCTTCCCTCCTTAACTATCTGCAACAAGGTTTGACGCGTAGTAGGCACCCAGGTACTTGCTAAATAAATGAAGATTTGAGCCCTTTTACTTTGGCGTAAATTTGAGAATGTGTGCTAGGGTGTGCCAAAGTTATTGTATCAACGAGGCCTAAGCAGGGCGAAGTTTATCTCTCAAGTGTCGATCTCTGGGTAGGTGTCTCAGGGCAAGTAGGGAGGCTCCATCGTACTTAATGTGCTCTTCTATCTCTGATCCCAAATGGCTGCTCTTGCTCCTGCCATCACATCTGCGTCCTAACCAGCAGGAAGAAGGAATGGCTATGAACGTTTCAGTCATATGTTTTACAGATATGACTTAAGTTGGCATACATAATTTCCCCTCACATTCTATGGGTCAGAAAATCACATGACTGTGTAAAACTGCAGGAGAGGCCGGAAATGTAGGTTTGGGGCAGGTGGCCACATGCTGAGCTAAAACCGTTGGAGGGAGGGTGCCAGATGGTTAGCGGCCCTGCCACAGGGAATGTAGAAAAGGTTACGTTTCAAGTGTCCAGATGCAGCCTTTAAGCATTTTCTTTTAAAAATCAAATGACAGGTTACTTTCCTATGTGCCTCTAATTTTAGGGGATGAGAGAACTTTATCCATATTCCAGACACAGTATTCTTAAAATTTTTAAGGCCATATTCTCATATAACGTGTGCATTTGATTTCTTTTTATGCATCAAGATGAGAAAAGAACTATTATATAGTATGAAGAATAAAAAATTAGCAAATTATATCATAGTAATCATTAGAAGAACTAGAAATAAAATGGTTTAAAATGCTTGCCTTTGGGAGTAAAAGCAATGTGATGTAAATATTCCTTTTATTACACACTCTTCTGTACTATGACTTTTAAAAAATGATGTACTTGAACTGTTTTAATACAAATTAAATTTTTGAAGAATGGGATTGTATAAAAATAAAGACAAAGTATAAATTAAGTCAATGAGTATAGTATTCAAAGTTGATAAAATGGCAAATTCAAAATGTGTGTTTTTCACTTTGATTTTCCTGTCTTCGCCTGCAGCTCCGTGGCCCAGGCCCTTTCAGGGGTGTTCCGTGCAGACCGTGAGCCGTTCCCTGGCCGCTCCTTCTGGTTTTCTGTACCCGGCCTCAGCCGCCTTTGACAGCGTCGTCTTCTTGTGCCCCTCAGAGCTGCCTCCCTGGAAGGGTCCTGCCTGTGGCCCTTTCCAGCGCCGCCCCCCGGGGTGTTTTGAGAAGGGCAGGGCCGCAGGCCTGGGCAGTGCACATGCTCCCAGTGAGCTGCTGCGGGCCCTGGGCGACACCCCAGCTCCTCCGGCTCTGGGCGTTTCCAGGAGAAACCCTGAGTGAATATGCGGACACTCGCTCCCTTTTCTATCGTAAAGCATTTTCAACAGTTCCAGCATGTGCTGAGTTCTCCAGTAGCGTAACCAGCAGGAGTTCAGCATTTCAGGGGAGTCCCCGCCTCTGGGAAGCCACCGCAATCAGAGGGTCGGGACCGCAAACTCATCCCGAGCCTCTACGTGGGGCACTTCCTGGGCTCTGCACCAGGTCCACCACGGTGTCCGGCAGCGCTGCGTCCCCTGCTGACACATTAAAGCACGTGTTTTATTTTCAGTCCCCGTTAGGGCACTGTGTTGATTTTTAAACTTCTGTCAGGGTTTCACGGAGAGAGCCCTGGGCCAGGGGGGTATGGACTGTCGTGTCTTCTCGTTGAAAGGACAGCAACAAAAATTCCTCCATTCCTCAATTCCGAAGAGGCCATTTCTTCAAATTTTAATAACTTTACAGTCATGTTTTTCAACTGACGAGCATGTTTAGCTGCTGCGGGCAATTTGCTCAGAGTTGGTGCATCAGCTCGAACAGCTGTCTCACCACTGGGGACACATGGCAAGCTGCCGCACATGTGTTTTTAAAGTCCTTGGTAATTCGGGCTTGTTCACTGTCTTATTTGGGACTGCTTTTCCCTCGTGGGGACTCCTTAAGTCATCTGTTTGTGCCAGTCCTCCTGAACGTTGCTGGACGAAGGTCACAGGTGGCTTTCATGGGGACAGGCTGCACCGCGTGCTGGCAGTGCACGACCCGCTGGCCTTCTCAGTAGCTCTCAGCGGCTGCGTGACTTGGGGACGCAGCATCCTCACCTGGCAGGACCCACTGAAGCAGCTGGAGGGAGCGGGGGCTCGCTGCAGCTCCACGGTCCCCTCGTCAAAGCACACACGTCTGCTAACCAGACAGTGACAAGCGGACGGAGGACACGCATTCCT
>NW_006434366.1:6799963-6801029 GCF_000325575.1 Pteropus alecto | reverse complement strand
AGGTGCAGACGCTCTCAGCTCTCTGGCCTTTTAGCTGTATGGCCAGCATCTCTCAGGCCAGGTTGGCTGCAGTCACTCCTACAGGGGCACCAAGCAGATCCTCTGGAAACACTGGCTGACACAGGACCCGTGAGAGACGGAGATGTTGGTACCCCTCCCACGGGAGCAGGTCACAGAGCTCCCCAGAGAGGTGATTGCAGAGCTTTAGCTGGAGCCGTCGCTGTTGCCGGCCTGGAGTCCTTGGACAGTCGTTACACCATGTGACGGGCCGTTGGCTATGTCACCAAGAGTTCGTCAGCTGGTCAGTCCAGCCTTGAGTGTGGAGGACAGAATCTTGGTAGCCACCTTCCGAGTGTGGCCCTTCTGAAGGGATGTCGCTACAACTCAGGGGTGTATTTCTTATCAGAGTGACGAACGGGCCTTTGTTAGCGGTCAACTGTCTGGCACACACTGACCACCATTTTAGAGCAGACTGCGGGCCTGGCTCCTCCGCCCGCTGGGCTGCTGTGCTGAAATGAGTTACTAGGGCAAGTGCTCAGGGCAGCCCACTGCACAGTGGAGTGAGTGGCAGTATTGTCGTCTGTCACCGTTCTTAGCATTGTAACTGCTTTGACCAGTGTGGCCAGTGTGGGACCCTACGGTGGTCCTGTGTCACCGTGCCCGCCCGTTACCTGGTGGTCACGTAGCAAGCACACTGAAAGAATGTCCCCATCATTCAGGCACGGCTGTGTTTGCAGATGGGCTTTCTTGCTGAAATGTGCTTGCGAATTGTCACCCGGAGTCATCATTTCACTCTGCTTTCAGTCATCGTGGGCACGTGTCACTGACAGGCGTGGGCCCAGCCCAGGCGACTCTGCCCTCTGGCCTCAGCCCCACCCCGCGAACAGGTGTCCTTCTGCTGGTCTGTGTAGAGCCACACTTTTTGCATGTTTGCATTTTTCCTTGGTGATTTTGCTGTTTAAAATAGCCCCAAGAATATGCTGATGTGTGGCTGAGCATCCTGCGTGCGAGGGCTGTGCTGTGACTTATGGAGGGAACATGGGGCGTGGCCGCGCTTCCTGCAGGG
>NW_006434366.1:6792985-6798854 GCF_000325575.1 Pteropus alecto | reverse complement strand
GTGCCTGGCCGTTGCCCCTGCCCCGGAGGAGCTGAGGTCAAGCAGTCCCAGGCACAGGCCCTCCGGGAGACAGCCTGTGGCACTCTGAGAGGCTCTCAGGTCACCTACACCAGAGCAGAGGGAAGCAGAGATCCTGGGCAGCACAGTTAATTGAGTAGTGCAGCGGTCCCCGACTTTTGTGGCAGCAGGGACCGGCGCGCCTATGCGAATCCAGGGCCTGAGGACCTGAGGCGGAGCTGAGGCGGTGATGCCGGCGCTGGGGAGCGGCTGCAGATACATATGAAGCTTCACTCGCTCGCCCGCCGCTCACCTCCTGCCGTGCGGCCTGGTTCCTAACAGGCCACGGATGGTACTGGTCCGCGGCCCGGGGACTGGGGACCCCTGCTTTAAATGAAAGCTGATCGAGGGGCTTCCAGAGCTGACCTGACGTTTTGCTGTGTTTCTGGGGTTCTGTGGGTTGGAGAACTGGGTGTGCTGGGCCTCTTCCGTTTGCCCCAGACTGCACTGCGTCCCTCTCTGCCATCTGCCCTGGGAAGCTGGTGGGTGCCTGGCAGCGAGGCTGCATGTCCGTGTCTGGCCACACCTCTTGGCACCTGACAGGACCCCTTCCCTCGGGGGCCTGCGCCTCCCCCTTCCGCCCGCCTCCCCCTCGGTGGACTGTCCCCACGCCCCCCACCCCCGCACCATTACGGTGTCTCTGCACTGCACTCTGCTGACCGCCCACACTGCGCCACCTCGTTGCTGCCTGGACGCTGACCTGTGCTCCGGGCAGCAGCTCTCAGCTGGGGACGGCTGTGTCTGTCAGGGGACGTTTGGGAACATCTGGGGCATTTTGGCTGTCACACGTCGGGGGTATTGTTGGCAGCTGGCGGGCAGAAACCAGATGCTGGTAAACATGCCGTGTGCACCGGCCAGCCCCACGTGTCGGCCCGGAGGTCAGCAGCGCGGAGGCCGGGCAGCCGCCCGCGGGAGGCTCACGTCGGCTCTGCAGCTGTGAGACAACACGAGTTTACAAACCGCACGCAGGTGAAACTACAACCAGTGAAATGAAACGAGACGCTCGATCGAAAGTCAGGGATGCAGTTGTCTGCAGGAATTAAGCTGCCGCCCACAGGACACGTGTGGCCTGGGCGCTGCCCGTGTGAGTCTGCTGGCCCCAGACCCTCCACTGCTGACCCCCTTCCCTCCTACGTCCCTCGCTGGGGATGCCAGGACGCCTCCACTCCTCGGGCACGGGGAAGGCCTCCTGGCTCTTACGTGCCCTGTGCTCATCCGAGGTCCAGCGTCGTCGCTTCAGCGTCTCGTTAGCCTGTCAGTCGAAGCTGTGCTGATCGCGGCCCACGTGCTCATCACGGAACTGCACAGGAGAGCACCGGGCGGCGTCCGGTCCTTCAGCCCTTTCTAGGCACCGTAGACGTTGGGGCGGGAGACTCCCATACAGTGTCCACGGAGAGCAGCAGGCCCTGCGCCCTGGCCCCACATCCCGGGGAAGGAGGGGAGCCGACCCTGGCTCCTTCCCACGGTCCTGACGCACACAGAGAGTGCTGACGTGTCGGCCGTGGGCAGAGCTCGCCCGCGCACAGGCTCGCTTTCTCCCGGGTTCCCCCTGCGGTGCCTCACAGGCCAGACCGTCCCCGGCTGCGTGGTGCGGAGGCCACGCCTGGCCACAGGCTCGCTTCTGGCCACAGCTCCTCAGGGCCCTTCCTGGGGACGCCAGGATGCACAGGAGGCCTCGCCATGAAACAGGGTTGTTGGGCCCCTTCTCCCCTGGCTGGGGCAGCGTGATGCCTCCGGGCTGCGTGTGCCGTACACGCCTTTGCAAAGGGCTCGCACCCTACACGCCGCCCGGATGGCGCCAGCCTCTGTCCTGGCTCAGCACAGCCACCGACCACCTCAGCCACAAATTCGGTTGCCCTTGATTGCGTTGGCGCCTTTTGCAAGCCTAACACGATGACAAAACCATTTAAAAGCGATAATGCTTAAATGCGCGTGCTTAAATGATGTTAGACGGTTAGCGTCTTGCTGAATTATTTCCTTACGGTTAATTACTTCATTTCTTCACAGCTGCCATGATTGACGGCCAGTTCCAGTGGTTCCCACTCTGCAATACGGTCACGTGCTCGGGGCTGTCACGTGCGCCTACTAACCCTGTGCAAATGGTCTCAAAGTTTTCGTTTTTTTGGCCAGAGGAGTTCTTTCTTTTAATTCAGTTTTTTTTTTTTTTAATAAATATTTAGCTACAGTGAATTTGATGAAAGTCTCTTTAGTAGCTTAATGAAGGATTTTACGGGTCTATATAACATCAGTGTCTTAATTACTACAAATGAATTAGAAACCCTTTCTTGTGTACGAGAATAGAGACTCTCAGAGTGAGCACCATTAGGACCAATTGGATTTTCACTTGCTAATTCAGTAAAAAAAAAAAAGGAAATACTGCAAATAGGAGCCCAGAGGGCTGTCTCTGCGGCTCCCTCAACCCTGAGAGCACAGCAAATGTCCACAGAGACTTTCTACGTGTGTTTTGGGCTGTGACAGAAGCAAAATATGAATTCACGCAGAGAATGAGATAGTTGTTCATTTGGTGGGTGCTAATTAATTTCTGTGTGCTGGAGACACTTAATTCCTCAGCTAAAAGGTTCTGGAATTTAAGAAGACACCCAGAGGGGAGCAGATGACTCCAGGGAGGTGGGTGCAGCGCCCAAGGAGAAGTGCGTCGTGTGTGTGTGCGTGTGTGTATGTGCACACACATGCGTGCACACTGTGCACGCACATGTGCATATGCATGTGTGTGCATGTATGTGTGTGCGTGTTTGTGTGTGCAGGCACATTCGTGTGCAGGTGTGTACATTCGCGTGCAGGTGTGCACATATGTGTGCATGTGTGTGCATAGTGCATGCACACGTGTATACGCATGTGCGCGTGCACGTACATTCGTGTGCAGGTGTGAACATATGTGTGCATGAGTGTGCATAGTGCATGCACACGTGTATACGCATGTGTGTGAGTGTGCGCGTGCACGTACATTCGTGTGCAGATGTGCTAGTGGGACTTAGGGTGCGGGGGGAGGTAGAGCCAAGCTGGGTGCTCTCCTTCCAACTGCCGCCTTCAGTCCCGGCCAAGCCTCTGGCGACAGCTGCGCCTCCTCCGTGGCCTCAGGCACATGGTGGCCCAGCGTCTGCATCCAGAAGTGGCCCAGTGTGGACCGCATGCGTGGTTTACCCTCGACCACGCCTGTCCTTCCTGTTGGCCCCCGGGGGCACATCAGGCACCAGACCGAGTTGGTTCTGGGTCTGATTCTGCTGACCTGAGTCGCACGAGGTTGACAGTAGGGACACTAGGGGCTCAGGGACGGAGCCCCGGGGCGGGGGGGGGGGCAGGGTGGGAAGCCCAGCACCTCACTGGCTCCTCAGAAACACCAGCCGGTGGCAGAGGCAGTGTCCCATTCCAGGTGGAGAGCAGCTGGCGTGGTGCACCCTCCGATGGACGTCACTGAGGAGAATTTCACGGCGCTGCTGTTTCCCAAGCACGGGGCGGGTGAGCTGCTGGGGGCGGGACATCCTGGTGGCTCGGGCGGGTGGCCACAGGCAGGTCCGGCCCAGCACTGGGCTCTCCACAGACCTGTCTGGGCTGCAGGACCGCTGATTCTTACACGTGCGTCCCGTCCCCCGCCCTGCATGCAGACACGCACCGTGCCCTGTCACCCCGTCAGAGTGTGAGAATCTAAACAGATTCAGGGCTGCTAGGACACCAGCGACGGTCATTAGAGGTCTCCCAGAAACTACACCACGGGCCAGCGCTGGTTCTGACATTCAGTTAATGGGTTATCGAATCCTGGGCCTAGAGGCGGCCTCCCGATGCCGCCGTCCGTCCCCACGATGGCCGGAGAAGCGGGCCTAGGGTCCGGCCTGGTGGTGGACCCAAGCCCACGCCGCCTTTGCCCGTGGTGGGGGAGGGGGTGGGTTCCCGGCACCCTCGCTGGAGACGTAAGACACCGGTCTCCGGAGTCGCAGTGATTATAGTGAACCGTCAGCCGTCTTCCCGGGGTGCACTGCCACCCGCATCTTTTGGTTGCAAAATCGTGATGCTGTAAACCTGGAAAGAGGCAGGAGCATTACGGATGAGGCGCATTGCGCTATTGGCTGCAGATTTCATGATAAATTCTGCACGTCGTCTCCCCGCATTAGTTCCGTCTATGAGTTTGTACATATTCCATATATATCTTTCAAAATGAAGACCAGTGAGTAATGGTTTGGCCGAGCAATAAATACATAATGAAGCATCACCTTTGATCCTTCCTGCTTTCTATGAGGTCAGAGTTGGGATGGTTATAAATCATGATTTATGCCCTTAGGCCTCTGGTGGGTTTTTTTTTTAAAGCAGCCTTTTTCCCCTACTGGTTTGATTCTGAGCTGTTTAATTATTCATCAGCCTACACTACTTTCGCTTCTTCAATATTAAGTATATTTGTTTAATTTTGGGTACAAGTTGATTTTCCAGGTTTGGCTTTGTTTTCAGTCTGTTCCAGTGACGTTGACATGGAGATGATGTTGCTGTGACTAAAGTATGTATGTAATCCATGGAATCATTTAACTGAAATAACAGATTTTTAATAGAATTTTCTGGCATTTCCTTCACCTGATACATATTTTTCTATTTTTCTTCAAAATTCAAACATCATGGAAGTGATGAGGACTCCAAAATGTGAGCTGTTCCATAACGAGTTTTAAACTGCCACTCGACTCCACGGCGCAGGTGTTTGACGAGGATTTCTTCAATGGTGTTTTTTTATAAGATAATGGTTAACGGTGAGAGAGAGTGAACTGGCTTTGCAGGGCTGAGGGGTAACACGATCTTCTGAAACTAGAGAGACAGCAGGCAAATTCCTTTTTGTCTTCCTGATTGTCTTTAAGTTTCAGAGTCGATGGATGGACAAGGCTGTAACAACTCTAATCCCAAACTGTACTACTTGATGTTAAAATGTACTGGTCGAGTTTCTGGCATCACTTGGTACTGTGACTGCGTGTGGCAGAGGCCAATGCTGTGACCTGCGTCTGTGCCCGGCCTCGTGCCCAGCCACACGGAGCCTCCTGGGGAGGGGACAGTCGGCAGCGTACTTAGGGCCACCTCTGTCCCCGTGTAGTCCCCGTGCCTTGAGAGTGCTCTTGATGATGAGATTGTTCAAACGGCATAGAATATTCCAGCAAAACCAGCGTCGCCTCATTAAGACCCTTAGCGAGAGGTGACTGTGGCGTGTGGCCACCAGTGACTGTCGTCCCAGCAATAAAACACGTTTATCACCACCATTAAAACCAGAACTTTAAAAACGAGTTTGAAGGAAGTCATTACCTCCTTAATTGCCAGATAAACCCAGTGGTCTATGCAGATTATGGTGAAGCGGCTGGCGTGTCCGGCCCTTGTTCCCAGAGCTGTGATCCTGCCGTCCTGCGCCGGCCGTGGGGGACACTCTGCCTCCCCCGTCTGTCCCTCGGTCCCCGGTGCCCTCGTCACTTGTGGGTTCTGCTTTATTTGCGTTATCGCTCTTGTTCTTATCTCGGGATAAACCTGTTCACTCATTTTATTTTTAGAGGCGTGTGTGTGCGCGTGTGCGCGTGTGCACGTGTGTGTTCTGAGATACAGAAACTTGAAATAAAGCGTTGCTGGGGGGAGGGAGTGTTATAGCACGTGTGACTCTTAGACTTCTGCTGTTTCTGCAAACACTGGAACTCACTGATAAGTACAGATTGTCACACATTTGGGAAAGCTTAAATGAAGTGACAGGTCCTCAGGAACAGAGACGTGCCCAGCTTGTCCACCGTCAGGCTGGCCAACGTCCCAACATTTCATTTCTGGGCCCTGAGAGGCAGGTGGC
>NW_006434366.1:6778072-6792974 GCF_000325575.1 Pteropus alecto | reverse complement strand
CGTGTGGTTCGGGCGCGTTCGGAATGTGGAGTGCTCCGTCTTTAACTGCAAAGGTCGGGGCGGGCTTGGCAACATTCGGTAGGGGCCTGGTGGTCAGCAGGGTGTCAGCCGCGGCTCCAGTCAGCCACCTCCCTGGCCTCTCCCTGCCCTGTCCAGAGTGTGCTGGGCGAGCTAGTTGTCTCCCTTTGCAGCCAGGACTCAACCGGAACATCCGTCACAGGCCACTGGTACCGTTTAATGACTGGGGCTTCCAGAAGTTAAAGGCCTGGGTGTTCCCCTGAAGAGGCGCTTACAGCACACAGACCCAAACACCGCGTCGGAGTGTGTGAAGGGTCCTGTTTATTTTAAGCGGAACCACTCTGAGTGGCCGAGGCCCAGACCTGTCTCCGTTTGAGTCCCGGCCTCATACCTCGGAGGGCAGCCGGACAGGACCGAAGCGTTCCTGGTTCGGGACAGCTGGTTCTGGCCCCTCCTGCCCTATTCCACGTGGCCTGGCCCCTCCAAGCGTCTCTCTCACCTGGGAAGCCAGGGCAGGGCCAGGGTTGTGACACCAAACAAAACAGCACATGAGAAGGGAACGCGCCATCACAAAGTTGTCACGACGGCTGTCGGCTCGAGCTGCGGCCAGTGTCTCGGGTGTGTGGCCACTGTGCTCAGAGGCCCTGACTTGCTCTGCTGCTGTCATCCGGACTTCGTAGCAACTCTGAATAAGGGGCCTACGTTTCCTTTCGCATTCGGTCCCCGGTCGTGTAGCCGGCGCTGACTGGGGCCCGCGGTTGGCTCGTCCAGGTAGACTGCTCACTCTCGGCTCCGGGCGGGTGTGGCCCCCGTCAGTCCCCAGCCTCCCGCACTTCCAGCCCAGGGTGGCATTGTGACCGACGGTGTCCTCGTCTGCCAGGCAGAGGCAGACTGGCTGGGAAGCCACTGCCACCAAAGCCTGTGTGTCTCCTTCATGGGTTCCCTACAATGCTTCGGGGGGAACTCTAGGAATTCTGGAACTATCTTAATGCAGAGTGTATGACTTACACCACCTCTGGATCCCTGTGCTGTTAGGGGGTGCTGCTTTGAAGTTTATAGGATGTTTCTGGTTGCCATAGTAACTGGAGGGGCAGTGTTGGCCCTCGGGGGTGGGGGGCAGGGGAGCTGGACTTCCTGAGATCACGGACACCCCACATGTTAGAGGATTTCTCTGCATCCCGCCTGACATCCCATGAGACCTCATGGACGCCCTCATTGGTGAAAACTGGTTTCCGTTTGTGGGAAGCAGGAGACACTGCCCTTTTCCACGTGCGTACGATGTACTCTCGCGTGACTTCGTGGACACCACTGGTCAGGGAGGAGCTGCGGCCAGGCAGAGGGATGTTGCCGTGCGTGTCACCGGAACTGTGCCGGGAACTCCGCGCTCCTCCTGAGGCCTGTCCCTGAGGGCTGCGTGTGATGCAGGCCGCCCATGTGACTCTGCACCTGCCGTGGCCTTCAGGGTGCTCGGTGCACACGGACATTTGACCCGGTCAGCGGGCGGGCCCCGGCGGCTGGCACCTGGTCCTGAGGCCCAGGGCTGTGGGGTCAGCGCATTGCGCTGACTGCGCCGTGGGTTTCCGCCCTGCCCGTGAGAAGGGACCAGGTCTCTCGTTGTCAGCGTTGTACGTTTTAAAGGACCATGCGCCAGGGACTGTGAGTGACAGTCCCTGGCAAACCTGAGTGTGCACACGACGACCGTCACAGGAGACGCTCGCCAAGTCCTGCTCCATGTGACACACTCGTCCTGACTCGTTCCCCCTCCTCGTCTCCGCTGTGCTGGAGCCAGGGCGACACACGGGTCGAGGTGCGGTCTGTGGGTTGGGGGTCACTGCTGTTTTCCAGAACAGTGATAGGACGTTGACTGTCAGCGTGTGCGGGAAGAGCCCCCCACACGGACGACCCACAGAGCCCCCCCGTGTCAGAGACGCCTCTGTCCCACCGGCCCCTGCAGCCATGACATCCCGGAGCAGGGCACCCAGGTGGCCCGCTCCAGCCCTGCGTCCCCCTCACCCCAAGGCCCGTGGCCAATTGTGACCGAGCGTCATGACACCAGAGAGTGAGCCCCTGTGGGCAGCGAGCCCGTCCTCTCCGCTGCGGACACTGGCCTCGCGAGCCCCACCTCCTCTGTCCTGTCCGCCACCCGTCCCCACCTCTCTCTGCTCTTCAGTCCCCATCGGTCCCCACAGGGCAGTGTCCACGGTTCCCTTAGCTCCGGGCACGTTCCCCACCCTAACCGCTTCCCCCTTGGCTGGCCGTCCCGGCTCCGCTTTCCTCCCTCGGCACTGTCTCCCCGACTGGCCGTTCTCGTCCGCCCCGCGTGTCCCCAGGGCCGGGCACAGGTGCTATCTGCCTGTGATGCACTCGCCCATCAAAGCCTGTCATTTTCTCCCACGTGAGGTGACAAAGGAGACCTTAGGTAAACCCCGGCCACATCTGTGGTTTTACAAGACGAAAACCTTCGAGAAACTCATGTCAGGCTCAGATACAAAGTGGTTGGTCAAAAGCCTGAGGACTCCTGGGAGGGCCAGACCAGGGACCCCCAGGAAGCCTGGCTCAGGGCAGGGCAGGGACAGAAGGCCCCACACTGGCCTTTTCTCTCTCTAAACGTCCCTCCCCCCACGGCAGGTAGTGACAATGCATTGCCATCTGCAGCCACTCGAGACCTGGGATCTGGGCCACGCAAGTGTTTTCTCTGTCCTTCATCACGGCCAACACCCTAGTGACCAGCAGAGCCCTCGTCAGCTCGCGCTGGAGTGTTAACTGTGACTTCCTAACTTCGAGCCACACTGTGCTCCGGTGAGAAGCAGCACTAACAGGAAGCTGCTCTGTGGGAGCCTGGATCAGCCTACGCAGCATCTCCCCGTGCTCATGTGTGCAAGCCTGCAGTGGGGCCTGGGCCTGGGCCTGGGGGTCGGGGACACGAGGCGCTTCCACACAGGGGACTTCGGCGGCTCTCGTGCCATCACGGTCCAGCTGGCCTTTCCCACCTGGGGCAGTGCTGGCCTTGGGTGACAGGGAGACGCTCTGTCCCCTTTCCTCCCCTTCCATGGTGGCAGGGACTTCTGTGCCTCATCACTCTTTGCCAGGGATGAGGAGCCGCAGCTGCTGGTATGGGGGAGAGGGGCGTGGGCACGGCCTCCTTTTTGGGGTGACCGGTCCTCAGGGTGCTCCTGTTAGGGTCACTCTGCCGAGCTCCCAGGGAGGGTCTGCCCGGCAAGGCAGGTGCCTGCATGTTCTGGGGAGCACTGGGAAGCACAGTCACTGGGTCGATGCTGTGGTCATTCTGCCTGCCACGCCGCTCGCCCCGGCCGTGCTGGTAGTGGGAGCGGAGGCCGTGGGACCGGAGCACCAGCCCCTGGCCTGTGACCACGGTGTGGGTTTCCAGCTGACAAACTCAGCGGTTCGAAGGAAGTGGCCCCTTCTTTGTCCTGTGTTAGTGACGTCTTGTCTGTCCCGGGTGGGCACAGCCGCCTTCTGGTCCCTGAGCCTGTTACTGGCCTGAGCGTCAGCCCCAGAGCCACACAGACCGGGACAGGGGGCGCGTGGGTGTCTTAAGACAACGCTTCTCGAGCTGGAAGGCGCCAGCAGGTTTGGTGCCGGGGACTTTGGTGCGTGCGAGTCCTGGGCAGGCCCGAGACGCTGGTTTCCGCAGGCCCCGGTGACGCCACTGATCTGTGCGCCGGGCTTGGGTGACACGGTTGCTATGGGGACGATGACGGGGCGGGAAGCGCGCATGGCCACCATGGCCCCTTCCTGTCCACCTCTTCTGTTTGGTGAGCACGAGTCCTGCATTTGCCGGGAAACTGCTACGCCCATGGCAACTACGCCCGCCGGACCCCTGGACGTTTCCCGTGTGAAGTTCGTCCACTTCAGACGGCGAAGCAGGCGGGCGTGCGAACAGTGCTTGGGGCAGAACGCGCCTGTACGGAACGCAGAGCCGGAGGGCCGCTGCGGCTCCCTCGGAGCGGCACCCACTTTTCTGTCAGTTTAGGGGGCACGCTGTGCTGACCCCCCGCACGAGGGCGCTGAGCGTGGGCGGCGTCTGCTCCCGGCCCATCGCTTTGTCGGAGAGAATTGGTTCAACATCCACACTGGTGATTTATGAACCGTCGTCTGGAACAAACCTCTTGTTGACCACGTTTCTTCTTTGCTTGGGGCCGGGCCGGAGGGCCGCCTGCCACTGGTCTGGGTCGTCACAGCGGTTTGCCTGCAGTCGACGTTGCTCTGGTCACGCAACGCTGCATAACGAGCACCCCCAAAGCCTAGAGCTTAAAAGCAGCGCTGGCCTGGCTGGTGACGTGAGGCCTGGCGGGGTCTCGTGCGGACGCCATCCGCATTCTCTCTGGTGTCAGCGGGGGTGGGTGAGCGGCTGGCGTCAGCTGAAGGTCACTCATAGGTCTGGCTCCTGAGCGGGGAGCTTCAGAAGGCTGCGGGAGGGTGGCTGACTTTCAGGGCCCCTCCATCTGTTTAGTCTCCCCGCGTGTCTGTCCAGGGAGGAGCCGCCTTCCCATCGGGTCGGGGACCCCGCACGTGCTGAGGCCACGTCGCTTCCTGTGACCCGTCCTTGGATGGCACACAGCGCCCCTCCCGCCGGACGCTGATCGATCGGTACAGTTGCAAAGACCCACTTGGTTTCAGGGATTCTCCGTGTACAGTGTCACTATCGTGGTGTAAGACAAGCCTGGGGGACGGGGTGTGTGGGGGGCTATCTTTAGAACACACAAACTGAGACAGAGGCTATAGGTGACATTTATAGCCTTTCAAATATATAACCCTTCATGATTTTTTCAAAGAGAACATATTGCTTTAATAACAAGAGAAATGACAACGAAGTGACTTTGGTAAAAGGACTTCGCGCGTCTAGGATCTAAGAATGAAGGGCTTGGCCAGTACATAGCATCTTCTTGGCTCTGATCTCCCAGCCACTCTGACCACTAGTTAAGGCTGGACAAGCACATTCAGGACAGAGAAGGACATTGGTGATGGGCCATGTCGCAAATGAACCAGTTTCTTCCCAATTCTCCTTGACATTACAGACCAGCAGCATGCGACAGTCTCAGGACTTTCCAAGGCAAAGCAGAGGGGAAAGCACCCGCACAGTGGCCAGTCCTTCCGTCTCCTGGAGCCGTGTGGCTGCGGGCACGGGCAGCGGGCGGAGGCAGCAGGGTCCTGGCTCCTGGCCGTGGCGGCGGGTGGAGGGCGGCGTCTAATTCCCACAGCCCGGCCACCGAGAGGCACCGATGACACTCAGGAACAAAGACGCCACCCAGCCGGACATGACAGCCCTCAACACCGACGGTGCTGCCGTTGCGGGAGCGGCCCCTGCGGGGGCGCTGCTGACCGGCCCCGACCCCCACGGAGCTGTCGCTTTAGCCCTGCCTGAGGTGCCCGGCGGCCCAGCAGATGAACACGCAGAGTTACGTGATGCACAGCGATGCCACGTGTTAATCAAGCCCAAAGCCCCATGACTTGCAGAAGAAAACACCATCTCACTTGTGGGCCCTGGGTCAGCTGCAGCTCACCCCGACTCTGGGCCATTCAGATCTGCTCTGTGCTTTATTGTCCCGGCTGCTCGGGGCACGTCCCCCTCAAGGGGAGGCAGGAGACGAGCCCGCGGCCGATGACGCGACCTCACCGACAGCCGTCCATGGCGTCACGCCTGGTCACATGCCGCCGGCCAAAGCCGGTCCCCGCCCAGGCCTGGCACAGACGGGCAGAAATGTCTAGCCTGCGTCTGCTGTGGTGGGAGGCACTGAACGTCACCTGCACGAGGGGAGAGTGCCGTGTCCGGGGCCCGTGACGCCGCCACAGCGGTCACGTTTGCGGGTAAAGCTCTTGGCCCGGGGCCAGGCGCCCAGTCGGCCCTCGATGACCGGCCGCTGCTGCCGTCCCGGCTCGTCCCCTCCACCAGCTCTGGCGTTTCTCTGCCTGCAGCCCACCTGGGCGCGCCCCTCCCGAGCAGGTGCCACCGGCTGGGCGAATCGCATTTTACTTGGTGAAGTAAAAGTCTCTGCAGAACACATTCCTGCAGCTGTGATTAATTCTGCTAAATTCTTTTAAATCGCGTGTCTGCTCCAGTGGATTGGAACAGAGATGTGACTTCAAGCTTATGTTTCTCGTTAGGACATTGAGGCCACACTTAAACGTCCTTTTCTTCTTCTTTGAAAAAAAATCAAAGCCTCTTAAAATGGATTGTTGGGAAAGACACATAAATATGTTTTAATCAATAGCCAAATTCTCCAAAGCACCATCAATACAAAGTGTTAAATGTTCCGATTGAATCTGCGATCGGTTAAGCTGGGAATCTGCACAGTTGCTTGTCACGTCGTGTTTAATAAATGGCATGCGGGGTCTCCTAATTGTGCCCATTCATCACTTAACCTCTCTTTCTAGATGCGTAAAGTTATCAAAATCTCGAAACTCAAACGTTTTTATTTCTACTTGCTTGGTGGGGCTTTGTTCTGTTTCTTGCTGTACTGAGTCGGGTTTTGACTTAAATGTTTCAGACACACCCTTCGTTACTCATTTATATTTAAATAGTAACAGGAAATCTCTTTGCCAAGAAGGCTACTGGGATCAAATTTTACACCAGATCTTTTTTTAAAAAAGATGTTATTATAGATTATTTTGTGCATCAAAGAACTCTTTTGCTTTCCTTTTCGTAAATCTAAGTATTATGGGCAGTGTACGAGTTTTTCATTTTTCATTTTGGGTGCTTATTATTGCTTCTGATACTCATAATTTATGCCAGTTACTGTAATATTAAAAATTGGGAATAGACTTCTGAGAGGCTCATTGCCTTTGCTACTGAATTCTGTTAAAGGGCATTAGAGGGTTATGCCCGCTCTTCAACCTGTGCTTCCGTGCTGAGTGAGATCTACACACAGGGCAGGGGCGGTGACATCACACACATTCCTCATCAGCAGGCTGAGATGTGACTTAGAGACATCCACATGATGGGACTGGAGAGAACTTGGCACAAGTCGAGCGTGGTCAGAGCCAGTCTGTCCAGCTGGGAAAACAGCTCCTCCCACCGTGGGCCAGGGGACAGGCGTTCCCAGGGGACAGGCGTTCTCGGGCTCCCAGACGGCCCCGCCCACCGCACTATCGCGTCCCCGGGAATTCTCCTGCGGAGCAGTTGGAATCACAGGGAGGCTTTCAAGCTCGTAGAGCTGGCCCGTGGCCTGGCGTGGTTGGATGTTGTTGTTTTAGGCGTCTGTGGGGAGAGCACGCTGCTGTGCACCGAGGCTTCGCCAGGCTTCCTCCCACTGGATAAAACATCAAGCTGTTTAATGATAACTCGAGTCGCATGGAGCTCTCTCTCTGCCAGGCAGCGGGATCTCACGCTCGTCGGTTCACCTTATCCCTCTCGGGTGTCTGTGAGGGAGGCCGTGTCCTTATTCCCATTTTCAAAGGACAGGGGGCCCGAGGAGGGTGGCGAGCACGCCCGCTGGTGGGGATCAGACTCCGCAGCCCCTGGCGGCCCCTCCCCGCAGCCCGGCTACCCGCTGCCTTCAGAACCGGGTGTCGGCCCTGCGGTCAGCGCCCACCTCCCTTCCTTGGCATGTGTGAGGCCCTGTAGGTCGCTCTGCTCTGAGCACTGAGGGTCGGATACGTTTCCAGCAGACAAGACACTAGTCTTCAAGGAGTTGGTCGTCTCTTGGGAGACGGACACTAAACGGTCAGCAGGCCACCGTCAGACACACTCGCAGGTTGTGCCAAGCGCTGTCAAAACAGGGATGAGTAAGGGGCTTGGGAGCTGGCGGAGAGATGCTTCGTGGAGGTGTCGCTGGCAGATCTCCAACAGTGATGTCAAGATGTTGAAAACGGTGACAGCGTGTGTGGGAGCAGGTAAGCTGCCCTCCAGTGACTGGGCTGTGCAGGCGTCAGCTGCCCCGGTGAGCCTGGCTCCGTGCTCAGCACAGGTGCGGGACACCCACGCCAGTGGGCAACGTTCCAGCGGCCTCAGGACAGAACCCGGGGCCGCGTGTCTCTGTGACCTGTGCCCTCACAAATCGCCCCCCCCTTGCCTCCCCTTGAGCCCCGGCTGGAAGGAGGGGCAGAGGCACTGCACCCGACCTTCTCCCCGGCAATGCGGGCCCGGGGGACCCCTGCCACGGAGGACGACGGGGCGGGGTTAACGCCGCAAAGTGAAAGCTGGACACTACGGTCAGACTGTAGATGTCGAAAAGTAAAGGACAAGGTCAGCCCTGACACGCCGGCTTTGCTGCCTCCGGTCCTCACTGAGCCAGGCACGTCAGGGTGGGACGGATCGGGGGAGGGGTGGCCGCCGGCTGCACCCCGCGCCTGCCGCTCCCCGTTTGGGCTGCTGGGTTGCCACATGGAGAAGAGTTCGGGGGTCACGAGGCCTGCTGGTCCGAGTGCCGCAGCCGTCTGTGTGCCCGGGTGCTGGGTGCCCGGGTGGGAGGGGAGCAGCGTGGAGCCGGGTTCTGGGGACCCAGCGCTGCCCCGCTGAGGCTGAGCCCACGGATGGACTTCAGTCGGTGCCGACTACGCCCCCCTCGCGGCCTCCCGCTGACCCTTCCGCTCGGCCTCCTCACCCCTCCTCCGCCCCCTCCTCCCTAAACAGCACTGCATGACAGTCGCAAAGGGCGCAGCTTGCAGAGTCGGCTCCCGGCCCCTGTGGCTGTCACGTCCTGTCTGCATGGCATCGGGAAGGTGCCCTGGGTCCCAGCCTCTTGTCTGCCGTGCGGGACGATGAAGCCCCTTCCTCGTGCCTCTCCCTGCGGTCCCCCGTGCAAGGACCGCCTCTCCGTGCGACACACGTGCCCCTGGTGTAAGCGGACACGGGCTGGACGTCTTGCACACGCGCTGTGGACTGGCGCTGTGTGGTGGGGACGTGTGCGTCGTCCGCTCTGGCTCAAGGCTGGCATCTCCCTCCTGGTTCCCTGACGCCCGTCGGCACTAGCTCGCCGCCTGTCTGCGCAGCGCTCGGGCCGGAGGCCCGGGGCTCCCTGTCGGAACCGTCTCCAGCCTGAAAGTGATCGTGTCACTTGTACCGTCTCGTGTTGCATTTCAGAGTCACCTTCCTTGGTGACGAGTGAGGCTGGTTTTATGCTGAGGAGGAGGGTGCAGTTTCCGTTCACATTTTTATATAAATATTGAATGTCTATTTAAATAAAAAAAATTGTCAACACACGCAGAAGAGGGTGCCGTCGTGACTGACGTGGGGCACGGTCTGCCACGCGCAGTAGGCAGATGGGGACCACGGAGACGGGCCCCCCTCAGGTCGGGGCGGGGCGTTTGCTGTCCCAGCCACACTGCGCCTCTGTCCCATTCTGCCACCGGCTCTCTGCCAGGCGTTCACGCGATGGCCTCCCCATCGCCCCACCCAGGACGTTTGTCTCTCGGATCTCAGCTCACCCATCACACTCTCCATGACGCCTTGCTCACGCCCCGGGCGGGCCCTCTCCTCTGCCGTTGGTCGTCCTGGGGTGGCGTTGGGTTTGGGGGCGCACGTCCGGCTCCTTGCGTGCTTGCTGGTGGGCCACGTGGCTGATGCCGGCCGTGCCGTTGAAGTACCAGCTCCCTGAGGGCCCGTCTGCTTCAGCTCAGCAGTTACCCCGGAACCTACATCTGGGTGGAGGTCGGCCTGGGACTGCCTTTGACGTGACACAGCATCTGGGGGAGGGGTTGAGGGGAGCTCTGGCTCCCAGTTACCCAAATTCACTAAAAGAGATGGGCAGCCAGCAGCTTTGGCTGTCTCAAGGGGAGCAGCAGGCGGTGGCAGCAGGCTGACCTGGGTGCTGGTGGGCGTGAGTACCGTGGCCTCGACTGGTCCTGATGACTGATTTGCGTGCCTGTGGGGGAGGCGTCAGGACGGGCTTCGAGGTGTGGGTGGCTGGCGAGGCCCATCGCCCCGTCTCATAAACAGGCTGGTGCCGGCTCTGCGGCGAGCACAGAGCTGGGCTTTCATAACCTCACGGCTCTCACGGCGCCATCGTGGGGTGCTCCCGCCCCAGGGACGAGCATAAACAGCTCCCCGCCTGTCTGTGTGCTGTGACGCGGCCTCCAGCTTTGTCCTCCAGAAGAGGCACCTGCAGTCATCTGTTTACCCAGCCTCTGCTGTGACGGTGAGGCCGAGGAATCTCTTGGGGTTCTGGCTGTGTAAATAAATCTGCGGTTTTTTTTTTTAAACATTTATTTCGAACTTGTTTTAGATTTACTGAAAAGTCGCAAAGATAACATAGCCAACCATCACGTCTCTCGCCACGCTCGCCCCAACGCCGCGGCCTCGCAGACCCGCAGTGCGGCATCCGGAGCGGGAGGTGGGCGCTGGCGTGGCCGGGCTGGGCCGCGGCCTCGGAGCCCCAGTCCCCCCAGCCGCAGGCCCTCTCTCTGCCTTGAGCCGTCCTCCCCGCAGTCTCCTCCACCTCTCTCGTCTCCGTGACCCGACACTCGTACCGGTCGGTAGTTTATAAATAGACCTCAGTCTGGGCTGCTTCAGCGTTTTCCCATGACGGGACTCGGACTGTGTGCACTTTTGGCGTGAGCTACACAAAACTGTCGTGTTCCTCTTGGGCAATTACCTGAGTGCTTCATGATGCCACATCTCATCACGGGCGACGACCCCATGACCACAGGTCGGGAAGCTGGCGTTTGCCGGGCTTCTGTGTGAAGTTACCATCTTCCCCTCTGTGCTGGGACCCAAGACAGTGACTTTCAACCCGACAGAAAGGCCATGGGGGCCGCAGCTTTGGGTCCCCTCCCCAACCTCCACTTAAAAAGTGGAGCGGTTGACACGGCTAGAGCAGAGCCCCGTCAGCAGCCTGGTGGCAAGTTTTAAAGCAGGAACAGAGATGACGCCTTCTCCACTCTGCCTTCAACGTCAAGGCCTAACTCGGATCGTTCTGCTTCCCTGGTTAAAAACGTCGGGTGGGCCCAAAGGGTTGTAGGGAGATGCCCCCCGCTAGGACTGCGCCCTCCGTCACCATTTCCCGTCTCACGTGCTCCTGCGTCGCCACCCTCAGGAGTCCCGTGTCGGCTGGGACGGCAGCTGGCCCCTGTCCTCCCAGCCAGGATGTCCGTCCCCTCCTCCCCGCTTCCTGGCAAGAGCTGCTCTGCCAGGTTGGCGTCACGGTCTCATCTCCCCGCCGGGCGCAGCCTGTCCCAGCTCTGCGGGGGGTTCCCCCCTGAGCTGCTGGGTGCATACCCCCGCGTCTCCCCTTGGTCCCCCGGTCCCGCGTGTGGCAGATCCTGCACTGGGGTCCTGCTCCTTTGTCACCATGAGCAGTTCGCAGTCTTCCCCTCAGGAAACACCTTCATTAACTTCTCTCTGCTGTGATGAAGCAAACTGCAGAATGCTGTCCCTCCCTGGACCCTGGCGACATGGAAGTCACCACGAGGCGCAGTCCCCAGAGACATACTCCGAGGGTTGGGCGTTTGTTCCCTGGCGCTCAGGCACGTCCTCAGCGCCGTCTCACCAGGGGACCCGTGATCCACTGTCCAGTGACATCACGAGCAATCAGGTGACGTGCCTGCTTCATACGGGGGCTTCTGCCCTTGGCCTTGAGTGCGATGGTGACAGCAGTGACTTTCGGGAAGAGGCGTGATGCATGTCTTTTCACGTGCTCTAGGGCAGTCACAGAAAGGCAGTGACGAGCTCGGGTCTTCAGCGTCTCAGCCCGCATTGTGGACAGAACGAGGGGCTCCCTAGCACCCCGACAGCTCTCCCTACTGAAGCCTGCTGGGACGATGGCGGCGGTGGCTGTCTCGTCTCACTGGTCCGGGAGGCGGAGCGCCTGAGTGAGCCCCGCTTGGCTGAGACGCATCCCCAGAGCACTGGGCCGTGGCCAGCAGGGCACCGTGTGTTGGGAGGTGGCCGCCAGCACAGGCGCTGTTTCTCGCGGCGGAGGGCACAGCCAGCATCCCAGTTGTTGCCCCTGACTTTACATGCTGGCACAGACCCTGGTCTGCGGGGGACCCTGTCCTGGTCACTGAGGGCCCTGACCATTCTCTGAGGTTGCCTCAGGGACCCTGGGACTCAGGATGCGGCTGGCCGCCCTGCCCCCGGCAGCAGAGAGGCGCGTCCGCCCCTCCACAGGGGCCCGTGGGGACCAGGGCGGCCAGGACCAAGGGCATCTTGACGGGTCTTCATCTTCGGAGGCACCGAGGACACAGCCCCGAGGCGAGACGCAGGCGTCCGGTGTGGGCCAGGGCTGAGGGGCGCAGAGTGGGGGCGCTGGGTGGCGGCGGACAGGGCATGTGGGAAAGCGTAAACGTGCTTCCTGTGAAGGGTCACCTTGGGGTGGTGTGTGCTGCTGGGGTGTAAGTTAGAATATTCAGAGACCCCGTGGCATTATTTCCGAAGCCCTGTGCTTATTATTCATGGTTTCATTATGGCCCCTTTATTCACACGCACACCCGGGCCGGGTGGGGAGGGGGCAGGTGCTGGGTTAGCCTCAGAAAGAAACAGACATAAAACTCGCCGTATATTTCAGTTATAGGTGCCTGCGTTTTTTCCTCCCATCAAATCTTGCTTCTCCATTTTAGCCGCATAAACGGTTGTCATAGTGACATGTGCTTCCAGCCTCGGCAGCTCTGGAGCAGGGAGCTCGGATGGCACCGGTGACCGTAAATCAGCCCTACGTGTCCCCTGGCTCTGAAGCTCATCAGGAGCTCGGCTCCTGCATCACAGGACGAGCACAGGGCACGCCGAGACCGGCCACAGCAGCCCTTTGTGTGAGCCGCTTGGGATATTTAGGGAAAAGTTTGCTGGTTTAGCTCCTTAAAGAGCATCTTAGTCAGTAGAGGCCACGGTTTCTGTGACCCAGCAGTGCAGGTGGAGGTGTGAGCCCCTCTAACCTGCCTCTGCACACCTTGGGTCTGGAGCCGACTTTGAACTTGTGAGATGGTCCAAAATTTTAAAATTTTTTCAGACTTCAAACTCTTGTAACATCGTGCTGAAGTACACACTTCATAAAATGTTTGTGTACATGAAGATCGAGCATTATCTAAAGACGTTTCCATAATGGTTGTTTTTAATAGAAAGGTCTCACTGTGACCCAGAAGCCAAGGCCCTCAGGGTCCTGGGGCGACTGCTCTGATACCGCTCACGGGGCGAGGCCCCGGCCGGGAGTGACTCCCAGGGATGCGGCGGGAGGCGGCTGCCCGGTCCTGGCCACAGTGGGACTTTTCCAGGGGTTCTGGGGGCCCCCTGCTGCAGCCTGTCCGACGGGCCTCAGAGCAGGCACCTGTCGTCTGTGGCACAGATATGAGAAAAAGACAGGCAAAGGTGACCTAGGGTTGTAAGTTGCTGGGGTCGCTGTGGCTGTGGGGGGGGGAACAGCGCCTCGAGGCGGCTGGCTCCCACGGCTGGCTTTCTTCCCAAGATGGAGTCGGAGGCAGGCGTGCCAGGGGCGTCCCCGACTGGGGGTCGGGTGGCTGCCCGCAGCCCCCTGGCCCTTGCTGGCCCACACACGGGGGCCGCGCTCCAGTTCACGCCCAGAGTCGGGAGGCGGCGGACGGCGGGCGAGCTCTGCTGCCCTCCCGTCTCTTCTGAATCCCCACACCCACAGATGTCCACTTGGTGTCACTGGCGGGACTGTGCCACACCACTACCCTGCTGGAGGGAGGCTGGGGAAGTGAGGGTGGCATTTTCAGTCTGGACGGAGGAGCTGGAATCTGCCTGAAGAGCGGACGGGAGGAGGGGACGGCTTCGTGTGGGCAGCTCACAGCGTCGGCCAGGGACAGGCTGGGAGCTGAAAGATGCAATGACTTCGCTTCCCTCTGGTCCCCCTCATGGGAACTGGCACCAGACCAGGCTGGTGAGCTGCCCACGCAGCTGGTGTGAGAGCCAAGACCTCTGACTCACGCCATGTGGCCGGCACTGCCAGCTGGCGCGGCGAGGGCTCCGCCTGGCACCTATCAGCTGCTTAACTTCTGCTCGTGCTGCGGGGGCCGCCGGCTTCCCCAAGCAGAGGGCAGCACGCTGTGGCCTCTCATGCTCCCGCTGAGAAGGGGCCGATCACGCCTTCTAATTAGAGAGCAAACATCATTCCAGACGGTCCCCTTCCTCAGATGTCACGGGAGCTGTCCTCGCCTGTCTGCGGGGCTGATCATGTTGTCATTTTTGGCAACTGATTCCTGGAACGAATAATAAGATTATAATAATTTTGTGCCGGAGGAAGAATGACCAATTTGTAAAGCTCATTACGAATTGAGCAAAGCCTTGTCGCCTAACGAGACGGACCACGCCAGGGAGACCGGACACCAAGCTACTCTGTCACAGATGCACAAGGGACGCCGTGGGGACGGGCTGCAGTGACACGCGCTGGCAGAGGGGGCGGATTGTCTTGGATGCACATTTGCATACTGTCGCTGGTCAGCTGCAGAGAAGGAGCTGATGACTAGGGAACACCAGGGTCCACTTCGAGAAGCCTGGTGCGTTCACGCCGCCGCCACCTGCTCACTCCCTACCCCAGGAAGCAGTTGCGTTATATGTAACATAATACATAAATGTATTAGGGTGGGGTGTGTGGCCAGCAGCTCCACGTCGACCCCCTACAGCCTGGACCTGTCACTAAGGTGCCGGCGGGGGTCGCGGGCAAGCCGAGGGCAGGAAGCCGGGAAGGGCGCGGGAGACACGTGTGGGGCCAGGTTTGCCGGCTCATCCGCGGCCTCGCAGCCACGCTCCTCTCGGGACATTGACCCTCCCTCCTTCCCAGCGATGGTGAGTGCCAGGCTGCGGGGAGGGCTGGAAGAGGAAGCTGGAGAAGATGCCGGCATGGCGTCTGGCAAGGAGTGGGTGTGGAGCAAACGTTTGCAGGTTTTACTGAATGAAGCAGCAGTTGCTTTGGAAACGAAGCGCGCGGCGGCGGAAGGCCGCTGTGCCCAGGCGCGGGCGTCGGTGGAGCCGGAC
>NW_006434366.1:6763111-6777739 GCF_000325575.1 Pteropus alecto | reverse complement strand
CCTCAGGCCTGGGCAGCGGGGCCTCCCCCGGTCACGGCACCACGGGAGCCGTGCTCTCCCGCCAGGCCCGGCAGCCAGCGCAGTGACCCCACGCTAGGTCCGGGAACAAGCCACGGCCCCGAGCGCCCAAGGGCGCCGTGCGCCCCGAGAGCCCACCGCGCCGACCCCAGCTCCTACCGCGCCTGCGCTGTCCCTGCGTGCGCCCCTCGTCTGCGGTGGCCGTTCTGTTTTTCCTCCCGAGAGTCGCGTTTGGTGAGGACGGGCAGACCCGAGTGAATGGTGAGTTAGCAACTCCCTTGATGTTTTTGGCTCACTTGGAAACGAGGGCCTGTGGCCCCGGTCGCCGTGAGGTGCCATGGAAAGAGAGGGTCACGTCGGAAGCCAGGCTTGACCTAGAATGGGAGGGACGTTCAGAACGTCCCTACTCCTGGCTTCTTAAAAGTCACTACGCGCGGAACGGCGACTGGGCCAGTGAGCTCCGCTCCTCCCTATTCGGAGCCAGGGACTCTTTTCGGCAACGCGAGCTTCCGCTTCCACTTCCACTGCTCTGAAAACGGCCCCCGTTTGCTAGTCTCTTCTGTTCCCTGCACTTGCTGGAATCTCAGCGTGAGCGACACCGAACTCCTTTTAGTTTCTTGAAAAATCCTTGTCCCCACTCACCTCCCGGATCCGCCCACGAGGCACTTTTTTGCTAAAGCACTTCTCTACCTGGCACACCCGCCACCGCGCCTGCGCCCCGGACTGCTCCTCCTGGCCTCGGACGACACGCGCCCTCTGGGAAGCTGCTCCGAAAGTCCGGGAGGTTGGCACGTTCTCCACGTGCGCGCGGACGACCGGAATCCCGGTCAGGGCCGAGTCGCAGCTGTCAGTGCGGGAGCCGGGCTACTGGGAGTGTCCTCCCACCCCCTGGACGCCGGGGCTGACCCCACGGCCGCACTGCACCCGTGTCCAGTGAGATCCGTACGCTCAGCAGGTGGCTGATAAATATCCAAATAAATGGGCGTCTGAAGTCAGTTACGTATGGCTTGGTTTTGAATTCGGAATCAATACCAGTCAGCATTTCTCCAGCCTCTTGACACGTTTCTTTATTTTCAACTAAGACGTATCCATCTTAAAGACACGTTAAAGATGAATTGCTTGGCTGTCAGACCATCCATCCCCGATGCTCCAGGCAGGCCTTTGGGAGTGGGGCCTCCTCCCCGTCTCAGGGGCAGCTGGCCCGGTGAAGAGGTGCCGAGGGCTGGTTTCCATTAGGAGGACACTGGGCGATTCATTCGGTGGCGGAGGCAGGAGTGCGGTGGGTAGGATAAAACTATTTAGCCCTGACCTGCCCCTGGCCAAGAGACTTAGAATCTCCCAAATTCTTGGTCCCTCACCTGTAAAACGGGGACGTCCACAGCACCTGCTTCACAGGGTGGGTGTGGAGATAAAATCTGTCTATTTGAATGACGCGTCGATACAATAGGCAAAGGTGACTGTAAAGTGACCCGGAGAGCGAAGGCCTCCTGGGCAGCCCGAGTCGTGCAGCCAACAAGCAGCTCACGTCGCCCCGATGCCAGGCGCTGGATGAGCACCGGGAGCACCGCGGCCTCGTCGGTGTGTGAGTTCGCGTCCAGGCCTCGCCCTGAGGCCCAGGGAAAACGGAAGCACATTCCAGACGTCTGAGAAGGCAGCAGACGGTCAGCGCCGCCGTCGCCTGCCATCCTGGGAAGTCCTCGTCCCCTCTCCCATCAGCCTCCCTGTTGTCTCAGCGCCTCTGCTGCCCCTCGCAGCGGCCTCGGCGACTAAACCCACCCTGGAACAGGGTGACAGGTGGCAAGTGACCATGAAGACAAACTCTTGGGCGGGGGTCGCTGGTCGACACATGCTTTGCCAGTTTCCCGAGAGGCCCCAGCCGGAGGGATGCGGCCAGCTGCTATCACTCACGGTGGAGCGTGACATGCTGTGCTGATGCCGCCTGAGCTTTGAGGTTAACTCGAGCCTTTCGTTCGCTTCTGCAGATTTAAATTTTTGGGCCACATTAGAGCTGGCGCTGCAGCACAGGCCTGGACTCTTTCGTCCCCAAAGCAGTCACTGCCAATCATCGTTCTGGATAATTAAACACTGCGGCGTCGTGCGGAAATCACCTTCAGACTAACGAGATGGCACTATACTTGGTCCTCGGGGAGCGGGGTGCACGCAGGCATCTGACCCTCCGTCTGCCTGGGAGCAGAGCGTGGGGTGTCTTCTCTGCCTCTGCACAGGGGTGCACCTAGAACTTCTGGGACTTGGCCAGTAGTGGGTTAACAATAGATCCGGAGTTTACATAGCTTAATTATGACAATCACAGTGAGGAGTATGAAGGGAAGAGAAAGCTGATTTCGTATACATATCACTATTTATGTTCTGAGATATAAAATACATACTTGTACATGTGGAAACATGCCATGTGCACGTGTGTGGGTAGAGATGCAATTCAATGTTAAAATAGTTGTCACTTGCCAGGATGTGTAAATGGCATAGGACAACTGTTTCAACTTGTAAATTGTACTTGGGACTGATAGTAATATGAACGTGATCGGCCATTTTTACCTGTCCCATTCTGCCCCAACCAGTGAGTCAGTGACATAAGGGCATCACCCAGGAGACATTCAAAGCCTTGCACATCATTCCGTCACTCTGTGTGTTAGTTACGGCAATGTGGTTTTAAATGGAATTACTGTTGGGACTTCCAGATACGGCTGAGTATGGAGGTCAGCGACTGTTTTTCCCAAAAAGCACCTGCAAACTGGACAAAATGCTGTGTGTCCTATTCGGGCCCTGCAGGGACCAGGTGATGCTCACTCACTTCCGAGTGGGCCAGCTCTTCACGCAGGTCCCCAGTTCAAACGCTAATCTTCCAGAAACACTCCCACGGACACACCCAGGGACGATGACTTTCTAGCCATCAGGGCGTCCCTCAGCCCGGTCAAGGTGACACATAAAATTAAGTGTCATATAAATTAGATATGACAATATGAGTTAACAGATAGTCTCAACAAACAATAGAATTTACAAAAAAGAATCATGTGGAAATTCTCAAGTTGAAGGATACAGTAACTGAAATTAATAATTCACTGGAGGGATCCCATAGAAGATTCAAGATAGAAGAAAGCGTCAGTTAACTTGAAGATACATTAATAGAAATTATCCATTTCGAGGAAAAAAATAAAGAAGTTATGAACAGATCTCCAGAGAATGGGACATTAAACACAGCAACATAAATTAATGGGGCTTCGAAAAGAAAGAAGGCAGAGGAGTGATAAAAAAGCTGTTTGAAGAAGCGATGGCTGAAAACTTGCCAAATTTGAAGAACAGCTCATTCTACCAAGCTCAGCCAACCTTGGGATGGAGCCACACAGGTGTCCTTTAGACGCAGTACAGACAAGCTCCTGAAACAAAGACAGTAGAGTCTTCAGAGCAGAGAGAGATGACTCGCTGCACATGGGGTGCCCGTGTGACTGACGCCCGACTTCACGGCTGAAACTGGAGCCAAAGGCAGTCGATGGCATAGTCAAAGTGCTAAAGAAAAAGGCAAAATGTAAACTATGCATCTCATATTCAGAAAAAGTATTTTTTCAAATAAAGGCAAATAAAGACATCCAAGATAAACAAAGATGAAGACAATTTATTGCCTTTAGACCTGACAAGAAACACTAAAGGAATCCTTCAAGCTAGAAGGACAGGACACTACTCGGAAGAAATAAAAAGCCCCAGAAACGATAAATATAGATTACTCTAAGAAACGTCGTAAATATGTTTTTTTTGCATATCTTTGCCAATCTCTTTGGAAAACAGATGAAGCAATAATTATAACACACCCAGAGGAAAAGGGAACACAGCCATGTTGGGCAAAGTTTCTACATTGTGTCAGAATTACATTAGTATTAATCTGAAGTAGGATGCAATAAATTTGACACACGTGGTGATCCCGAGAGCACAAAAACTTAAATTAGTTAACAGGACTTTAAATGATACACTGAAAAGTAGTTATTTAGTACAAGAGAAAAGGTGGAACAGAGGAACAAAAAGGAAAAAAAATAAAATGGAAAACGTAAGTCTAACCATATCCCTTTAACTGAGAGTGATCTAAACATCTCAACCCAAAGGCAGGGACCATCAACTAGATATTTTAAAAAGATATTCTCCTAGTTACAACACAAAAAAAACACAATCCATAAAATAGAAAAATCTATAAATTTGTTTAATGAATATGAAAAACTTTCGTGCTTCAGAGGACATCATTAAGAAAATGAAAAGAAATTGAAGTTGAAAAATGGGAGAAAATATTTGCAATCATATATCTGACGAAGGACTGTATCCAAAATATATTTTAAAAACTCTTATAGTCAGTCCAATAATAACACAATCCAATTTTTAAAAACGGACAAAAATGTGAATTGACATTTCATCTGAGAAAATATATAGATGGCTAATAAATGTATAAAAAGATATTCAGCATCATTAATTGTTACAGTATTTGGATTAAAACTGACACGAGGCGCCACTATACACACACGAGACAAACTATAATAAAAAAGGTGGACAATCCCAAGTGCTGGCAGTGTGTGGAGGGACGTAACTATTATTTTGTTCTGATGGGAGCTGAGTGGTACAGCCTCTTAGGCAAACAGCTTAAGAGTTATTAACAAGTTAGAAATAAGTCGCCATGTGACCCAGCAATTCTACTTCTAGGAATCTATTCAAGATGAGTGAAAATGTAAGTTCACAGAAAGACACGTGCATAGAACCCACAATCCGTCACAGCCCCAAGCCGGTAGCGATAGAAATGTCCACTGACCCATGAGGGGATGGACAAACTGTGGGGCCCATGGGACAGATACTGCACATTCGGAAGTGGAACTGACCGTGCAGGCTGCGATGTGGGCAACCCTCGGAAACGTCACACTGTCGGCGGAAGACGCCAGACGCTAAACACCACAGGGCAAATGCTCTCACGTCACATAAGTGCCCAGAAAAGGCCAGTCTAATAGTGAAATCAGACCAGTGGTGGCCTGGTGCTGGGAAGGAAGTGAGGGGACTTTGGGGGTAACGGCCAAGTGTAACAGTAGTGAACTATGCCTCTGCGCAGCTGTTTTAAGAAACATTAAATCATAAAATATCGAATTATCATTGGACAGTTTTATTAAACTATTCAGATTAATTTGGGATTGAGAACAAATGTGTTCTGTGGTCGGATGTGAGAAAACCTGTCTGAGATGATCATGCGTGACACTGACTTAAGGTCACTTTATGCCTGTGGTTTCTGTGTCCTCAGCACGACACCGTAAAGCCACGGCTCTCCCGGCTGTCCACCTTTGCGGGTGTCACTGGCCCAGAGTCTGGGTAGATAAGGGCCCTCCTTTGAGGACAGCCCTGTTAAATGCCAGCTAGCTCGGAGTTTTTATAAGGCTCCTTTTGGGACACATTTTCAAATTACACGCACAGTGGCTTTTCTTCACAGTGGATATCGTACATGCTCCCTTACATCTGCGTGTTGCCTCACGTGAGCCCGTCCAGCAGTGTGTGGCAGGCAGCAGGCAGGGCTTTGCTGGTGTCACTGCACGTATCATACAGCAGACGCTTCCGGCCAGTGGGCGTGTCACCTAGGCCGACTGTGACCTGCGGCATGTGGTGTCCACTCACCTGCAGCCTCCACCTGCCGCTGTGGTGTGCCAAGAGCAAGAGCCGTGACCCAGTGGCACCGGAGCCACCTGAGTCCAGGGGCACCCCAGAGAATCAGTGACGTCCAGTTAGGTGTGCGTTGCATTCAGGAAGTGTGGTCAGCAGCAGCGGGCCCTGGGGACCGGTGGGAGCCCTTTGAGCTTATGATGGACCAATCTTGCCAGCTGGGACCAGAGGCCAGCATTCGTATGGCACATTGCTGGGAGGAAAAAAACAACTCTAGCCCAAGGGTGTCACATCTTCAAGGACTGAGGAGAATGGAAGTCGTTCGTGGTCAGGATGTTCTAGGAACTTCTCGCTGCGGGAACTTTCTAGAACTCCTCCATACAGCACAGATCCAGGCAGTGTCGGGATCCGAGCAAAGCTTCCAGCTCCCGCCCCGTTGGCGGCTGGGGGCGGAGCCACGTGCTCCTGGTTCCCATAGACCAGACCCCGTCTCTCCGCCCTGACACTGCCCTGGCTCGCTGTGGCCAGCCGTGTCCCCCGCGCTCCTCACTGCGAGTGGAGTGACGGTCCTGAGCAGCAGTTCCGAGGGCCTCGCTTCGTGTTTCACAGCGGTTAGCGGCGCCCATCGCCCTCAGCGAAGCGTCCAAGCTCGGTAACAGGAACCGCAGCGCCCACCAGTCCTCCGGCCCGGCCCTCGCTGCGGCCTGCGGGTCCCAGGCTGTGTGCACATGGCTCCTTCTGCGTGAGCCGTTTTGTTAGGGACCCCGCACCCATCTTCCACACGCACATACACGCACGCACGCATGTGCACACAGCACACACATGCACACCCGAGTACACATACGCGTGCACGTGCACACAGGAACGTCTATACACACAGGTGCACACACATGAGCATGCATATGCACACATACATGTGCGCGCACACAAATGCACACGCGAACGTATATGCATACACACGTGCATGTGTGCGCACACACAATGCACACACATGCGCACACACGTGCGCACACACGCTCTGCTTCGTTTTCAAGTCCATTTACGCGGAGAGACCCCCCCAAACGCTCCTGGGCGCTCCCTTAGTGTTTCCGAAATCCTGTTTTCTTAAGCTTCTCGCTGGTGGGCAGCCATGGCCCATTACAGCCCGATAGCCGCCCACCTCCCTGACCGGCACCCCAACTCTGCACAGGGAACGAAACGCGGGCCTTCCCGGGCTCCCCTGCAGTGGCGCGAGGTCCTGTGACCAGTCGCGGCTGGGACCTCCCAGGGCGCCTGGGGCGGGGCGGGGCCCCCGAAGCGGCTGGTCCCAAAGCGAGGCTGACCGGCTGTGCGCCATCGCCTGTCCTTCGCTCTGTCTCCGCCCCCGTCTGGAACTAAGATCTGAGCCTTGAGGAGCAGCAAACGTCTCAGAGTAGAAATGAGCGAAATATCACAGGTGGCAGAGCAAGAAATGAGACCGTCTGTGGCCTTGGTCACCGCAGGCAGAGGCCCTGCAGGGGGCGGGGCGGGGCGGGGCGGGAGGCGGCCCTCCCCCCAAACACGAAGACACGCCGGGCTCGTCGGGTCCTCAACTGCGCAGTGCGCTCCTCATGGAGGGCACAGCTTTTAATTGCTATTTACTAACCGACGCTATTTCTAACGGGACTCGCAGAGCTGTGTTCGCTCCTGCCCCTGGCGACCGGGTTGCCCAGAGGTGCCTGCGGAGAGGGGCTTTAGCGAAAGCGTGCTGAATGAACGCGTCAAGGTGGAAGATGCGGGCTTTCCCACATCTGTATTTATCTTCCCCGGCGTATACCCCTGTGTGGGGCTGTGTCCCCACATTCCAGAGGAGTTTCTGGTGCACTTTCTAGAACAAGATTTCTCGGCCTTGACACAAGTGACATTTGGGAGAACTGCCCTGTGCAGGGTGCAGTGCTCGGCAGCGTTCCTGGCCTCTATCCATGAGACTCAATAGCACCTGGCCCCTAGCCGTGGAGCCCATGACGTCTCCAGATGATGCCACATGTCCCCTGCAGGGCAAGATGACACTGGTTGAGAGCCGCCACTCAATAAGGGATTCTGAGTCCCCAAAGCCGCTTGCGAACTTCGCTGTGAGCAGCGCGTTGCCTTGGGACGAGGGCCCATCGCTCTCCTCACGAGAGCCAGTGGCCCAGCAAACTGAAGAACCGTCGCTCCAGAATTTTCAAGTGTTTCTAAGCTTTTCACCATGTTTTCCTTTAGCCTCCGACGTGCGGCTGAACTGCGTAGGTAGAGAGGCTGATTAAGGTCGCTGCCTAATGACTATGCAAGTTCTAATCAGATATTCAAGTCCACTAAACTAGAACTGCTATGAGGCCACAAAACAAGCCATTTGAAATATCCCGGAGAGTCCCATAAATGTGGAAATCCAGGACAGGATTCTTGTACCTATGACGCAACGGCCTACTCACTAACAGAGGAGAGTCAGTTTGCAATTCTGAAATCCTAGATGCAGCTGTAATGAGATGGAAAGTAAGAAGAGAGACTCTCACAGATTCTTAAAAATGGTCTCAGGTGAATATAACCGGGAGGAAAACTTAAATTATAACACAAAGAAATGAGGTGGGAGTAAGTGTGACTGAACTTGATGGTCGATGTTCTCACTCAGTCACATAAGGCCGCTGCCTGGACTCTCACGGAAGCGGACTGTTTTGTGCATCCAAAGGGAGCCACAAGGGTGCAAAATGTGCCATGCGAGGCCCCGTTAAATCGTTCTAACACGCGGGAGACCGTGGGCTGGCGCATGTGTCCCGGTCTTTTTTCTGCCTGACACTCCGGAGGGTTTGATCAGTACTTAATATCTGGTTTGATTTCTCCAGTCTGGCGTGCGCGTGCGTGTGCGTGTGCGTGCGTGCATGTGTGTGTATTCACTGCTCTGCTCTAGCTAGGAAAACGTTTGAGCACAGCACCACCAGGAATATAAGGAATAAAAATAACTTGAAAATAAGGCAGTTGCCTCCCGGGGGAAGCTGGGAACATGATGGACCTTGAACTTGGAATGAGGGTTCTTGAACTTTACACCGCAGCAGAAGCTTGTGGTTCTGGATCTGCCAGGGGCGCGTAACTTTCTGGCTGGTAACCTGAGTCGTCTGCTGAGACCAACATTTCATTCACCTGAGTTTGTGGAGGGGGAGGGGAGAGAACGCCCCTTTCACCTGCGGACGTTTTTATAAACGCAGCTCTCTCAGCCTGGTTGATCTAGGCCGTCACTAAGGGCGTAGATTAATCACTTAGAGTTTAAGTGCATATTTCCTGAGTGTAGAAGTTACAGGCATTAATTATAGAAAAACATAAAAATGAAAGTGGGAACTTCCTATAATATCACCGCCAGATGACAATTTCTTGATATATTTCCTTCTCAAGTGTGCCAAAATCTAAAGTGCTTTTTTTTAAGAAAAAGGAAACATTCTTACTAGTACAGAAAGCTGTGAAAATCAGCTGTCATGCCGGTGCTCCAAACACAGCGGCTGTTCGTTTTTGTGTGTAGACGTCTAGCTTCTTCCCCGAGGCCTCCTGCAGCCACGGCACGCAGGCAGGTGCTGCCCATGGCGTACTCTCGTGGGCCCCTTCCCTGCCAGGTGTCAGAGCGCCATGCGGCACACAAAACTTTCTGGGTTTTACACAAAAAAGTGTGTGGGGGTGGGAGGAGGGGTCAGCACAAAGGTCGCCAACCTGGTGTGTCTCCCATCAGCACTGACGGGCACTTAAAACTCACGCAGGTCATTCACTCACTCACTCAGTTTTCCACGGACGGGGCCCCACTGGCTGTTCCAGAGAGTCGCTTCCCCCACATGGAGCTGTGTGCAGGTTACACAGGGTTCCCTCCAGGTGGACCGGCCACTGTCGCCCCCGCTGCCCCTGGGCATGGGGGGTGCTGAGACGGGCAGCACCGCAGCGGTCTGTGGAGATGTGTGTTGTCACACACCGCTGCCCTGTCACCCACCAACATCCCGCAAGGCGTCAGCTCCAAACAGGTGCCCTCTGCATGCTGGGCCCTTCCTGAGAGTCTTATAAACACACCCTATTTGACCCTTGAACAACCACAGGACGGGCACCCCATTTTCCCATTTTACAGAGGGGAAAACAAAGGCACAGCAATGAAGTCACTTGCCTAGAGTCACCCCGCTGGTGAGGGGCAGGGCTGGCCTTCGAACCCCGGGCGTCTGTGTCCTGCAGCCACGCCCGCGATGCCACAGCCATTGTAACCAGCCTCTTCCTGGCCGTCCCTTCCTCCTCCCTTCTCCATTAAAACATCGTGGGGGACCCTGTTATCACCTCCTAGGGTGGTTTCCCACGTGGTGTTTATCTAACAAACACCGTTAAATAACACCAAATTCCTGACGCTGCCGTAAACACGTCCCAAACACTAAACCCAGGAGTCAGGATTTATACAGACTCCATGTTGGGGACGGGGGCGCGGGGTTAACGGGGACCCAGGCAGCCGGGCCAGCCTCCACCCGGGAGTCAAACCACCGGTTTCACTGAATGGTCGGTGTCCAGGTGGGCGAGTCCCGTGTTCGAGAACTTCGCTCAGCCATCGTCTACACACATGAAATAGAATTTAGATCATACTGCAAATCCAAATTTATCCAGTTCTTTGATAAAAATAATTTAGAAAATGAAAACTATGAAGAAAAAATTAAATTTGCCAGACACAATGGCTGACATGGGGTGTAGGCTTTACGGCGTTTTTTTCATGGGAGTGCTACTATCAACGCATTAAAATGTTTTTATCCTTTTTGCAATAAAAATGATTTTTTAACATAAAGTCTTTAAAACTATAGTTTTATTGATTCTATCATAATGAATTGTAAAAATGTGTAATATATTTCTCAAGTCTACTACTGAAACAGGTTATATCCAAGTTTTGCTTTTCCTGGAGAAAATAACATCACGATGAGCCCCTTCACGTTATTTTGTGTGAGTGTGGTGGGGGGTTCTGTTCCCTTCGGGGAGATTCTGAAAGAAGAATTAGATCAAAGACTATGCATATGTGGGGACTCTACAGATGCGTTTCGTTTCTCTCGTAGCGGGCGTTTCTCTGAGATAGTGAAGCCGTGCTAGCTAAGCCCGTCGGCCCGAGCCCTGCCCCGCGGAGACCTCTCTGCAGCGCTGTCCTGCCTCCCCGCCGCCCAGAGTCAGCGTTCTGTCTCTCTGGATGGACGCCGGCACCTCGCTGCTCTTTTGGGTGGTATCCAAACCGTTGGTAGGTTTAGGAATAGAAACAATTTATTTCGATTTTGAAAAATTATTTTCCTCCAGCCTGGGAATCTCCCTGTAGCATTTCTTGAAGTTCGGGTGTGATGGTGACCGATTCTCCTGGTTTAATTTCACCTGAAAACGCCTTTCCCTTGCCCTCCCTCCGAGGACATGGTGACGAGAGTCTGCGATGACTGACACTGTGGCTCCCAGAGTGCAGCCGCCACTTCCCTCCGGCTGCCTTTAAGATTTTCTATGAGTTTTTGTCTTAGGAGTTTGACTGTGATGTGCCGGGAGTGGTTTTCTTTGCAGCGAGGTTTGCTGAGCTTTGTAAATCTATAAATGTGTGATTTTAGCCAACTTAGGAAAACTTGAATTTTGTGCACTGGGGAGATTTTCTGCCCGTCTCTCTTCCTTCTAGGACCGAATGGTGCAGCAGGTCGACGTGATACCAGCGCAGTCTCTGAGGTTCTGGGTACTTTTCTCTGTGCTTGGATCTGACCATTTCTTCTGATCGGGCAGTAGCCCCACTAGCTCCTGTCACCTCCACCCTCTGCTAGCTCATCCGCGGGCTTCTAAATTCAGATGTTTCGTTTTCAGGGTGACGCGCCCCCGGCTCCGTTTATTGCTTTCATTTCTCCTTCATTCGTTACGAGGAAACTTTTCTTTGCATGGGTGATGGCGTGCTGGGCTGCTTCCCATTCCCACGCCTGGGTCACCTCTGCCCCCCCCACCCCCGTCATCCTGCTCATGTGACATGTGACGGGGGCGCGGTTTCTGGCTCTTTGCGTGTCGAGTGACTGCAGGCTGTTCCCCGGGTGAGGTGAGACTGCATCGGTCTACCCCTCTGCAGGGCACTGTGTCTGTTCTCTTTGGGCGGTTGACTCGATGACCTCAGACATTGACCTCTGCCTCTTGAGCGGCAGCTCAGAACTGTCTAGCTCTCCGCTCTCTGGCCGGGCTGCTGGACACCCTCCAGGCTCAGGGTAGAGCTGGCACACAGAAATCGGAGTCCCCGGGCGCTGCCCACTTCCTGGTGGCTGTGCTCACCCCAGCTCTCTGCCCCTGCTCTGGCTGGAGAATTGGGGTGACCGCAGCCTCCAGGCTAAAAGCTGCAGAGGCCGGGAGCCCCTGCTGTGCCTTTCCCATCTCCCAAGTTCCGACGGCCCTCCAGGTGTGTGCTTCCGCCACCCCCAGCGCCTCCAGGTCTCTGCTCCTGCATGTGTGTGCGTGTGTGCACGCGTAGGTGTGCTGTCCGGTATTGGCACTCACCCCCCTGTGGGGCCCCCGGGTTCCGCCCCTGCTGGACCGGAGGCTGGCGGGCGTGTGACCTGGAGGCGCACTGCATTTTGTGTTTCCGAAGGCGGATCTTGGCGGCGTCACACCGTCTCCCACTCACACAGCGCTGGGTTTGGAAGCACCGATGGCATTGTGATCTCACAGCTGTTTGCACTTATTTCTCCGTGTGTCTTTCCCGTGAGAGCACAGGAACCCCGTGACCCCAGCACCAAGCCTGGCAGAGAGTCGCAGCTCCTTGAATATTTGTCAGACAAACAAACAGCCAGGAGATGGTGTGGGACCCAGTCCGGGGAGAGGCACCAGGAAGAGAACGGGGTGTATTCAGAGACAGCGGGCAGCCTCAAGGGGATTTGCTTATTGGCGGAGGGGCATGTGGAAGACGGGGGGCTGTGCTTGGAGTGAGACTGGCCTTCTGATCATTGAGGAAAATGATTTCCTGGCCACTGCACGAGGATGGGCACCCTGGGTATGGTCAGCGTTTGCCCTGTCCCGGGCCTCAGGCGCCGAGCAGCAGTGAGCCAGCTCCTAACGCTTCAGGCCAGCGTGGGACCCAGGCGTCTGCTCGGGAAGGGTGTCTCTGTGGCAGAGGCTGAGGTGGGATTTAACCCTCCAGAACCAGTGTCCCCAGGAATCAGTTGTCACAGCAACCCTGTTAGCACGATGGGAAGGGCGGGAGGCAGGGAGCTGGGTCTCCCTAGCTCGTGGGTGGGGTGTCTGACAGCCTCTGGACCAGACTCTTCCATCTTCCTGAGGAGAGCTAGCTTGAGCGGTCTCCGTGAAAACTGGTGTCGAGCCGCAGTGACGTGTGGGTCCGTCAGGAGCCAGCTGGGTGACAGGTTGTCAGGTATGGAAGGGCTGCTCGGGCATCTTGCCTCTGAGAGGCCACCATCCAGGCAGCATCCTTCCCCTGGCCGCAGGCCGTCCTCACTCCCCCCGCAGTCCCCAAAGGCGTCCGCGAGCACCTTGGATTTCTCTGGGAGCGGGGCGCAGCTCAGCCTTGGGAAGCTCTCCCGCCGACCCTGGAGCGGAGCGGAGCGGTCGGGGCGGGCTCTGTGGGGCTGTGGCTTTCAGCCGGCGCCTGTTGTGGGTTTTGTTTCTCGTTTCGGGGGCTGGGCTGTGGCTTTCAGCCGGCGCCTGTTGTGGGTTTTGTTTCTCGTTGTGGGTTTTGTTTCTCGTTTCGGGGCCGGCCTCACCAGGGGTCCAGTTCTCCGGCCCTGCGCTGGGGACTGATGCCGGACGTGCAGCGGGAGGTGGAGCCTGGGGGAGCGGAAGGGCGCAGCCTGAGCGCAGTGTCTGCTCGAGTGAGCCCATTGCTGACCCCACCCCACGGCCCTTGCCTGTCCGCTCTGGGGCCCGGGGCTGTCTTCCCAGTGCTCGGGGCATCTGCTCCATCTTCCTGACCAGCCTCCCTGCGTCTGGCGCCCTGAGCAGCTGTTCTGTGTGCTGACAGCCTGTCCTGCTTCCCGTGCACGGGGTCTCGCCACGGCCACCTGCTGAGTCTGAGGGGTGCCCAGGCTGCAGTGAAGCCGGCCGCTCTCCACCGTAGTGTAGCCTATGGGTGCCCAGGGCATCACTGGTGCTTCCTGGAAGTGGCCCCGCTGTACCCCGCCAGTGGCTGCGCCTCTGGTCACGGAGTGGAGTCACGCGCTTCTTCTCGCAGACGTCGGTGTGCGGTCCCGGCCCCACCGCTGACATCAGGGCCGGGCGGTCGGTGGCTTCCCAGGAGACTGATGTGTGGCAGCCTGGGAACCACCCTCTGCAGGACGCGGGAGGCCCGCCACGGGGCAGGCTGCCTAGGGGGCCGTCTACCCGCCTGTCAGCACCCAGCACATCCCCCCCGCCCGCCCTGAGGGCGTCTGCGGGCCCACCCACGGGGCTGGGAGGCAGACTTGGGGTGCTGCTCCCTCTTGGGCACCGCAACTGTCTGTCCCCGACACCTCTCGCCCGCCCAGGCTGCCGCTCGGGCAGCTTGGCCTCAGCGTAAGCAGCTGGGAGATACCGGGCCGGGCGGGAGGCTGAAGGTGGCCACGGGATGATTTCTGGCCTCAACAAATTACCGAGACTAACTAAACCTCAGTTTTCATCCCTGTAAAATGCAAACGGAACCCGCTTTGCGGTGTTGTTGGGATGTGCACGGTGGTGCGCTGCGAGCGAGCGTTTTTAAAAGTGAGGCGTCAGGGAGAGGAGGCCTTGCCGCGTGACTGTTACCTGGTGTCCTGCGAAACTGGGATGCGCACGCCTGACGGTGGGGACGCGCATGTGTGACGGGGATGCAGGGGAAGCGGGTTCGGGTGAAACACCGGTGGCCCCGAGTTCCCCTCGCTTGGCTGAGGTCACAGTAGAGCACGGTGGGCGGTGGCTGTCCCCCAGAAGCCTGGGCTCCTAACATGTCGCTGGGGCTCCCCCTGAAGCATTGGCTGCGAGCGTGGACTCTGCCTGTGGTGGACCCTTTCGTGTCCCTTT